>NC_041221.1:139754067-139774876 GCF_002837175.3 Physeter macrocephalus
CCCGTTGCGGAGCACAGGCTCCGGACGCGCAGGCTCAGCGGCCATGGCTCACGGGCCCAGCCGCTCCGCGGCATGTGGGGTCCTCCCAGACCGGGGCGCGAACCCGGTTCCCCTGCATCGGCAGGCGGACGCGCAACCACTGCGCCACCAGGGAAGCCCTGTCTTTATTTCTTAAAGTATTCTTTTATTATTATTCTTTTATAAACACTGTCATCTAAATTGTGTCTTTTCTGATTCCAGTTTGTGTTATTCTTCAATATTTTGTATTAATTTCTTAATGTATTTGAGCTCATTTTGAAATAATGGACTGTAGTTTTAATCTTCTTTACATGCATGTTTTTCTGACAAGTATTCATTGTCTGTAGGTATGTTATTTTGCTATTTTTTTCTACTTCTTATAATTTTTTTTTTTTGGAAATTGTTACTCTGCCAGCTGTTCTCACTTTTCTTATTTTGTTGTATAGAATTTGAGCTCAACAATTTTATGTTGCTTATTTTTGTGGGAAATTATCTTTCCTGACCTTTTAGAATGAGGTGAGGTTCAGGGATGTTCTAATTTTACAGAGCTCTCCCTTCTGTTTTTTTAATATAATGTTAAAAACATGGTTGCTGCTTTCTCAGATTTCCTGGCTACGTTCTTCTCATTTTGGCCTACACTGTATTTTTCATTTATTTCTGTTCTATCTTGTTCAATTTTTATTCTACTCCCAGCAGTTTCTTTTCAGTATAGGACCTATCTTAGAAAGGAGTCCTGGTAGGTTGGTAATTAGGTTTATGGCTAGCCTGCTCCAGTCAGTTCAGTCCATATTATGGGCCCTCCCCCAGTACTAGGGAAGGAAAACTCCCAGTTTATGCTGCTGCCCTCAAATTGGATTTCTAAGCTTTCCAGTGTATGTCTGTTGGCTATTTTGGGGTTCTCCTGTTTTCAACTCTTTTCAGTCCCACTTTATTGCTTCTTTCCACACAGATGCTGTTATCCTACAGGCCTTATGGCAATAGGTGGTATGTCCTCTTCTGCTTGCATCTGTTAGCTGCAGAGTTAACTTGGCAGCTAGTTTTGTTGTAAATGTTGTTCATGGGTTTTGCTTTTGCTACTTTTTTGTTCTCTTTCTTAAATTCTATTTTATTTTTCAGCTTTTTGAGGTGTAACTAACAGATTTGTAAGATACTTAAAGTATACATCATGATGACTTGATATACATATACATTGTGAAAGGATTCCTCCCATCTAGTTAATTAATACATCCATCACCTTATTTATTTATTTATTTATTTATTGTAAGAACATTTAATTTCTACTCTGTTAGCAAATTTCAATTACACAATACAGCATTATCAAGCATAGTCACTATCTTATGTTAGATCCTCAGACCTTATTCATCTTATAGCTGAAAGTATGTACCCTTTTACCAACCACTCCCTATTTACCTCACCCCCAGCCCCAGGCAACCATTTTTCTGCTCTGTTTCTTGAGTTTGAGTTTCTTTTAGGTTCCACATATAAGTGATACCATGCACTATTTGTCTTTGGCTGTCTGACTTATTTCACTTAGCATAATGTCTTCAAGGTCCATCCATGTTTTTGCATGGGACAAAATTTCCTTATTTTTCATGGCTGAATAATATTCCATTGTATATATTATATATATATATATATGTTATATATCATAATAACATTTTCTTCATACATTTATGTGTTGGTGGATACATAGGTTGTTTCCATATCTTAACTCTTGTGAGTAATGCTACAGTGAACATGGGAGTGTAGATATTTATTTGAGATCCTGATTTTATTTCCTTTTGCTATATATCCAAAAATGGGATTGCCAGATCTATGGTACTTATATTTTTAATGTTTTTTTGGAAATTCCATACTCTTTTCTCTAGTAGCTGTTCCAGTGTACATTCCCATCAATAGTGCACAGGTGTTCCCTTTTCTCCACATCTTCACCAACACTTGTTATCTCTTGTCTCTTATCTTTTGATAGCCATTCTAACAAATGTAAAGTAATAATATCTCATGGTTGATTTGCATTTCCCTGATTATTAGTGGTGTTGAGCACCTTTTCATGTACCTGTTGGCCATTTATATATGTTCTCTGGAAAAATGTCTATTCAGATCCTCTGTCCATTTTTAAATCAGTTTTTTTGCTATTAAGTTGTATAAGTTCTTTATATATTTTGGATATTAACCTCTTATCAAATATATGATTTGTAAATATTTTATTCCATTACATAGGTTGCCTTTTCATTTTGTTGATGGTTTCTTTTGCTGTTCAGAAGCTTTTTAGTTTGGTGTAGTCCCACTTATTTATTTTTGCTTTTGTTGCCTTTGCTTTTGGTGTCAAATCCAAAAAATCATTGTCAAAACTTATGTGAAGACGTTTACCCCCTGTGTTTTATTCTAGGAGTTTTATGGTTTCTGGATTTAAATTTAAGTATTTAATCCATTTTGAGTTGAATTTTGTATATGGTGTAAGATAGGGATCCAGTTTCATTCTTTTACATGTGGCTGTCCAGTTTTCCTAACACCGTTTATTAAAGAGACTATCTTTTCCCCATTGTATATTCTTGGTATCTTTGTTATAAATTTTTTTTTTTTTTTTGGCTGCGTTGGGTCTTCTTTGCTGCATGCGGGCTCTCTCTAGTTGTGACGAGCGGGGGCTACTCTTCGTTCCGGTGCTTGGGCTTCTCAATGCGGTGGCTTCTCTTGTTGCAGAGCACAGGCTCTAGGCATGCGGGCTTCAGCAGTTGCGGAACGTGGGCTCAGTAGTTGTGGCTCGCGGGCTCTAGAGTGCAGCTCAGTAGCTGTGGCACATGGGCTTAGCTGCTCCGTGGCATGTGGGATCTTCCTGGACCAGGGCTCGAACCCGTGTCCCCTGCATTGGCAGGTGGATTCTTAACCACTGCACCACCAGGGAAGACCCTTTGTTATAAATTAATTGCCTATGTATGCTGATTCTTCAATTCCTCTTTTTATGTGGGTATTCAAGTGTTTTAAAGTGCTGCCACCTCTTCCATTTCTCCCAAATCCTGCAGAACAATCTTTTGAAAACATAAATCTAAATATGATATGCCTGTGCTTTAAAAATAATGATTTTATATATTTTTATTATCCTTAGATGAAGTCCATGCTTCTTAAAATGGCCTAGAAGAGTGGTTCTCAAACTTTGCTTGGCATTGGAATTACCTATGGTGTTTATAATAATCCTGATGCCCAGATTGTACTCAAGACCAATTAAATTAGAAGCTCTGCAGATGGAATCAGGCATTTATATTTTTTAAAGCTCCCCCAGATGATCCCAATATTTAAGAACCATTGACTAGAAGGCCCTTGACAATCTGATCCAGCATTTGTCTATTTCTCTATCTCTCCATGTTGATGTTGCCTGACAAGCCCACATATAATCCACACATCAGTCATATCAAATAACTTATAGTACTAAAATTCATTACCCTGTCTCTTTGCATATACTGTTCTCTTTGCCTCAAATTACCCTTTCCCTCTAAAATAACTATTCACCTGATCACCATATAGCTTGATGGTAGCAGATCTAAAGATTATTACAGGTACCTGGTTTTAACAAAAAGTAAGGGAGATGGCTGACCTCTATAGGGTGTTTACTTCTCTGAGTGATGATTTATATTTATAATACTGGGGCTGAAGTTGGAAATTAGACCTGCCACTTTAAAATATGCTTGGTCTGGCTCTGGTATTGTGAAGAGTGGATTCTTATCAGCAGTTGCATTAAAACAGCATCAGAGACACGAGCAAGCATATTTTTTAAATGACAGCTCTAAGGAGCCTTCCTGTTTTAGGTTAAATCATGATTCCAAGATGCTAAGCCCTGGATTAAAGATTTTGATTTGTCTCCATATTCTCTTAATCAAATCTCCTTTCCTTAATACTTGTACCCTTAGGAAAAATGAGAAACCACTTCTTCCTAATGGCTTTTATTGTATCACATTAGGTCCCAGTAGATACCAAATAACTCATCTTTGTTTGGAATAAGATAAACTTTTGGTACAACCAATGAACCATCTTGAAGCAGTTAAAAAGAATGTCATAGATTCATCTTTACAGTTGTGGAAAGATGATGATATAAAGTCTGAAAGGATTCAAACCAACATAGTAAAAATAGTTACCTCTTTTTGATGAAATTGCACACAGGTGGTTTTATGTTTGTTTCAGTGTTTTTATCTGATCTTTCCAATTTTCTAACGATGAATATCTTCATACATATACATTTAAAGAAGTTAGGTGTAGCTAGAAAGTTTTCTTCTACGGTAGGAGAGATTGCCTTTTTCAAGACTTTATCGAGGGATTTGTAGAATCTATCACTTTTCATATTTTTCATACTTTTCATATATTTTTCATCTGAACAGAGAAGCTAAAGAGTCTCTCAAAGCAACTTAACCTACTTCCTTTCACTTTTCAATGCTACAGAGGTCTCAAGTTACGATTCCCAATTAAAGGAGAGAGAGAATATTTTTTTGACTAGATAGTTAATTTGTTAAAATTATTTTTACTCTCCAATCCTATACTTGGGATAAATGGCACATGAGGACACACGAAAGGCCAACTGGTGATTCTGTGTCTGTTTTTGTGTTGCATGGATTGGTTGCCCCATAGGGCTCAGCTTTGTTTGTGCTGGTTCTGCCTCACCAGGAGATAATGGCTAAGAGGGCGACATTAATTACATGTTAGAAAGGACAAACCAGTGCAGTAACAAGGCATTGAAACACAAATCTCGCCCTTTTTGGAAGCTCTATTAAAATCAAACTTTAATCATGAATTGTGGAATAGAACACAGGCAGTTAGGAGCTGCTAAAATATTAACAAATCTATTGAAACAGAAACCCGGGCACTTTATTATCCTCATGACCAGCTCTGGGATTTCATAATTAAGTCTTTCAATTTGATTTATTTAGACTCTAAGCAAACTTTCAAAGTGAGTTTGAGGGGCTTTGTACTTGGAACATGAATGCACTGCACTTCCCGAGGCAATTTGGAACTAGGGTTTTATCACTTCAACACCCTGGCTTAGAAGCAGGTATTCTGAGAAACTTCTCCTGAGCACGCTTAACTCATTAACTCTGAGAAGGACCTCAGACATCTCCCTTAACAATGAGAATCTTCAGGAGGGAGGGAGAGAGGGAAAGATAATACTTAGGAGGGAAACTGGTATTAGTCGCAGCATATTAATTTCTCTTGGTCTGTTCTCTTTGGTACTGCAAATGGACACCTCTCTCATCTCCCATCTAAGCCTTTAGGTGGTTTTAAATATTTCCCCATTGGCCAGAGTGTGTGGTAAGATGCACCCCTTCCACATTTAGAAACATTAGTCCTTTTACCCTCCAAGAGGTACTTTGATATTGAGGAACATTGGATCTAACATAACCCTGAGATTGATCACATGGTAAATTCTGAGATCATCTGAGCTTGAACATACCATGTAAAATTACCCATCTCAAGGAGCAAGGTTGGCGAATCAAGGTAAAGAATGAGACCTAAATACAGTACAGACTTAAGGGTGGCATTTTATCCAGTGACACATAATAATCTTTGTTCCAAAGGAATCAAGGAAGGGAGAAAGGGAGTGAATCACCCAGAAGATGTATGTAATAAGTGTTAATACAATGAGAGAGACAGAGAGAAGGAGAGAGAAGAAGAGAAATAAAGAGAAAAACAGAAAGAGAAAGAAGAGAGCATTGCTACAGGAAAGCAGAGTATCCACGTTTAAAAATATGAGGTTTACTATGGGATGTCCACTTTGAGCATTTGAAAATGGCCAGTTGACCTTAGTCATTTGCCAAATCAGGTGACAAAACTAGACCTAAATGAAATATCATCTCCCATCACTGTGACAGTAAAGCTGAATGTGAAAGCTGAGTGAGGGGGAAAAAAACAAGAAAAGCAAGCAGCACCCCAAGAGAATAGGAAAGAAAACTGGACCTTCTTTAAGTGCCTACATTAGTGGAGAATCTGGCTGCTTTTCTCTCAAGTTCCAAGCTTCAGAGTCTATTATTTGAGAATGATACAGGCTACCCTCAACATATCTCACTAATCGTACCTGAGATGGGGGAATTGGCTCTTAAAAATCATTCAGTCCAGTGCTGCCAGAGATGGACACCAATGCAAAGGTACCTGGGAGGAAGCGGAGAAGGATTTAAAGGAATGAATTTGGTCCTGTAGGCCCTTTCTTCCCTGAAGATAGAGCTAGTTGTACCTTTTTGCATCATTGGCAAGATGATCCATAATTAGAACTCACCCTAGACAGATTGTTCAGGGACAGCTATTTCTCTCTGTATCCTCACACTTTCTGCCCTGTGGGACTCATGTCCCTCCTCCTCTAAGTTGATGTTCAGGCTCCAGGTGCCCAGGGCAGCCTAAGATGCTTCAGAGTCTCTCACTGAAGTCCCCCAGCCAGCATGCTTTGACTTCCTAGTCTGACCACATTTCCCCCTCACCATCAAAAGGGACTTGAAATATATCCCACTCCTCTAGTTTTCCTCTCACCTTGATGTTGGAAAGAAGCTGTTTCACCCTAAGTTGTCAGTCTCTCCTCACCACTTCACTACGTCTTTGCTGTGTGTGTGGATTTTCATAGGAGACTCTTGAAGCAAAAATGCCTTAAGAGAAACAATGATAGAATTTAGTGTCAGAAGCACCCAATTTGAGGCCACACTAAATGTGGAACCTTGGGAAAGGCCCTTAATTAATGTGAATCACAATTTATTAATTTGGCAAATGGAAGAAAGAATCCTTTTTTTTCACAGGTTAAAGATTAAAGTGTGATTATAGCCGTAGAAAATCCACTAACTATTAAGCCTTGAGTAATTGTTGTTAGTGTTATCATTTTCATCACGGTAGAATTCTTTACGGGCCAGTTAAAGAGGTATTTTGGGCAGAAGAGGAGGGGTGCTTACATCAAAATTCTAATATCATACCCTATAGTAGCTACCTACTCTACTGGTTTTAGGCTGGCCTTAAACTGGGACTGAGATTTTTAAATGTACCAACCCTTTGCAAGAGTTAATTTCTCTAAGGTCTCAGAGGTGGCCCCCTCTGACTTCAGTATGACCTAATGGAAAAGATATTCAGTGTACTATTGAACCCAGTCAGACTCAGTAAATTTAGCAGATGGGGATAAGACATGGAGGATTGAACGCTCAGATTTCTTTTGATAAGAAATTGACACACCATTGTTCTAACTGGTATTCTAGCCATGCTGGGGAAATCAATGGTGAATCAATAGACCCTAAGCACCTACATGTATATGTCAGCTCTATGCTTATCTTAAATCCTTATGCTATGCATTATTTTGCTGCATAAGTTAGAATTGAGGAAGTTACCCATCCAACCAGTCTCTACCTTATTTTCTTTCAGTAAAATTACCTTTTTAAAAAATAAAGTTAAAAAACTTTACCCTTATCTTCCATGAAATCAAAGCATTCGTAAAACGAGAAGTACCCATATCAACTTTATACTTTGTTTTCGTCACATGGACATGGTGCAAATCAACTTTGTGTTTTCTAAGAGAGTGTGTCCTTGTTATTAATATTAATTATTATTGATACTACTCTATCTTCTGCCCCTGATAATATTCAGGGAATATTGATTCTTCTCTCAGCCAACTTTTTCAGGAGGTGCCCAAATTATGAATGGGTCACATTTTTGCAATTATATAAACATTGAATCTATATGATATTTCCTCATAGAAATAATGCTAAAGTTTGTGGTTAGGTCCCTAATTAGATGTCAGTAGCTTTTTAAAGTCATTACAATTTCTATGGGAAGTCTTGGGATTTCATATATAAAGATCCCTCGTTGATAAATCAACTCTGAGAAGGAAGCTCCTGTCAAAGTTCATTCTCTTTTCATTAACCTGGTGGTGTGAGATGCCTTCTTCCCCTTACCAGGGGTTTCTTTGCCTGGGTCATATCTTTTTTCTGGGTTAAGCCATGTTTGTTTTGTTTTGTTTTTTTTGCGGTACGCGGGCCTCTCACCGTTGTGGCCTCTCCCATTGCGGAGCACAGGCTCCGGACGCGCAGGCCCAGCGGCCATGGCTCACGGGCCCAGCCGCTCCGCGGCCTGTGGGATCTTCCCGGACCGGGGTACGAAACTGTGTCCCCTGCATCGGCAGGCGGACTCTCAACCACTGCGCCACCAGGGAAGCCCTAAGCCAAGTTTTAATTCCTTTTCAGAGAGCATTGGGCTTGGGCTTTTATGGTCCTGATGGAGAGTTGTTCATAATAACAAGTAAATTAACAAACAAACAAAAAACAATAGACTTGAAGCTTCAAGCCACCAAAAATGGTCCATCCGGGGAGTGATTGTGCTACCATTTTCTTATAGACCTCAACACCATAGCACCATGTTTTGAAGTAACCACATTCTGAAGGCACTGCAGCAGTTTCCACCTTCTGCTTGAGATTTCCTCCTTTTTCTTTTCAAATATCTGAGATGATGGGGACCCTGCACCTCATCATCTGAGGGATTTTGTTCACAACCAGGCATCTGCATCCAAGCTGGGGGTGAAATGTTCTCATTCTCTTTCATAGTGCACCTGAGCAAATATGACCTGTAATAAAATCATCCACTCAGAGCTCTGCTACCTCATTTGAGGCATGCTTGGTGCTCAGGACCACTGTCTCTGTTCTTCAGGAGCACGGGTACCTAGCTGGCAGGCAGGCAGAACGTTTGAACATATTTCTCATGCAACCTTTAAAAGTGTTGTATATTTCTTTGGTGCAGTAATACGGAATCTGTCATTCTGAGAAAGGTACACACAGATCTTTGTTTGTCCTCACTAAGGACTCTAGGTAAAAGTTATTAGTTTTTCTTGACATTTTTTTCTAATGAGGAAGAAAGTAATGATACTAATAAAGTATCATTAAGTATCTGGTCAAATCTTTGCGGAAATTTAGAGCCGTAAAAGACTACTCCACCTAAGCTTTCCTGGAATAGGAATATGGTGATATAAATATAATGGCCAAAGCCAGGGCAACACGTTGATTCACTCAGTTGAAATTTTTGGGGTTGGTATCTAGCACGTGCGAATATTCTTGTAGGCATTGCAGATACAGCGGTAGATAAAAGAGACAACAACCTCTTGGTCTCAGGGAGCTTACGTTCTTGAGCATATCAGGAGCCTTAAGTTTTGAGATGACTGCTACAAGCATTGATTGTACGAGGTCACAGACTGCCTGCTGTCTGAGTGGCCCCACCTCCAGCTTTTCCCTGTGACTCATAGCGGGCCCTTCCTCCTTTCCTTCAACATGGCAGCACTGAGGAGGGTGCACAGCCCTGAGTCTGGAGCAGATGGGAGAGATACAAGTGGGAGAGTCTCACTCAACTTTCTTTTGCTTCTACATGGCCCCCTCCCTTCCAAAGCAGGAGACTCCTTCCCCTTAACCAGAATCTATCTCCATGCCTCCTGGGTTACTGAGTATGGTACCTCAGCAACATATGAGAAGAAGGAGGTACATTCAACTTCTGCAACCATACCTATCTTTACTGGAGAATAGAGCATTCTCCTGCTGTGGTAGAGATTGTGGTGGCAGGTAATTTGGGGACCAGGGCAATGTAGAGGGGAAGAGTCAGAGAAGGAAGTCCAATGAGGACTCCAGTGATGGAATTTGGTGTGGGGCTGTGGGACAAGACTGGGATCCCTCTGACTAAGCGGTGGGGTGAGGGCAGGATTAGCTGAGCCAGTAGTGGAATGGAGAGAGGTAGGTTTGGAGGATGGGTTGACCTTGATGGTTGAATGAGGGAGCCAGGGATTGTAGCAGCTTAAAGGGTTTGTAGTGGGGGGAAGGAAGGGGAAGGGATGTTTCTAGGTAGGACTGGCAATATTCAGAGAGTATTTAAGCATTGGAGTAGAATCTTTGATAGCTTTTGCTTTTTCATAAAGGGACTTGCACAAATGGGAGTGCATCAGTCTGGGGATGTCTGAACATAGGTGCAGTTCTCGAGGCATAATTGTCTTGGTGCCCTGTGTCAGTGTCTGATTCCCCTGCTACAATGTCAAAGAAGGGAAATTTGTGTGCAGCATTAGAAATACTATAAATACAAACTTGATTCACAGATAATCTACAAGCCATTGCCATGTCTCATATTATGCCATTTTAAAATTGTGCCAAACTTCCATGATCCTCTACTCATAGAAATAAACATTAGGTATACACACATTATCTTCAAATTATAGGAACAAGAAGATTCTTTTGGAATTTAACCCTTTTCTCTAGGTATATCTAAAAAGGCATGTATAATTCTTTATATGCATAGGCTATTTTAAATTCTTTATATATTTTCACTAGTTTTAATTCTTTATATACCTCTGTCATATGCACAAACAAAAAAGTATAACTGTGCTGGGGTTTAGAACAATAGGGAGAGCATCAGAGTAGTGTATGACTTTTTGACCTTTAACGCTTACATTTTAACTTAAAATACATGTATGCTTTTCTTTTAACTAAAATTTACTACGACTGAAAACGTAACCTGCCTCTCAACTCAGTGTGTACTTCTTTTTTCTCTCTGACTTGCTCTATCGCTTTCTTACTGTCCATTCATTCCCTTCCCCCGCCCCTCACACACACACACACACACACACACACACACACACACACACATATACGTGCACACGCACAGTGTATCCCAGGCTAGACTCATTAGGGGCACATTACAATACAATTTGACTCTCAAACTTCTCTTGCCTATTTCTCATTCAGCTGAGGAAGATACACTGCCGTGGTCTCAGGTTTACTCTTCATTTTCCTTAATGCACGATTCAGTGACTTATTTCACTAGTGAATGTATTTTTGACGGATAAATCGAGAGTTGGGTAGATCTCGGCTTTTGAATTTATTTTGGCAACACTTTCTGTGATACTATACCACATGTCTTTTTTCCTGGTGAATGGAAAAATAAACAAATAACCTCTTGTGATGACTGTACAGATGAGTATTTGAAAAGATAGACACTTAGAAATTGTCTTTCCCACAATATTCTTTTACACCTTATGCTATACAGACTGTTTTTATTCAAAAGTGGTGTTTGAAGATCTGAGAGGAGGGGGAGTGCAGAAATTTTCTAAACAAAGTATGCATATAGCCATAGATGGAAAGTAGTTTAAGCTTCAAGTGAGGTAGTTAAGGAAATAATGAAGCTTGCTCAGATGAAGTACAAACTTGTGATGGAAAGGCAGTAATCACTGGGATATGTGCATTTAAATGTAATGAGTACTTAGTGAATCTGTCATCAGATAGCCTAGTTGATTAAAAGATGATTCGTCTATTTGTTCACTCCAATGACCGGAGTTAAGTGGCCCTTATGTGCCAAATACTCTGCTTTTCTATGGGGTTAGAAAATGAATAAGCCTGGTCCCTGCTGGTAAGGAACCCAGAGTCTGATGTGGGAGCCACTCACAGAGTACAACACGGCACTGTAAGTGCAGGAGAGAGGTGCCCCAGGTGAAAGGGCAGATGAGGGGTCAATAGCTCGACCTCTAGGGGCATTGGGTTGGGCTTGGTGTAAATCAGGAGACTTTCTGGAAAAGGTGCAACTAAGCTGACTCTTCCTTGATTAGTTACTCAGACAAAGGGAAGAGGAGACAGGAAAGATATTTAGGCAGAAGGGACAGTCTGAGTAAAGTCAATGAGGCAAGAAGCCTCATACACAAACACTAAGGAATGAGTAAAGAGCATGGAAGGAGACCAGTTTAAAGAGAGAATCAAATACCAGATCAAGAGTCCCTTTTGTCCTGTGAAGGAGAGTATTCCAGTGTCAATGAGACCATACTGAAGGCTGAAAATAAGAGTGATAACAATACCAAAGATACAAATTCTACCTCAAAGTTAAATGCCGTGATATTATTATTATTTTGCAAAATATCTTCATGAATATTCTTATTTGACAGAGAGAACCTAGCAAGCTGTAAGTAGGGTAATAATACTATCAAAATTAGGGATGAGAGAAATATAGGGATTTTAATAATTTGGCCAAGGCCTTATAACTTGTTGGAACCATATCAGGGCTGGGGCATGGGTCTTGTACCATGACTTGTGCAGCATACCGCGTGCCCTTGCAACCAAGGCATCTTAGCTCAAGGGCTGCTATTGCTCCCATTTTACAGGTGAGCAAAATAAGGTTCAGCAACTTGCTTAAGTCACACAAGCGATACGTAGAAGTGCAATGACACTGAGATTTGTTGACGTCACAGCCCAAGCTCATCACCACCGTGTGAAACTGCCTTTCTCATGTACTGCTCCTTGATTTATATAACACCTGTACTGTACCATATGTGAATTGTTGGTATTAAATAAACCATATGGAGATTTCTTTCTCTGTTCCAAGAATTCTGCTGCAGAGGCTGCTGTTCTGTAGCTAAAGAAACCCCATCCTAGAATGTTTACTAACTAGTCCTTGGCCCTGCTGTCAAAAAAGAAAGAAAGAGAGAAAGAGAGAATAAAAAAAAGCCGAATGTCTCAGTTCCTAATGGAACTTGGTTTACTGTTTAATTCAGCTTCAGGGGTGGGGCTGTCATGGAAATCTATTAGAAACTGCCCCTTGAATAAAAACCTAATGTACAAACCAAAGGGATGCTATAAAGCTGAACACACTGAAAACCTGTTAATTTTCAACAGTGTTTGAACTTCAGGTTTGGCTTCTGTTCCCAAGAACCTGACAGGATGCAGGGCTGTCTTCTTGCATTTCAATGTGTTTGCAGCTATTTTCTCTCTCCCTGTTGTAGAGGATGCACAATTAGGTATTAAGATGTGACAGGATGATGGAAATGAGAAAGTGAAGAAGGCACATGGGAAGGCAGTAATTAACTGGAATGTATATTTATCATAGTCTGTCATTGTTTACAAACAATATAATGATTCCTGATGGTGAAATTAAACTCCAGGCTTCCAGTTTGTGAAGTCAACCAAACAACCCCAGCAGGTGCAGATCAGCAGGACTAACCAAGTAAGTGTTCTGATGTACAGGATAAAGCTGGAGACATCTATCAAAAACTGATTGATTGTTGAAGATTTGAATGATCTGTATATTGGGATGCCTTAACCATTGATACAACAACCATGGCATAATGGGGGAAGAACTGCCCTTATAAACAGAAAAATTCTCCACTCTAATACCCAGCCTAGACAAATCCTTTGCTTTCTGAGCCGCATTTTCCTCATCTGTAAGACAGGATTTAAGGACATCTGTGTCATAGAGTCCCTGCTCTCCATCTCCGCTCCTAGAAGTCACCCCCATGAGTCATGTCTGGACTCTGTAATAACATTCTAACTGACTTTCCTACCTCCATTCTTACCTATAATCTCTTCTCTAGAGAGCAGCATAAGTAAGCTTGTAACAAAGATAAATTAGATCATGTAATTCCTCTGTTTAAACCATCCTTCTCCTTGCCCTGCATAACTCCTGAGTGTAGCCTTTGTAGTTCTTTACATTTTGGCCACTGTCTCTCTCTTCAACCTCGTTTTCTGCAATTCTTCCTCTCTCACCATATTCAAGCCATGCATGTCTTCTTTCTGTTCCTTGCATATTCTTTCTTATTCCTGCTTCAGGACCTTTGCATATGATGTTTCTTTTGCTTATAATGACTTCTACATGATCTTCAGAGACTGGCTTCGTTTGGACAATAGGTTCCCGCTCAAACATCAGCTTCTCTGGAGATGCCATCTGACCATTCTGTCTGTTGATTACAACTCTCTCACCCAACTCACTCCATCATATTATCCTGTTTTATTTTCTTCAAAGCCCTCATCACTACCTGAAATTTTATCTTTTACTTGTTTAGTGTTTATCTTCCTTACTAGAATGTAAAATACCAGTGACCAGCTGTGTACCCATTGCCTAAGAGTGCAGTCAAATATTAGTTGAGTGCTGAGTGAATAAATGCGAGGATCAAATGAGGTATAAAAATTGGAAATAGTTCTATAATCTATCAAGTGTTATACAAATACTAGGTTTTTTCATTTCTTCTCGCCTGTTAAGTCATGACTCTTCTCAAATCTTTGTCAAAATGGAACAAGCATAATTTTCAAACAGGAACTCTTTCAAATGGGAACTTACTTTCCAGGAACTTACAATTTAATGAAAGATAAGATTAGCATGAAGAGTAAAATAAATTATTTTTATGAAAAAATTGAAGATAGCCTATATTTATTTGCTAAGCTCAGTTTTTTTCTTTTGTACCATACCACCCCTTATAACTCTATGGTTGCATGTATGTCACATAGAATTATTGTATAGAATTAGAGGAGAAGCATGGAAAAAGGAAATTTGAAGTAGTGTTGATGTGGGGAGAGAGCAAGATATATCAATTTAGAATTTCTACAGGCCCATAAGAATTCTCAAATTTAACTAATTATCTTCATCCCACTCCCTTCTGCCCTTAGTCTCTTCCTTTTCCTGACACCTTTTCATATATCTGTTGGCCATTTTTATGTCTTCTTTGGGGAAAAAATGTCTTTTCAGTTCCTCTGCCTATTTTAAAATCAGAGTGTTTGGTTGTTGTTTTTGTTTGTTTGTTTTACCTGTTAAGTTATATGAGTTTTTAAATATTTTTTTGGATATTAACCCCTTATCAGATATATGATTTTCAAATATTTTCTCCCATTCTGTACATTGCCGTTTAATTTTGTTGGTTGGTTGTTTTGCTGTACAAAGTCTTTTTAGTTTGATGTAGTCCCACTTACTTTTTTGCTTTTGTTGCTTGTGCTTTTGGTTACATACCCAAAAAATTCATTGACAAGACCAATTGTCAAGGAACTTTTACCCTATGTTTTCTTCTAGGAGATTTACAGTTTCAGATCCTAAGTTTAATACTTTAATCCATTTTGATTTAATGCAGCCTCTATCAAAATCCCAATGGCATTTTTCACAGAAATAGAAAAAAAAAATCCTAAAATTTATACAGAACCACAAAAGACCCTGAATAACCAAAGCAATCCTGGTTTAAAAAATAAATAAATAAATAAACAAAGCTGGAGGCATCAAGACATCACAGTCCCTGAACTCAAATTATATTAAAAAGTGATAGTAATCAAAACAGTATGACAGTATGGCACTTGCATAAAAATAGACACAGACCAATGCAACAGAATCAAGAGCCCAAAAGTGAACCGTCATATGTATGGTCAACTAATTTGACAAGGGAGCCAAAAAAAAAAATAACACACAATGGGGAAAGGATAGTCTCTTCAATAAATGGTGTTGAGAAAACTTTATAACCACATGCAGGAGAATGAAATTGGACCTTTTTCTTATACCACTCTTTTGGTTATCTTTTTTAAAAGCTCTTTCCTATCTACAGTATTTTCCAAATGTTAACAATCGAGTGTGTTACTAAGGGTCTAATTATTAATGCAAAGGGAATAATACATTTAATAACCAGGGGCCAAGCAATGTGGTATTCAAGAATCTCACAATCTGACTTCCCCATGGTTATCACAGAGATCATATTTTCCATCCCCTTTGGTCTGGAAATCATTAGGGCTAATTTATGTTGATAGCACTCCATTGCATTCATTGCTTATTGGATACATCTGTCAAAGCAATTGAATATCTGTTTTAAGTGAATTAACCATAAAAGTAATGGTGGGATCCACAATGAAAGATATTTCTCCCTATGAGAAGGGTGAGTTGGGCAATCCTATGAAGTTGTGCATTTGTTTGTAATTAATATGATTTAACAAAAAAGGCAAATCATATATAAAGGAGTAATAGTGAACTATCATCACAGTACATAATTTACCCCCTCTTTTAGGAATTCTTGTTGCCCTTAGAGCCACTGCTGGTCATGTATGGCAATCTTTGCTCCAGAGCCAAGAGGAGGAAAACTTTTCTATTAATCATTCTGTTCATCAGCAGTGCTTTCCTAAATATTATAAATTATGTGAATGGAATCAATTCTTTGGTAAGTAGCGCATGAGAGTAGAAAGTAGAGATGTTGGTTAGGTAATATGAAGATGGGCTATGGGTAGACTGTCTATTGAAAGAAAAGCAGAAAAACAGATTACCTATAAAGTATCTTTATTGAAACTACCTTTTAAATATTTTACAACTGTGATTGATATGAACATTGTCAATTTGGGTATCAAAGTAATTATCTTTTTAAAAAAATTATTCAGTGTGTATTGAATATATTCTAGGCACTGTTATCATGGTAGAGACAAATTCTCACCCTCCTGCTGGAGCAGTATTGTTATTTCCAACATTTTCAGATGACAAAAACTGCTAGTCACCAGCAGAGTTGTGGCCTATTCCTGTTTCTTTGACGCCAAAGCCCAGTTTCTGAACCACTAGGCTTTACTACCTGCCTCATTATGGAAATTGTGGGATCAGACTGCCTGAGTCTGCATCACAGCTCATCTCTTAAAGACTTTTAGTTGCTTAACCTCTGTGTGCCTCAGTTCACTCTTCTGTAAAATGTGAATGACAATAGAGCTTACTTCATAAGGATGTTATAAATCTCAAATGAGATTCTGCAAGGACAGTGCAGAATAGCACCTGGCGTGTAGTAAACACTCAATTTAATGTTGTCTATTATTATTACATGATAGGAATATAGGCTCTGGCTATATGGGAAAATCCTAGATTAAAGCCATCTTTGTCCCATTTTGAAATCCTAATTAAAAGAAGAGTAATTAATCAGTGGCCAATTGGCAGAGATCCATGTTCAGTTGGAGCTGCTAAATTCTGTAAATCTTTTTTTTCTGTTATCATCTGAAGACAGCCTGGTAAGAATAAGGTGCTCTTTTCCTTTTATGAAAAGTGAAAGGGCAACTCCATTTCCTTCATTTCTTTTCACTGGCCTTCTTTTGGAACTTATAGTGAATGTAATGGTTCGGTCTCTGCCCAATAAGCTCCTTTCAAAAAGATATCATTTCACTGAAGCATCACAATATACTGATGGAACAGGAGTTAGTCTTGGAGTCAGATCTACCAAATATCAAATCCTGGTGTCATCTTTTATTAGCTTTGTGACTCATGGGCAAATTAGTCAACAATTATGAAATTCGGTTTCCTCATTAATGAAATGGGAATCATATTAACCACAGAGCAGTGGTTCTCAACTAAAGGTGATTGTAGCTGTCATGCCTGAGTGTCAAAGGTGCTACTGACAACTAGAGGGGAGAAACCAGGGATGCTGCTTCACAACCTACTATGCACAGGACGGCCCCCGCAACAAAGAATTATTCAGCCCAAACATCAGTAGTACCGAGGTTGAGAAACTCTGCCTTAGAGTGTTGTTGCTAGAATAAAATAAAGGTATTTGTAAAGCACTGAGACCACCTCTGACATGTGGTCGGAGCTCATAATTCATTAATGTCATTTGCCGGGAGTTACTCATGTGAGTTCCCGGGCTTCCTCTGTCAGGTCCAAGCATTGTGCTAAACTCATTCACACGGACGTGTTAGACTCATTCTTCCATCAAGGGTGTACGCAGTTTAAAAGCAGGCCTTTTAGGGGCTTCCTTTTAGGGGCTTCCCTGGTGGCGCAGTGGTTATGAATCTGCCTGTCAATGCAGGGGACACAGGTT
This sequence comes from Physeter macrocephalus, assembly GCF_002837175.3. Classification (NCBI taxonomy): domain Eukaryota; kingdom Metazoa; phylum Chordata; class Mammalia; order Artiodactyla; family Physeteridae; genus Physeter; species Physeter macrocephalus. The sequence continues at coordinate 139,771,628 of NC_041221.1, forward strand.
CAAGCCCTGGTCCGGGAAGATCCCACGTGCCGCGGAGCAGCTAAGCCCGTGCGCCACAACTACTGAACCTGTGCGCCTAGAGCCCATGCTCCGCGACAAGAGAAGCCACCACAATGAGAAGCCCACGCACTGCAATGAAGAGTAGCCCCCGCTCGCCACAACTAGAGAAAGCCCGTGTGCAGCAACGAAGACCCAACACAGCCAAAAATAAAAATAAATAAATAAATAAAGTTTTAAAAAGTAAAATAAAAGCAGGCCTTTTAGATGCTCATTCTGAGTAAATCTCTATGATGAAACGTCAGCCTCCCTAGCGCCTGGGGAAGTTTGGTCCCCGTGCACCTCCTCTTTCCCCCAAGGAGGTGGGAATTCGTCACTGTAATTATTTACCTCTTGTCACTGGTTCTGAAGATTCAATGAGGTGATACAGGTAAAGTGTCCAGCACTGTGTACGGTATAGGGTAGGCGCAAGCGTAGGTCAGTGTTATCATCACTTAGTGTCTGTCTGACTTTCTGTCTGTCTCTCTCCATTAGGCATGTGGTCATATTAGAGGAATCTGCTTTCTCCACATTGCTCTGCCCTGTGTTTATCTTCACTGTACTCAATAATGAACTCTTCCTGAGAGCTTTTTTCCCCCAGGTGATAGAATCTTCAGATACGAAAACCTCTCCACTTGGGTCTGATTTTGCCTTCATGGTTCTACACCCTCCCAGCTCTGTCCCTGGCAAGGTCCCAGACAGACTCCAGACCTGGAGCTGGGCTTTGACACTATTGTTAGGACTCTTTCTCTCTCCTCATTGTAAAACAAGGGTGCTCAGTGGCCTCTAAGTTCCCTTCCAGGTCTCGCACTCTGTGATTCTGTCTACAGTGAGTTCTGCACTACATCCTAATTGGCTTTCTCATGGCTTTCTCACCATCTGACGTTTTCTGGTTAACTCCGACTTCAAAGCAGTTTATGACTTGTAAGTGTTCTAAGACAGTTATTTTATCTGTGACTCTCAAAAAATTCCCAGGCTACTCTGGCTCTTGGACAACTGCTCTGGGTTAATTTGGCTATTTTTTCTTTTACGAGGAGAATCAACAGAAATTTATGTTTGCATTTACCAATAAGCCATATATTATTGTGTTTTGATTTTCCCCACTTTGAGGAGGTATCGTATATTGGTTGGGTGTTGAAAATTCATTAAACAGTATTAGCAAATATTAAATCTTAATTAAATGGCAAAGGGCTTTTTTTTCCTGTGCTAATTAAATGCATACTTCAAACACTGTTGATTGCTACCAGGGCAGCCTGGGTAGAACAGAAGACTGATGGAGGGGCGTGACATACCCCACACCTCAGGAATGTACCAGAGCTCTTCATCCTTCATTTAGTCATTTTCAGTTCTTTCCAGTGAACTTGGGGAAGGGAGCTGAGATTTCTTATAGAAATATAATGATTTTTTAAAAACCTATGAAAACCCAGATTTTCAAGTTGTTCGATCAGTTGGTTACTTTGAAAAGTTACCAAAGGGATGGAATCACTGGGACTATCACGTCTTAAAGTCCACACTTTAACCCTTTTGGCCTATTAGTATTTTTAAATATCTCTAGTAGAAAATTCTCGTGATATTGAATAATATGTCCACCAAAAAGAGCAGAGGCTTTGCGTTAAAAGAGACCTAGACTTGAATTCTTGTTTTTTCTTATCAAAACCTGAAATTTATTTCTTACAGTTCTGGGGGCTGGAAGTCTAAGATCAGGGTTCTTAATCTGCCACATGTAAACTCTGTAACTTTGGGTCAGATTATTAACCACTTTGAGCTACAGTTTTGTCTTCCATAAAAAGGAAAGAGAGTAACAGTCCACCTGTAGAGTTACTGTGAAGATTAGATTATGTAAAGTGCTAAGCACAATGCTAGGCACATAGAAGTCCTCAATAAATGATATCTATTATTATGCTAAGTTTCTGGTTTTGGAGGTACAGCTATTGTCTTATTTATTGTTGGAATAACTATGTACAACAGGTGGCAGTATTGCCTTAGTATGTCTCTTGAGAGTGTTAGTCAAATTTGTTGGGACTAGTGTAGCAAAGAGGCTATGATTCCAGAAAAGAAACAAGTCACCAACAAAGTAGCTTAGAAAACTAATAGTACTTGTGCCCTAAAGCACTGGCCAATATTAGTGCTAGAATTGTACAAGTGTTCAGAAGATGACAGGTAAACTAGACAGAAATTAAAGGTGTTAATATGAATTTGATATAGTGTTCAAGACTTTTATTGTAAGTAACGCAAAATTAACTTTCACTAGGTTAAGCCAACAGAGAATTTCTTGGCTTGTAAAATTATAAGGCTGGCAATGGGGCCAACTTGTGATACCACTAGATGTAGGGCTCTGTCTCTTGACTATTTCCCAGCTTTGCCTGTCCTGCTTGGCTTCTTCATGCGTGAATATTCTCTCGAACTGGTAAGGAAAATAGCCAGTGAACTCACATCCTCCTGGTTTGGTACATCCCACATCATAAGGCAGATACTATCCATAAGTTCGAGTAGAACAGTCATAGTGGGGACTCCGATTCACCCAGCGCGGCTCACTTGACCGTGCCTGAATCACCCACTACAGTTGGGAGATGGGAAGTTCACATTTGGTCCATGTGTCCTCCCCTTATGGCCAGACATGGCACCATGGCTGACAGCCCCTTCAGGATGTGATAGGGAAGAGGCAGTTCCCTAAAGGAAAAGAAGGGTGGTTTTACTGGAAAAGGAGGACATGCAAACCCTGTAATAATTTCATATACATTTCATTCTAAGAGATAAAATACTCTGAGATATTGATTGAGAGGAGTTGTAGCAGAACTTATTATTTGGGGGACTTGTTCAAGTTTATGAAAATTGGTGAAGAAAAATATAAAAGCAAGTGGCCAGGATGAAGAAGACTGGGTGGGAAGAGAGATCAGATGGGCCACAGAACTCCCTATGAAATAGGCAAGTAAGGACTTTGGGGACACGAGTAATTCAGTATGATCTTTTCTGAAAAATGCTGAAACTTAAAAGGAGGAAATACAATGAAGAGGAGGAAAGCAAGAGAAGGACAAAAGGCCCTGGAGAATGTGAAATAAATGTGTCGGGCTTCCCTGGTTGGCGCAGTGGTTGCGAGTCCGCCTGCCGATGCAGGGGACACGGGTTCGTGCCCCGGTCCGGGAAGATCCCACATGCCACGGAGCGGCTGGGCCCGTGAGCCATGGCCGCTGAGCCTGCGCGTCCGGGGCCTCT
>NC_041221.1:139774947-139798147 GCF_002837175.3 Physeter macrocephalus
AGCCTCTGCTCCGCAACGGGAGAGGCCACAACAGTGAGAGGCCCGCGTACAGCAAAAAAAAAAAAAAAAAAAAAAAAAAAATGTGTCATCAAGGAGCACTTGAAAGAACAAGGCAGTAGGCCAGAAAGTTAAAGTTCAGGATTACAGCCTTATACACATCATCGCATTGCTTTATTTAGAAGGACACCTCACAGGTGAAAAGCCTGAGCTAGGAGGGTGTCTGAGCATCACCAAAGTGGAAAATTATGTGACTAGAGACCATAGTTGAGTGGTTAAGAAAGTTAATTTTTACTTAAGTTGTATAATGCCTTTAGGGATTTTTTGGATATTAATAAATAATTATGAGTGATGATCAATTAGAAAATCTGTATATACAGTTATTCAGTTCTGGATGGATTTTGCCATTATCTCTGTTGATCAGTCTGTTTTATGTGTTTGTCCCATGCATATAAATGTCTAGTGATGTGCCTAAATATTTTCCATTTTGCAGGTCAGTTTTTTCTGTCTTTTTTTTTTTCTTTTGGAGGAAGGTTTACTGCCTCTCACGAACACTGTAAACCAAAAATTACTTTCTGTACACAACATCCATTTCCTCTCTCATTCATTTTCATGCAGATATTTCCTGCTGCCCTGATAGCCTGGTGTTTATGTGCCCTGGAGTGTGCATTAGAATTCAGAAGAGAACAAACCCAGGCTTTAACGCAGGAAAACGGACATTAAACCAACATAGAAACACACCACATTGTGGTGGTGTGGTAGAAACAGGTTGGAAGTTAGGACTGGCTTAAATTGGGTTGGGGGATGAATAGGTAAGGCGCTCTGAGAAAGGGATGGACAAAAAAGTGCTGAAGAGGTGAAAATCAGAAGAATAAGTTGCTGGTAGAGGGATGATCAGAGGCAAAATGCTTAATAAGGTATAAGAAAGGGCAGCTGGGCAGCAACTGAACTGAGATGATGTTTGTTTTTTTTTAATAAATTTATTTATTTATTTTTGCTGTGTTGGGTCTTCGTTTCTATGCGAGGGATTTCTCCAGTTGCAGCGAGCGGGGGCCACTCTTCATCGCGGTGCACGGGCCTCTCACTGTCGCGGCCTCTCGTTGCGGAGCACAGGCTCCAGACACGCAGGCTCAGTAGTTATGGCTCGCGGGCTCTAGAGCACAGGCTCAGTAGTTGTGGCTCACGGGCCCAGTTGCTCCGCGGCATGTGGGATCCTCCCAGACCAGGGCTCGAACCCGTGTCCCCTGCATCGGCAGGCAGACTCTCAACCACTGCACTACCGGGGAAGCCCGAGATGATGGTTTTTACTTCCATTCCCTAACTCCTCCATTTGCACTCATGGTCCAGCAGGTCGAGAGCTGTGTCTTTCTTTTCTGTTGCATCCCTGGCGGGGTCTGTGTGCTGTTATTAAGCTGTTGTCTCTTGGCTTCAAAGCCACCCCTCTCTACTGTGCTGTCTGATGCTGAGGCTGGGATTCAGCTAACCACCCTTTTCATTGGCCAAGCTGGCTTCCTGTTAGATTCTGTCTGTAGGGAGCGCTAGAGGAAGACCGTAATAACAGGGGGAGAAGAAGGACTCCTTATTTGCTTCCTGCTCATCAGAATCAACTCAGCTTTTATTTACCCCAGAAGCAGTTGGTTCTGGTTCTCTCTTTTTTTTTTTTTCCTGTAATCCCCAGAGCCAGGCTCCTTCAGAGATACCAGGACCAGCAGGCATGGTGCCCTTCTCACAGGCCTGGGTCTTACCTCCCATAGGATGCCTTTTGGCAACATCTAGGTTCTAGTAACCCCCTCTCTTTTATTTGTCTCCCCAGCCCTAAGGGTGGTATCTGCCTCTTGCAGTCACTATCTTTGACTCCTCCGACATCTGTTTAACCAATTCCTTATATTAAATTCTCCCTGTTCAGATAACAGGTGGAACATCTGTTTTCCTGAGTGGCCCTGGCAGATGCATGGGTGGTTTAACTGTCTGCTCTTGCCCAAACTTGCCATGTCTTAATGAGGATCCCCAGCTGGGTCCCTTCAAGGCCAAATGTCCATGAGTGGAAAAGGTCAGCCACAAGCAAGAAATGATGATTGTCAAGCTGGAAGATGTATTTTTCTCAGATGCTTGCACAGTCTGCCTATTCCCAATCTCCACTATGCAATATCTTTTCCAAGGTTAGCAGAATTATAGAAACATCAATTTGGGCATTATTGACTTTTCAACTGGGACACCGAGAAAGTGTTTCAGCAGCCTTGATAAATTAAATCTGACCACCTAGCTCCCAGACTGGCAGGTTCCTACATCATTGACAGAGAAGACAGGGGAAAGCAGTTTTCCCAGCTGTTGCTGTAAATGATGTGCATTGTGTTCACAACCATTAGCAGGTGGAGAATTTGAAGTGTGGGTAGATTGCAGAGCTGCCTCTTTTAAAAATGCATAAGCACTTTGTGAGTTTGCTAAGTCTTGCTTCACTCAGTTCGGTTTGAATTTTTCATAGGGGAGAAAGATTCTGTTGTCTTTCCTCTTTTATTCCTTCTTTGTCAGTAAGGACTTAGGGCTACAGTGGAAAGGGACCGAGTCTAATCATATAATTTTCTTGACTGGTCCTCAATTTTTCCAAGTTGTAAAATGTTGGAAGATTCAGTGTTTAAGGACTTGAGGCTATTGAGTTTCCTGCCCCTCACCATTTAATCCAAACTACAAATTTCCCTGGACTCTGGGTTTAAATTTATTTGATGCATCCTAAAGTAAATTTTTATCCTGGAAGCCTCATCCATTTGTGAAATTCTAAGCACTGCACTTTGAAGGAACCTTCCTTCCAAAATGATCCCCTGGTCATATATTATGTTCCTCTCCACTGCCAAATAGAGTCAGACATTATGAAATGCTCAGTGTGCATTTTCCTGACGAGTCCAATTATAGCATCAGTGTTCTTCCCAACATGATGCTCCAGCCAGACCTAAGAATTGGCTTTATAGCGTGTTAGTGGAAACATAATCATCATATCTAACAAGCTCCTGATCTTTTTTGTTTATGTAGATCAGTGTCTGGCTTCTGGTAGAACAAATGTGAAACGTGTACACTGATTGAAATGCGTATTGGGTGCCACAAACCATGAAACATCTTTACCTTCATTAACTATCTCATTTAATTTTCCTAAAACCCTTATGAGGAAGATACTATTACTAGCCTTATTTTTCAGATGAGGAAACTGAGGTTCAGAGAGGTAAAGTAATTGATCCAAGCTGACATACTTCAGGGCCTGACTCTGGAGCCTGACATCTGTCTGCTACATTATCAACTTGATATAATTCAACACATGTGTCTGGCTCATTCATTTAATTGTCAAACATTTATCAAACCTCTGTTATGTTCCAGGCAGCAAAAATGAAATCCAACAAATTCAGCAATGGTTTATTTAAAAATAAGGAAGAGCTATTAGGCTCTTTGACCAGCAACTAGTTAATACACCCCTCGAAAGGCAGTAGAGGTTTTGCTTTTTTAATATCAATAAATCAGACTTTTCTGGGTATGAAATGGCTTTCTCCCTATATCTGACTAATCAATTGTAACCTATTTTCTCCTCAAATGGAGAGATTTATTCCAGCCAGCATTGAAACCTCAGCAAATTGAGAGCAAAAGTATGTTGCAATCTGAAGTACAAGGTATTTAGGAGATCATATTTTGCTGTAATTGGGGGGATTCTAGAATACCTAGAGTTACAGAACATACCTTTCATAGATGCATTTACACTTTCCAGAACAGGTGAGTACATGTCAGTGGGACTGCAAGGGTGAAAGGGTTTCCTGTGTTCTGGTTTATATCCTCTGTCTGCTGTGGTTAAATTCTTGGGAAGGGGGTGATCAGCAAGACAGTGCTTCCAAAAAAGAAACAGGGTGGTTCTCTTCTCACGTTTGATTATTTTTCAAATTTCATAATGACTCTTCACGAAGCACCTCTAGCTAGACAGTGTTAATCCCATATTCTTCCTTGATTTCAACCTAATATTTAGACTTCAGAAGCCATCTTATGAATTATCTTTCCAAAATAGTAAAACATTCAGATGTGCTCATAAAATATTGAAATGTGGTAGTATAACAAGCTCCACTAAAATTAATTTGTTTAATTTCCCTTTAATAGTGATAGCGCTTAGAGTAAGTGGAAAGTAATACTTCTGTTTGCCTGGAAGCTGGTGGATCCCAGCTGACATTTAAGTCCGTGATCATCCTGGCAGTCCAGGGAGGAAATAATGCATCTGTGCCAGGTTCTTGGCTTGGACAGGTCTTGGAGGGCTGCGTGCAGTTTTCCACATGAATACACAGGACTCCCTCACATGATGGTGTTTTCATTGTTAAAATGCCTTTTAGAAAAGCCTCAGGTTTCCCTCCAAGTCCACTGAATGGAATGACTTTCAGGGGAAGGTAACTGTTGGGCAGAGAAACACAGGTTTGTATTTCGACCGGTACAGCAGGTTTTATGGCCAAAATATTTTGTCATCTTGTTTTAAGGTAATAGGAGTACTCCAGCACATCTCCTTCTTCTCCTTTCTGTCTTTCTCCTATTCCTCTTCTTTCTTTCTTTTAAGGCTAAGTTCAATTTCTGAACTTTTCTCAAAAAAAAAAAAAATCAAATTAGATCAACTCTGGGTTGAGGTGATTACTTTTCCTTGACCCAATTAGCTGGAGCCATTTTTCCATCAAGTCATATTAGTATAGAGATGGTCAGGTTTGGAGAGGCAGAGGCAAAGTCTGCCTTCTGAAGGAGAAAAAACGTTCACCTCAGAATCTGGGCTGGCAGACAGAAACCATTTTCTATTGCTGATATTTTCTGTTACCAGGTGGCATATGTTGAACAGTTTCTCTGTTGCACGGAAGAGATTTATTTGTAATCGCCTGAGATAACTAGGACATTACTGCTGTGGTGATTCCTTTTAGCTAATGGGATTGTTGCATTTCATTTAATGGGTATATAAGTACATGAATACTCAGTCACATTTTAAAAAGTGGTTCAAAAGAGCAGGTATACATGAGAGAGACTTTTGGAATTGTGATTTACAGGGACTTTTTTTTTTTTACTATCTCAGGGGAAAAATGTATAAATTGCTATAAATATTTAAATCATTTAGCTATGTAGAGGACAGGCATTGTAAAAGACGGCAGGATATAACTTTCCTAATAGTTTCCATTCTAGGGTTCCTCTACTTTGACCACATTAGAAATGGCAATAAAGTGAGATCTTATTATCATGTGACTTATTATTTGAGTATAAGATATAGTGCAGGGGCTTCCCTGGTGGCGCAGTGGTTGCGCGTCCGCCTGCCGATGCAGGGGAACCGGGTTCGCGCCCCGGTCTGGGGGGATCCCGCGTGCCGCGGAGCGGCTGGGCCCGTGGGCCATGGCCGCTGGGCCTGCGCGTCCGGAGCCTGTGCTCCGCAACGGGAGAGGCCACAGCAGGGCGAGGCCTGCATACCACAAAAAAAAAAAAAAAAAAAAAAAAAAGATATAGTGCAAATGAAAACTATGTCTCCTTTAAAACGTATACACAGGGCTTCCCTGGTGGCGCAGTGGTTGAGAGTCCGCCTGCCGATGCAGGGGACACGGGTTTGTGCCCCGGTCTGGGAGGATCCCGCATGCCGCGGAGCGGCTGGGCCCGTGAGCCATGGGCGCGAAGCCTGCGCGTCCGGAGCCTGTGCTCCGCAATGGGAGAGGCCACAACAGTGAGAGGCCCACGTACCGCAAAAAAAAAAAAAAAAAAAAAAAAAAGTATACACATACCACATTATCCTTGTCCTCAATATTAACATCATAAAGGGGATTGATTTCCCTTTTTTTATGACTTAAGTGCAATGAACTATATGAAGTACCCAGTGTATAACATATGATCAGTAAACAATATTAAGTTCATGACTCCAAGAAGACTGTGGCTGTTCAGAGGGTGGAAGGCTGGGAGCAGTGACTTATGTTTAGGAAATTGTTTTGTGCCGTAATTGTGGATTTCTTAGTTTAGGGAGCCACCAACTGAGTATCTGAAACATGGCTCTGCCTCCAAATAGCTCAACACAATGCTATGAATCAAGACTTAGGGAAATAGGGAGAGAGGAATTCACACTGGCTTAAATATATTGTAGTGGATCATATAAGTGAAAGCTCATTGACAGGTCTAGCTTCAGGTATGGCTGGATCCAGGTATTTAAACGTTATTATTAGGATAGTATTTTAATGAATTTCTACACTGTGACTTGAGCTGTTTTCTGGGATGACAACAAGGAACATTCCACCGTGTCCACCTCAGGGTGCTCATGGTATAGTAGCTGAGATGCCTAAGGTAGAAAAGAACTATAACAAAATATGATATGTGCAATAATAGATGCATTTACAAAAGTAGACCATAACTCAGAGGAAAAATTTAACAACTACTTCTGAGGATAGGTAAACAAGGACTTCAGAGAGGAATGAAACCTTGAAAATTGATTTGAAAGAGAAGCAGGAATTTTACAGACAGCCTTGGTTATAGTATTTGGGAGACCTGTATTCAAATCCCAGCCCTGCCATTTACAGATAGTGCAAACTACGACAAGTTTCTTAAATTCCCAGGGTCTTAGTTTCCTTGTATGGAAACTGGGAGTGGAGCTACTGATTTCTTCACATTATCACGAGGACCCGGTGAATTGATGCGTGCACAGAGCTTACATGGGGGCCAGCACAAAGTAAGCCCTCCCTGACTGGTAGCTGTCATTCCACTCTTCTAGACTCCCCCTATTTACCTGACTGCAATAACATGGGGCATTGGATTAGGGTTTAACATCAGCCACAGTAAAATCAGCTAGCATTTATTGAGCGCTTACTGCATGCCACACATTGCATTAAGAATTTCACTTGCCTTGTCTAAATCCACCCTACAACTCTTGTAAGTGGGGAAATTATTATCCTCATCTCACAGATAAGGAAACTGAAGCTTTGAGAATTTAAGGGATATGCCAACGTAGCAAGGTTAGTGATGGTATAGCTGAGTAACTGTCTGACTCCAATGCCCATGGGCTGAAGCATTATACTATATTTCTTGTCATGCAGCACGTCATCATTAACTTGCTTCGCTCGATGAACTTGGCTGCTGGGTACTCCTGTTGCAGCCCATTCCGTGTGCCATCCCACTTCTTCTAAAGACATGGTTGTGGATGCGTGTGTGTGTGTGTGTGTGTGTGTGTGTGTGTGTGTGTTCACATGCTGTGTTGTTACTCCACACTAAGCTGCCTGGCATTCATCCCTTGGGTTCTGTGCTTCCTTGCAGGTGAGCCATCTAGGTGGTCATCCTCGCACTGTGGGATGCGTGTGTGTGTGTGTGTGTGTGTGTGTGTGTGTGTGTGTGTTCACATGCTGTGTTGTTACTCCACACTAAGCTGCCTGGCATTCATCCCTTGGGTTCTGTGCTTCCTTGCAGGTGAGCCATCTAGGTGGTCATCCTCGCACTGTGATTGCTGCTGCAAGAATGGCAAGGGTGACAAAGAAGGAGAGAGTGGCACCTCTTGCAATGACCTCTCCACCTCCAGCTGCGACAGCCAGTCTGAGGCCAGCTCTCCCCAGGAGACAGTCATCTGTGGGCCCGTGACACGCCAGACCAACATCCAGACTCTGGACCGTCCCATCAAGAAGGGCCCCGTCCAACTGATCCAGCAGTCAGAGATGCGACGGAAAAGTGATCTGCTCCGGACTCTGACTTCGGGCTCCAGGGAGTCGAATATGAGCAGCAAAAAAAAACCTGTTAAGGAAAAGCTCTCAATTGAGGAAGAGCTGGAGAAATGCATCCAGGATTTCCTAAAGATCAAAATTCCAGAGAGGTTCCCTGAGCGAAAACATCCATGGCAATCAGAACTTTTACGGAAGTATCATCTATAGTGGAGGGCGGGGGAGGTGGGAGAAGAAACAGATCGTGTCACCATTTTGAAGTAAACCTCCTAAAAGAAATTCATATTTGAAAAGAAAAACAATAACTAACGATACACGTTTGTTAGAATACAGTCGCCCACTGATATACTACTGCCTATTTACCTAGTTCACCTTAACATGTCAATCCACAGGGTAGATTTCTTTCCAGATGTGGAAGTATAAGAAAATCTCTCTCACTTCTTATTTTTCTTTATTTGTTTGTTAACTTGGTCCCGTGTGCTGAGTATCTTATCTATAATGAGAGCCAGCTACATAAGTATAGCTGAGAGGCCTTGGGAATCATTTATCCCAAACTGGGTTTTGCTCTCCTCTTCTACCTCCCTCCTTTGAATGAGAATATGGTAGAGATCTGACCCATTGCCATAGGTCTGGATTTTTAAATTTTCCTTTTCCCTTTTGTTTATGGGGTAAGGGGGGAATGGCAGATTTATATGACTTTTCACTCAAATCGATTATGTGCCAGTTTATATTGACTCTGTATGCGTGAGTATTTGTGCAACACAAGCCCAACAAAGTGTGTGTATACACACAGTGCACATGAGCCCAGGGCCTGGGCATCCTAAGAGGTGTGCTTCTACTCCCAGCAGCACCCTCTTAGAGTCCTTCAGACACAGAAGCCTCTGCTCTTATCTTAGAACCCTTCTGGGAAGATTTCCCAACCTCTCTTGGCAACACTTCCTAACATCAGAGAACCTTCATCATCAACAAATTACCTTCCTTATTTCAAAACTAACACCCTCAGGCTCCATTTTACTGCGTTGCTCTTTCTCTGCACTAGGAGAAGGTGAGAAGAGCTAGTCACATATTCTTTGTGTTTTTTAAAAAAAACCAAAACATCCCTAATCCACAAAAATGACTGCAAAACAACCCCATGTTCAGCCTTCTCTACCCTGAGCTGAATTATCTTCCTTCTCGCAGTGTTTTCAGAGTCCTTACTGCCCATGTTTTCATGGTGTGGACTTTTCACGTAATCCACATTAAGTTCTCTGCATTCCCGTTTAGCTGTGGAAGTAAGAAAAACACACAGCACTTGGATGAGCATCCAGCCTTTTGTTTTAAGAGGAAATTGTATTCCACACCCCTCCTAGTAATGTCTCATAACTTGTTCAAATTGCAGTGCTTCACTGTCACTTCCTTATATCCAGTTTTGTTTACCTTTGGGATCTGGGATTTGGCTGTGTCCATACTAGGATTTGGCTGTCGTTTCTGTGATGTCTGTGAACAACCCAACTACGTAACTGAAGCTCTGAAATTATGACTTTGGCTTTCTAAACTGTCTTTCTTGATTATATCCTTCACCTATATAGACACAGCCAAAAAGATACTGTTAACAGCCATCCATCCTTGTGACTCTGTATTCTATTAACGTACCAATAGTTTTTTCATAGACTTGTGGTAAGTGAAGATTAAAGGGCAAGTTTTTACTTTCAGCATTCCTCATGCATTTCAGTGGGAACTGAAAATATAATTTGTCCATCATTAATTGTGTGCCAAGCACTACTAATTTTTTTTTACTCTATGTGTGTGTGTGTGTGTGTGTGTGTGTGTGTGTGTGTGTGTGTGTGTATCACAGGTAATAAAGGCAACTGGATGATGTTTGTAGGAGGGAAACATAATGACCAATTGCTTCTTTTTGAAATCTTTCACTGATGCACATTTATCATGTAAGAGGTCTATCTTGATTCCTGTTTTTATTGCCCATTAGTATATGGATATCTTTCTGAATTTTTATTAATTCTTACACCTGGGCAACAGACTCAGCCAATGTTTTCTTGTCCTAATGGTTCGAATGGACTTTACGGTTTTGCTGAAGTGGAAAAGAAAGATCATTTGGGGAGCTGAGTTGTCAAGAGAATTATAATTATGAATTTAAGTGGTGTTCTTTTTTGCAGTAGTATATTAGCAGACGTTTAATCTTAACTACAACATAGCTTTGTACAGCCTACCAGTATGTCTTCATTCTTTTCAGTGTTTCTTTATACCACATCAAAATATCATATTAATAATAGAAGATTCTGCGAAGGACCATAGAACTTAATGGGCCAAGAAGTTGAATTTGGTGAAAATATCCCCAAACTCACTTTGGTCAAATGATTCTTATGGTCCTACTGGAAGTTCTGTCAAAGAGTTGGGGGTCTAACTAAAATGGCCAAAGTCCCAACTTTCTTAAATTTCAGACCTGATTGTCATGCCTTCAAGATAGAAACACACTAGTAAGAATTAGAGAACTAGTAAGATGGCAGTCAACACACTACTCCTACTACATACTTTAAATAGGAAATTAAACACTGCAGAAGAAAATGTTCATGGCATTATTTCTCTGTTCTTTCATCTGTCATGAATTTGTTTCTGTTTAGGCTGTCTTTATACACCCAGTGAACAAAACCAGTGGTGGCAAGTCTGTTTAAAAGAACAGTAACATTTTAAATCTGAGTCAGCTCTAGACTGACACTCACACCAAATAGTCCAAGTAGCTGAAACAACAACATGGTGTTCATTTGTGTGGTTGTTGGTGTGTGGAGATGACAGTAGACCTGATCAGTAAAAGGCTCTGCAGAGGCACCGAGTCCATGGACATCTTCAGTCCTAGTTCAGGTGGAGTTCAAGTGAGGTCTGTGTGGCCTGCAACATTGGAGATGAGTTCTGGGTAAGTGAGTTAGAAGATGCAATGCTGTAGTGGCCCTGCACCATGAATCAGGCCCATTTTCCTGAACTTAAAATAGTTTGAAGAACTTTTAGTTCGTTTCCGGACAGAACAATATATATGGTTCACTTCTTGAATATTGGTTATGACAAGGGCTGATATGAAGAGACTAGTAGCATCAAATAGGTCAAATGAATAACGAATCATATGTGCGGAGCCCCTACTTAGGTAGCCTCCTAGAAAATTCTGCAATGCTAAATTCCATTGAGCTTGGGGGAGGTCATTCTCTATGGTACATGGGTCTTCTGAAGGCAGAACCATATTTAAAATAAAGTCCCCCTACCTACTGTCAAAAAGGGAGTGATCTGTGTTTAGCAGGAAAGGGGGAAGACAGGAAAATAAAACTGTTGGATCATTGTGGTAGTGTGCTCTCCCTCCCCCTGCTAAGAAAAAAATTGCACTGAGATATGGCCATAAAACAACAAAGTGAAATGGTTTCCAGAAGTTGCAGTGATGTTACCCTTTGTAACTGTAGGCACAGTTATCTTCCTGGAAATACATGCATGATGAATTATAATAAAAGGGGAACAATTCACAAACTGTAAGTGTTCCCTTTGTTCTTTATTCCTCCATAGCTATGTCTACCCCCAAGCGATTCATTTGCAGGGGTTACATCTATTAAAGGGGAGCTAACAAGGAATTTTTCACTTTTCCATTGGCCTTGTTTGATTCAGGGGCACCTTTATCCATAGGCACAGACCAGGTGTGTATTGTTCATTTTGGGTCCTCTTAGTTCCCCACTGCTTGTGCTTCGGGATTACTTTTGCTTCTCTGATTATCCTTTCTGATTCCTTTAGATTTAGATTCCTTTCTGATTATCCTTTGTCTGTGCCAAGCAAAACATGCTCCAGTGAGACAAAGAAAAGGCATATATGGTGTTTTGCAAAATTACTTGACCCCAACCCCCATAATGGGAAACAAACTTTGATTCTCTTATATTTTTCTCTGTTACAGTTTCAAATTTCCAACTTTGTATTTATAGTGTCTCAATCCAGAACAGTTAAGTGCTGGTATTTTCTGCCACTAGCTATCATAACGTGCAACTTGACTAGTCTTGCTCTTCTGGATGATATTTCCTAGGTTTAAGACTCTGAGCTTTTAAGAAGAATCGTTTGTCACCTTCACGTGACATAGCAATTTTCAAAGGAAAAATGATGGGAGTTATTTTTTCCCTGATGACTCTGTGGCAGATAAATGTTTTTGCCAATTTGCATGCTGGGTTATACGTTTAGCGTGGGCCATTTCTCTCTTAATGTCTTGGTATTGTTGGCATCTTGCAATCTTGATGGCCCACTGTTCCAATTTATTTATTTTCTTTTATATTGTCAAAATAACACACGAGAGAAAGAATCAGAGTGAGCATTCTGTATTCTGAGGTAATATGGAGTTAGATGTCGTTTGAACAGGACTGTACAATGATTAATATCTGCAGAGAAATTAGACCAAATGAAACCTGCTGAAATGGGTTTGATTTATATTGCCTTCATCATTCTGATTTTAGAAGAAATGGTTATTGCTCTCCACCCCTGCTGAAAGAAAAGAGTGTTTGTTCAACTTTAATAATCACAGCTTTGTGATGCAAGCACAAAGCTTATTTATTTGGAATGTCTGTTTTTCTCATCTTGCCATATACATTGGACTGCAAAAGTTTTGGCAGTGTTTCCAATACTCAGCATGCATAAAATCATTTGCAGCACTTGCGTAAAAATGCAGATTCCTTGACCCTAACCCCAGAAAGTCTGATTCAGAAACTTCAAGCAGGGCCAAGGAATCTGCATTTTGGGCTATCATCCTTAATGGTTTTGATGAGATGGGCTATGGACCTTCCTTTGAGAAACTGCTATTTAGGGACTATGCAGAGGTCAACATTTCTCTCACTTCCTACTGGCATTTCCTCTCACTTTCTTTCCACTACAAATGAGTCAAAGCATGCATAATTCATTGTCTTAAGAAAAAAGACACAAAGAAGAACATCCTAGGACTAAGGCAGAGCAGATTTCCATAATTTGTTTGCCCTTTCATCTGCCTGTCCATCATAACATTTTCTTCATTTTCTGTATGGTTGATGTTTGTGCCTTTTTTTTTTCCAAACTGAAAACCTACATCAATATAGTTTTATGACTGGGTAGATGGGAGCACATCTCTGAGTGAGATGTGTCCTAATGATACCCAACCAGGAACAAAAATAATGAACTTTTCCAAAGAAAGTTGTTCATTTCTAGGCCCTTTTACAGTATGAGTCAGAGGAACCTTAGAGTGATCCATAATTTAAGGATGTGTATGGCCCCAAAGGAGGTTCCAATAACTGCACATACAAGCCACCAGAATAAATATGGAATGTTTAGTGAATTTAACTCTACTTCACGGATGAAATCCTGAGTCATTGTATTGCTAAGTTTGTCCAGTTTGATTCAAGCAGGACTAGGAAGTTCTCAGAGTTGAAGACCCTGAACCCCAGCATTAACTAAAAACTTCAAGCAAAACCCATGGGGGAGAATAAATTTTTTAAAAAGAAATAAGGAGTGTTTTCAAAATTCCATTTGTAATGACATGAAATTCTCAAATTTTCCAGTCACTCTGACTAGGAGAGATGGCCGTACTATGATTATTCAGAAAGAAAAAAATTTTGGAAGTTTCAGTGACCCAGTTGGTCCTATCCATGTAACACAGTAACTGGAGATGTACCAGATTCCCACATGCAACAGGAAATAGAGAATAGATGGCTTAAATTCATGCTTGTCATGATATTAGTTAATATTTAAGTAAAAACTATTATCAAAGGAAAGTGAAGAGTGCTTAATGAAACAAATGTACTTTTTGCCACTAATTAAGATTATTTGGCCAAGAATTTTTTTTAAATCTTAAATTTGATTCAGTTTCTTTTCCCTCCTTTACTTCCCAAGGGAAGTTTACTTCTCTTTATTCCCCAGCTTCCTAACCTTTAAAAAAATGTTCTTCTTGTTTGTGAACAAATTGTGTTGTTTATTTGATAAAGAATTTTTAGTTCCTAGACTGAATTTACTTTGAAAAGCCTGAAGAAAAATGTGTCCCAGTCCAGTGACTATCAAGGGGTTTTTCCTGGGGGGAGGGAGGAGGTGATTTTCCTGTTAATCAGCCTTCTAAAAGCACTTAGATGCCAACCGGAGGATTAAGTAAGTCTCCTCTCTCCAGTGACCTCTTCCATCTTGTCAGTTTATTCTTAGAATTGACCTTTAGCTAATTTACCTGCACTTGCACAATAAAAATCAACATAACTGCAGCTCTCTTATTGCTGATGTTGGCTCCATCCACCACAAATGGAAGCGGATTGATGCGCGACTAAGTAGTGGAGAAGAACAACTTTATAACTGTGTCTGTGTGTGTATGTGTCTGTGCGTACACATACACGTGCAATTTTTAGGTCAATGTTGGGTCGGTGGCTAGTGCCCATGGTAATGCTATCCAAGTTCAGGGAAAAAGTCTTTGGTCACAAAGTTTAACAGCTTTTAATTCAGCACAGTTGTTTGTCAATACTTGAGATGGTTGAGTAAAGCTGGTCTCCTGATACAAAATTCAAATGTTACGGATTTCTGGATGAAAATCAGACTCTTTTCATTTATATAGTCACTAGTGACATCATACTCAAAGAAAAGAAAAAAGAAGGAAAGAAAAAGGAAGCCTTGAAAGCTAAAATATGCATAGAATTCACATTGATCGCTAGCAGTTTTTCTCGACTACAGCCAGTGGTCAGTGGTTTTTCTTACTTGTGAGAGACAGAAACACTGTCAGGAAAGGCTCTGATTTGTGTGGGTTATGGCATTTAAGGCAGTGACTCTCATCCAGGCGTGATTTTGCACCCCAGGGGACTTTTGGCAATGCCTGGGGATATTTTTGATTGTCGTGACTTGAGAGGTGCTACTGGCATCCAGTGAGTAAAAACCAGGGATGCTGCTAAACATCCCACAATGTACAAGACAGACCTCACAACAAAGAGTTATCCAACCCCAAATGTCAATAGTGCTGAGGTTGAGAAACCCTGAGTTAAGGGTTGGCTCAAATTTTCCAAGGCATTCTTAACCATGTAGAGAAAGACTTCTGGGCCAAGGGATAGGATGAAATGAATGATAATAATTTGTACCACCTGAAGTCTGTGTAGGGTTTATTTATTATCCCTTTATACAGATGTGAATGCTGAGATTTAGAGAGAAATATGTCATTTTTTCCAGGGTTCCAGTAGTGATGAAGCAGGCCTATGGTCTAATTCTGTCTTCTACTTAAATCTTTTTCTGCCTCAGAAAAATGATACTTCAGTGAAGTTATCAACCTTAAAACAGCTAAATGCGTGTGTTGTGAAGCACTTTGGGAGCATTCTGAGTTCATGTGACCCTATTAAGGATGCTTTTCAAGCTGATCAACAGTAGAGAGCAAGGTGCTCTCAGAAAGGAAACAGGAAAGCAGGGGCAAGAGTGCTTAGAACAGGCCAACAAATCCATCATCTTTAACTGCTCGTTGTGTACTTTGTTTCTTTGGGTCGAACATCCTCACTAAAGATGATATTTAGATCTTGGAAAATATGATCGTCAGACTCACACAGATGACCCCTATGCCCATGTTTTCAGAGATATGACAAGTCCAAGCAAGGCCCTGGCTACTGAGCCTCATTATTTCATTTGCTTGTACTGACCTCATTAGAACAAAAAACAGGTTTGTATCTTAAATAATTTGGCATTTTTCTTTTAATTTATCACACCAACATCACAGTGATAGAATAAAGGTCCAATCATTCTACCTCCATTTCGTACAAGGGAAACTGAAGACCCAGAGAGTTGAAGTCAGACATTCATTTATTCATTTGTTCACGCGTTCACTCAGCAGGTATTTGTTTAGTGCATACCGTGTACAGGTCACCGTGATGAGCATTATAATCTACTAAGGAATTGAACTTGGGATACAGAACTTGAATTCAGATCAAGTTCGCATCCTAGGCTAACATTATTTTTGTATGTAGCTCTGATCAACATTCTAGATTTATGGTTTAAATATTAAGTTATAAATAATGTAGACTACGAACTTGTTGTTATGCGCTAGAAACTCCACTAGGTGTTTTCTATGCCTTATTTAATCCTAGAATAACATAATGAGGTAGATCTTGTTACTCTCCTCATTTTCACAGATGAGGTCAGTGAGACTCAGAAAGGTAAAGCAGAACCTAGCTTGACAACGGCAGAGACAGATTTTCATCTGGGTTTATTAGACTCCCAAGGCTGACAGCTTCACCACCTCATGACATAAGCTCTTCTTCTCTGTTTCCTGGATTTCACCTTTTTATAGTTTCTTCTGCTCTAAGCAAAAGGTAGCCAGGATGATTGCGGCCTGACATCCTTCCTGCAAGTTGTTCGCTATTTTGAGTTGCAAGTTCCATTGGACATGCATATCCCTAGGAGATCAAGGAAAAAAAGATTTGGGGGGGTACCACAGACTGTACTTAATGATAAAAACCCTATCAGGGGGCTTTGTTGTAGAACAGTTATCTAGTGAGTACTGAGCCCTATGAAACCCACAGTGGTAAGATAGCTTCCATGTCAGGAGGATAGCGCCCGCAGCTGCTGGCTGTGCTGTTCACAGGTGACCGGGGCAAATTTCACGAAAAGTAAAATGTGTCTGTATATGTGTGTGTGTGCATGTACATGCACGTATCTGCTATTTTTACTTTTTGGCTTTTTAAACAATTTCAGTTTTTGTTCATGACAGGTCAGAAATCCAAATATGATTGACTGCCCCTAGCATCTCATCATTACTAATCTAAGTTGGAGAAAAGAGAGGCATCTAGAGAAAAGAAACTGCACTGAAATATGTGAGTGTGTGTGTGAGGAGTGTGTGTATACTTGTGTGTTGTGTATGTGTGTTTATGTATAAATTTTGTGTATATATGTATATATGAGTGTACATCTATCTAAATGTATATATATCTATACATTTGTATACACACATAAACAAATCTTAGTTTGAAACTGTTTGGAATTTTGGGTTTGAGGGACTTATAATTTATTTTTGATTTTCTTGATAGTCTAAAATAGTTCTAATTTCCAAAAGTCTCTTCCACTATGAGTATATGTATATATCTATGGTACAGAGAATATGGTTAGAATACCTAGGTTTAACATCTATGGATGCAAAGCCAAATAAAAGTGCATTTAAGGAAAAGCCAACTTGGAAAAACTGGCTTCCTAATTTGAACCATTTGTTGGAATTTCAAACTACTGTATGTGTTTTCAAACTTGCTCATTAAAACACACACACACACACACACACACACACACACACACACACACCCCACCAAATGAACATGATGATGTTTAGGAAGAAAAGAATAAGGAAATGTAGGTCTATGATAGCACAAATCCAATGGTTACCATATCAATGGTACTTCACCTACCTATTGGTTAATTTACTATCTTCTCATTGATTTTACTTCATCAGTCATGGGGGGGCCCCTGTGGCCTTATGTATTTGTAGGTGGAGCTAGTTATTTGTTTAATTATTTTAAAACTATAGTAAATAATTAATATGCATATTGTAAACATATACTAAAGCTCAAGGGCACATTGTAATAATAACCAAACATTTCCTAGACTCCTGCAAGTATTCCTTTAAGCCTGTTTATACAGATACCAAAATAGTTGCTCAAAGAAGGAACAACATAAAGTTAAATGAAAGAAAATGTTACTTATCTGTTTTGGCATCCTATATGCATATGACCAAATGACTGAAATTTGGGCACTCTTAAGGATACAGTAAGTTATGTTTTCATTCATAGGCATGTGCTTTGCATATTTTGGAGAATATGAAAATTGTTTTAAGTCAACCTATGCAAACAGGACTTCCCTGGTGCTCCTTGGGATCAGTTTGTATGCATACAGCCCATACCTTCAGAAACTCAGCCTGGCTCCCAGGCCAGGTCTTAGCTGATGGTCCAAGCACAGACTCCTCCTCCCAGGGACCTGTCAGGTTTGCTCAGACAGTCAGAAACATTTGCAAACCTATCAAGTATGGTCGTTCCTTTTTTTTTATTCCCCAAATCTCCCTGCAGATGTGGTCTTAAAAGCATAAGAAAGAAAATCAATTTTGTAGCAATTTCATGTTTTAATTAGGTTTAAGGACACTTGAAGAAGGAATGTTTGTTTTTCCCCCAAATTTTAGAGCAGAGGAGGAGGTTTAACATCAACCTTGGCTTCAAGTTCTCCTATCATTTTCTTTCATTCATTTTTATTCTAAAGGAGAATGTTGAATCAGGATAATTTTGCTTAAAATATTCTGCTTAGTTTAGAAAAGGACAGATTAATTTGTGTGTGTGTGTAAACATGAGGGGTGGAGAAGTGGGTGTGCCAGAACCCCTCATTACCCTGTTTCTGATCTAAGGAAATGGATTCAGGAATTATTAGAGTGGTACCCTACTTAAAACACAAAAACAGAAACGTAGGGGGCCCCATTTCAGAGTCCCACTGAAAGCTGTTAATGGGATCTCCTGTAAGTGGGTCACCACTTAGATTAGTGATGGCATCTCACTTGTTTCTCTGATAGGAACTTAGTCTGTAACATCAAGAATCTTTGTGTTGGCTGAAGGAATTGAATGAATGATCACAGTTGAATTCCTGTTCCCCACATCTTTCAGAACCAGCAGAGCACAGGGTAGAATCTAACAAACAAAATAATTTGTCCAAATTAAATCAACATGTTTAAATAGTATCGGCATCGCTCTCAATCGGCACTTATAAAGACCCTGTTAATTATGCTACCTGTGATCTCCAAGTACAGTTTGCCAGGGATCCTCAAGCTCCTCTTATATCCATCTCGATGCTTTGAATGTGATGTCACCATAGATAAAGGAGTCTGAATTTCACTGGTACTAACCCTGAGTGGTGATCTACTGGGGCCTTGCTCATGTTACTTTTTCCTGACCTCATTCAAGTGCTTGAGGACTTGGGTCAGTTTGTTGCACATTGATGCATACCAAGTGACACCCGCTGAAATTACCTCTTCTCCTTTCCAATGCAGTTCGCTTGTACATAAGTGTAATGTCAAATTGTTTACAGGTTCTTTTTGTGTGTAATTGTGATAGCAGATTTAGCTCAAACTTTAATCTGTTTACTAAATGGTGTTAAAATGAATGTGCTTATTACAGTATAAACATCATTAATTATGGACTCACATGAATGCATGTCTACATGTCGTCAATTCCCAGCAGCTCGGTTATCCAGCAAAAAGTCTGCGGTCTGTGAATAGCAAATATACATAAACTACTGTGACTCTAATAACTCAGTAACTGTTTTTACCTTGGTATGTAACACTGTAGATTTTGGCCTGTTGTATTTCTTTCTTACCTATTTGTTTTGCAAGAGAAACATGATAAAAGATAGGACTACTAATTGTCCCAATGGGATTGCACATCATTTTGGCAATCACTGGTCCACCCCAAAGGCAACTGCCTATGATGGAACAATGGCCCTGAGCAACATATAAATATATACATACATATTTATGTATGCAATATCTACAATGCTAATTACTACGATCTATTCTCACTGCCAATGGAAACAAACTATTTTCTTTGGAATCATTGATGGATATAAAAAGTTTAATTTGCTATTAATCGCTTTCATATTCTGTTTAGTTCTTATAGTATGGTAAATTATACAGGTGCAGTATCAGTATTGTAAAATTGTGTGGTGAAAACTACAAAAGTCATTCTGTGGAAATATTTTAAAAGGCAGACCAGAAACTATATTTCAGATTCTTGTGTGAATATAATTACAGAAATAGGTAACTATTTTTTATGTGTTTCCATAAATGACTCCATTTCATATACATTGTAATTTAGCACCAATCATAATAAATCATTTGGTAACATTTAGTTGTTAGAGATATCTGTTCTCAGTATTCATGAGAGACTGATGATTCAACATTATTTCATGCTAGCTCAAGAATTTTAGATGGAAGGTAATTACCATTGCAATTAGTTTATTTCTGGTTTGTTATGGCAGCTTGCTGGATTGGGGTACAAAAAAAGGAGACTTAATAAGTTGGTTATTTAAAATTCTTAGAATGAGATTGCAGTGATCTGAAGGCTTGCCACTGCCTCTTCTTAATTGGGTGGCCTTACACTGTTTATCAAGCCTCTTTGAACTGCAGTTTCCTCATCTGAAAATAGGGCATAAAAATAATAGACACCTCATGAGGTTCCTG
Source organism: Physeter macrocephalus (assembly GCF_002837175.3). Taxonomy (NCBI): domain Eukaryota; kingdom Metazoa; phylum Chordata; class Mammalia; order Artiodactyla; family Physeteridae; genus Physeter; species Physeter macrocephalus. Next base: position 139,794,799 of record NC_041221.1, read on the forward strand.
TGAGAATTAAATTAGATAATCCAATTAAAGCATTTAGCACAGTATCTAGTACACTAAGTAAATGCTTAATAATCCCTACCCATTCGCATTACTATTATCCAAAATGCAGATCTTAAAGAGGAGCTTGGCTTCAACAGTCTGAATATATTTATTCTTTTTCCTCTTTAACCTTTTACAGCATTGCCTATAGAGCTAAACATTCAGTATGTTTTTTAATCAAGAGGGAAAAATTATACAGGGAAAAAAGGGAATTCTACAGCTTGGGGTGGTGCTTTAGAAATAATTTAGCCTTTTGCTGCTGTGAAGTATATTCAGCAGAACACTTGTCCCATGATCTGTGCTGAAAAAATGAAGGGAATTGGATGAAGTAGAGTTTGGGAAATATAACCTTTTTACACACCCCTCTTTGTAGTTTTTAAGTGCTTTTTTATTACATTTAAAGCCCTGAGAGTTATGCACTAAAGGAACTTCCAAACTCTATTTAACCCAGAATCTCCCAGATTTCTCTCACTAAGGATGCTTCTAGTTCTAAGGTGTGCATTTTCAGAAAAGCTAATTTAGCCCAGTCTCCGCCTTGTACAGGGGAGAAAGCTGAGCCCCAGAGAGGGGAAGGGGTGTGTTGAAGGTGTGATGGTCCTGGGCCTAGAACCCCATCTATGGACCCAGGCTAGGACACTTCCTCCTAAACAAGTCTTATCTAGACGACTGCCAAGAGTAATGACATTGATCTGAAAAACCCTTCTAAATTCATAACATCCTACTAGCACAGACCCAAAGTAAAGAGTCGCATGAGATACTGAAGGCCAAGCAAGAGAAAAGCAAAGATGCAGCGAACAGGAATCCTTCCTTAGGCTCAGTCACCCCTGAAATTGCTGAGGGACAGACATTGAGCCTGCTTGGGCCTCCCAAATTTATCTTTAGAGATAGTCGCTACCGTGACACCGACCCTGGGCCGGGCTGTCCCTCCACCCGCCACAGGGCTAAGAGCTTAAATGGACCAAAGTGGTGGAGGGGTTTGGAGGGGAGTTTTCCTATGAATTCTTATGTGGGAGGCTGGGAGCTTCCTCCAAAAAAATTAGCGAGAAGACTGCTGTGTTGAGAAATTGTGAAGTCATTGACTTCTGCAGCCCCAGAAACTGCTTTTGTAGAGCTGAAACTTCATCAGGTGCAGGTCACAGAGAAAGACGTTGCCTCCAGTGTTCCAGAATAATATAGACAGTGAAGGAGCCACATCAAGATGAAAACTTGGCTACAGCTTTAAAGGATGAGTTCTGCCTTGTACAGCAGCTAGGTTCTCCCCAAATCAAGGGTCCCGAGAACACTCTGAGAGCCTCTGTGATGATGACACCAAGGGGCTGCTCTCTCTACTTAGCTTGGAGCCTGTGTGGAAAAGGTGTGTCAGGGGGCCCAGCCAGGAGTATAGTGGTGGTGGGTCAGGAGAAAGACTCCACCTTGAGCTCTCTGGGGAGACCTGGGGAGTCTTTGGGAGACTTCATCGATCTCAGCTTTGAAGTTGCAAAGAGCCAGCAAAGGCTTACAGTCACTGTCCAAAAACTTCTCCGTCTGACAAACTGAGTTGAACATGACTTCATCAAAAGGATCATAGCTTTTGAAATGAGGTCAGTGAAATAGGGAAAAACACCACCTTCTCAGACAACACTTCTCCTCCCCTCTAATTTCAACCCAAAGGCAGCGTTCCTTCCCAGGCCTGCCAAACACCCAGAGCCACGTCAATCTCTGCCCTGATGGCAGCTACCACTGAGACAAGTCACTATAGGTGTTTATCCCAGTAGTGGGGCTGGTGACAGCCCCTAGCCAGGCAGAACACCATCAGCTTTAAATAAGCCAGACTCACCTTGCAAGGCTCACAAATAACAATGTGTCAGTAGCAGAGGCCCAGAAGGGCAGGTTTTCCGAAGGCTCAGAATCCCAGAGAGCACCCCATATTGCTTAGTCTCAGCAAGCTTGTCATGAAAGCACCAGAAAGAAAGTCTGGGCACCAAACTCCAGCTTGTTTTCTCCTTCCTTCTTGCTCACTGTATCCCCCCGGCCCCGATATGGTACCAAGAGACAAAACACCCCGTGTACTTGAAGATCACCATTAAAATGGGTTTGCTGTTCGTCTGTGACTAGGTCTGGGCTCAAAAGTGCAGTCCGAGCCTAGGAAATCCCTGGTGGATGTAAAGCAATGAAACCTACCGCCTCCAAGACAGAAAAATCACAAACTCCATGCACCCTTCACAAAAATAAAGCTTTTCTTCTCTCCATCTCTCCTGGCCTCTCCACTTCCATACCTCTGCCTTTCTGTTTTTCTCTTTTTATTCTGTTTGCTCTTTGGATGTCTGATACACAGAACAAACATGTTAAATAAACCACAGTACCCCTTATTAAAAACCCTCACCCCCACTCCCACACTTCTCTCCAGGCCTCAGCTTCCTCATCTGAACTGTAAATGAAGAACTTGGAGGAAACACTTCTAGGTACCATTTGCCATTCCTCCTCTCTACTGATTTTTACCTAGGCCCTAGCTGGTCTCTGATGTGAGGGCATGGGTAAGAGGGGGGAGAGGAGGCTTTGGTGGCGCCCACAAGTTGACCATTTCAGCTTGTCTTTGAATGAAAACAGCTGGCCTACCTAAGAGAGAACAAAGGATAAGGAGGTAAGTTGGATGCTGGTCTATCCTTTCAAGTTTTGTTGTTCCAAAAATTTCACAATTTGTGTGGAAACACAGAAGACCCCCAAATAGCCAAAGCAATCTTGAGAAAGAAAAAAGGAGCTGGAGGAATCAGGCTCCCTAGCTTCAGACTGTACTACAAAGTTACAGTAATTAAGACAGTATGGTACTGGAACAAAAATAGAAATATAGATCAGTGGAACAGGATAGAAAGCGCAGAGATAAACCCACACACATATGGTCACCTTATCTTTGATAAAAGAGGCAAGAATATAAAATGGAGAAAAGACATCCTCTTCAAAAAGTGGTTCTGGGAAAACTGGACAGCTACATGTAAAAGAATGAAATTAGAACACTCCCTAACACCATACACAAAAATAAACTCAAAATGGATTAAAGACCTAAATGTAAGGCCATTCTAAAACTCTTAGAGGAAAACATAGGCAGAACACTCTAGGACATAAATCACAGCAAGATCCTTTTTGACCCACCTCCTAGAGAAATGGAAATAAAAACAAAAATTAACAAATGGGACCTAATGAAACTTCAAAGTTTTTGCACAGCAAAGGAAACTACAAACGAGATGAAAAGACAGCCCTCAGAATGGGAGAAAATATTTGTAAATGAATCAACGGACAAAGGATTAACCTCCAAAATATATAAACAGCTCATACA
>NC_041221.1:139798586-139861231 GCF_002837175.3 Physeter macrocephalus
CATATGGGAACATATGTATATGTATAAATGATTCACTTTGTGATACAGGAGAAACTAACACACCATTGTAAAGCAATTACACTCCAATAAAGATGTTAAAACAAAAAATTTGTTGTTCCAAAGTTCTTGTGAATGGATGAGCTATCAGTCACCCTTCCCTCTGACAGTGGGCCTCCCAGGGGGTGAAGTGGACACCCAGTGACTCACCTCCTGCATTACCCGGGGCTGCAGCTTTTGTTTCAGCAAGGCCAGTGTGAATTTCCATTTTCTTTTCACTGTGGATAGATGGGAAGGGATTGGCAAGCGGGTCAATTAGTCAACTAACTGGAGTTGGAGATGGGGTTGCCACAGTTGACAGCAAATTGTTCTTCCTCTCCTTTGTCCCTGGGAAAATGTGTCCCTTAGTACCTAGAAATAATAAACTGTCAGATGTTTTTAAAAATAAGGAGATAGACTCTACTATCTCTGCCACCTGACATTGACAAATGTGACAGTGTACGAGGAGGGAAACAGAGATGTTAATAACTACCAGGTCTGTGTACCTGAGGCATAAGGGAGGGTTTTATTCTGCAAAAGTCAATGAGTAGCATGGTAAGTACCTTGATCTACTCTTCAGGGAGCTGCTACCTGCAGGTCCCTTTCCAAAGCCCAGTTTCTATGTTCATAATGGGATTAAGTGCACACTGTCTGTCATCTGGAACCTTGAAGATTTCAGTGAATATGCTTGTTCATCTGAAGTTTCCAAAAGTAGGAGCAAAAGGTCAGGATTTTCCTCTCATTCTCCTCTTAAATCTGTCACATGGGTCTATATAGCTACTGAGTATCTTAAGTCTGTCACATGGGTCTATATAGCTATTGAGTACCTTGTATTGATATTTATGAGTCTTTGAGGAGATGCTGCAAATGTAGCAGAATAAAAGTTAACAAGATAACATAGAAATATGTTCAGTGCAGTTGTTTCCCATATTTTGTAGTCCTCTTTTATTAGTAAGTAAATGTCAACCAAAGACAAAAATAAACAAGGGGTGTCTTCTTGTTTGAATGGGGAAATTGATTATTTTCTGGTTTATGACATTTAGGCAATATAGATCCCATTTTCTTAGTTCCAAGATAGTGAAATCATCCAAACAAAAGAGGCCTCTGAAACACACAGACCCAGATGCGAGGAACCGAACCGTACGGGCAGCGCTGAAAGACATCAATGCAAGTGCTGAGCTCTGAGGATGTTTCTGCAAAAACCATGGGAAATAGAACAAAATGACAAGAGGTCAAACAATTATATCTCCCGTAGCTACAAGACTTCAGGATGTTTCTCATGGACCAACTTCCTTAACCTAACTTCATGAACTTTTCCTTCCTTAAGATCGTTCCCTCCCTCTGACACTACTGCTGTTTCTGCCCTGGTTATCTTATTGGAATCTCTCAGAGTAACCTAGAAAAGAGGCAGAAAATAGGCAGCAAGGACTTGGAATGAAACAGGGTCTGGGAGGGGAAGGGAAGGGAGGTCTGGAGGCTTGCTTCTCAAAGTCTGTCCTGAGGATAAGCACTGGTATCACCTGGGGACCTGTTAGAACTGAAGAATCTCAGGACCACCCCCCCGCACCCCTACTGGATCAGAATCTGAATTTCAGCAGAACCCAGGTGTCACAGGCACATTACAGTTTGAGAAGCATTGGTCTATAAGGTATGGTAGAATGTGTGGAGATAGCCTCAGAGGTAAGACGGAGATGTTGAGGGTGAAGGGATGTATGAGAGGTGGACTGTCCCCAGTGCAGCCATGAAATTAGGTGATGTGGAGGTTGCCATGTGGGCAATAAAAATACCACCAGAAAGTGCTTAAATGAAGAAATGTTTATTATTAAATTTTAAAAATTTCTTACACTGTATAAAAATCTTTCAATGTAAAAGTTTAGCATCTAAATATAAACAAAAAGAACAATACAAGTTAACCATAATTGTAACCATCAGCTATAAGCATAGTTAACCTTTTACCCTGTCTTCCACTTTCTTTATATATATATGTACTGTATATATATATATAATATATATAATTCATATAGGTAAATATATAGTTATATATATAATTCATATAGGTAAAATATTTATTATTAAGAATATAAATTAGTTATAAAACATGAATAAATGCCAAACTATATAATAATATATTAATACATTGATATACAATTATTTAGGTGTAATATATTAACTTTATAGGGATGGGAGTGTAAGTGCCAACTGTAGCTTTCATTTCTGGTTTATAACATATTCTGATATTTTATGCAAATGAATTTTAGGAAAGATTTTTTTCACTAATAATATTAGTTTTTTTTAATGTTAATACTGAAAAGGCTGACTATACTAAATGTTGGCAAGAATGTAGAGCAGTGGGTACTCTCATACATTACTGGTAAGAGAATAGAGTAGTACAGCTACTTTGGAAATCTTTTTAGCATTGTTTCCAAGCAAGGGTTTGCTGCCCAATGCCCCTAGAAGTCAACACTATCGAACCCGATTTTGAGAAAAGAAAGAGCTTTATTGTGAGGTCAACCAGAAAGGAGATAGAAGGCACAGCTCAAATCTGTTTCCCAGTCCAGGGCTGGGGTGAAATTTAAGGGGTTGGGGAAATTTCAAACTTGGAAGCTGATTGGCTAGTCTCAAATCAGTCCATAATAAGCTACATGTGCTGCTGGAAGCCAGCCTTTTCTTTGAAGGACTTCCCGCTTCATAATGCTCTCTGGGGGCAACATATGTATTCTGTAAGCGCTGCAGACTGAAGATTCTCCGTTCCCGGGTCACCTGTCGACAAGGGCTCCTGTCCTGAATACGTGCAATGGCGGTGCTGTCTCCGTAAAATAATTCCAGGTTTGATTAATCAACAACCTATTTGAAGAGGCTAAACCGGTTTAAGCTGGTCAGTGTGTTATGCGCTGTTTCAGCATTATCTGTTAAATATCAGCAAAAATGCCACACTGGAAATAGCCTAAATACCTTTCCATAATAGATTGGATATAAACAAAAATACTGACTGAAATCACTTATGCAATATTTCAAACAAAACTACACTCTGTTGTTAGAAATCATGGTAGTGGTTCCCATCAAGGAGAAACAGGTGGGTAGTGATAGGGAATGCAGGACGAGGGCTTCTGGAAGGTCAATAATGTTCTATTTCTTGACTTGGATGATCAAGAAATATGCTTGAATAAAGTAGTTTAATAAACATTATAAAGTGATGCTGTATATTTTAGAACATTTGGAAAATAAAGTGACAATTTCTATTATCATGTTGATATATGTTCCCTGATATTTTTGTTTGGTTTAAAATGTCTCTTTTTCCTCCTAAACCCACGTAATGCATACTTATTAAAATTAACTGCCCTCCCCACCCCCGGAGATCAAAATGTGTGAACTAGAAAGGGAAAGACCACTGCAACTCCATCCTACACAGGTAAGTTCTGGTAAATTGTAGTGCTTATTCAGGAGGGGTTTGTTTTTAAAGTGGATCTTATATTTTAGTTAAATCAATGAGCTTTTGCTAACTTCACATTTCTTTGGAGCAGGGGTTGGTTGGTTTGTCTTACTAATTTTCCTTTCCAGCCTTCCCATATACTAAACTCTATTCAGTAAATGAAAGGGAGTCACCTTCATTTAAGCTCACTGTCTCCATCACCTCCCTTCTTTTGCTATAGAGTTACGTGTTAGTCTGAGAAAAGGGATATAGGAAAAGGGAGGTAAGCTTTGACTGAGACCCACAGGTCATCCTATAAGGAAGCTCTGTTTGGAAGTATCACACCCCTGGGCCCCCGGGACTTGCTCATCGCATATAAAAGCCAAGAACCATCTTTTGAATACTCAGAGCCATCCCAGGTCTCAGGGCAGAAATCTGGGAGAGAAGAAACAATTGGCGACATAAGGTCTCATCCATCTTCTGCTCCGAGTACCCCTCTGCTCTGGGTGATAGTGGGGAGGTGGACATTGAGAAAAACTAGTGCTCAGAAGGCTCTTGGAAATCATGTAAGCCAGTGGTTCTCACTTGAGGCCAATTTCACCCCCGCCCCCCAGGGGACATTCACAATGTCTAGAGACCGTTGTGGTTGTTGGACAGGGGAAGGCTTGCTGCAGGCATCTAGTGGGTAGAGGCGGGGGATACTGCTTAACATCCTGCAATGCATGAGACAGCCCCCATGACAAAAAATTAACCAGTCTGAAATGTCAATAGTGCCAAGGTTGAGATGCTGATATGAGTGGATAAGTGTGTGTGTGTGGCGGGTGGCGGGGGGGGCGGGGAGTGTTAGTTTCAGCACAGGCTTCCCAACAGGTATATAGATGAACAGCCCTTGACAAATTTTCTTCCTCCCTAGGGAAGTTTTCTTGATTGAGTTCAGACAATGGTTTAGTTCATTCCATTAATGATTTGAGGCACAAAACTCACATTATTCAGATGGATTGGTTCTGTCTTGTAGAGTGGGAGCGCACACATACACTTAATGTACACCAAAATTAGTAGAATAAATATCAGCTAAGGAAGTCTTGTGGGAAACCAGCAAGTTCATTATTCCTAAGAGACAGTTCGGCAGCTACCACCCAAGCTCCTTGTGAGACCAGATGGAAGAATCTGGCGAAAGAGCCACTTAGCTGAAACCACGCTAAGCAGACAGTGAGAAGCCTGGAAAGGGAACAGTGTGAAGGCTCAGGGAACCTAGATTCTCTCTGAGACACACAGAACTTACTCAGGGACAAGTTATTTAACAGCCTTAGAACTCTTTTCCCCTTATCTGTAAAGAATGAACATTTATTGTGAATATATCATTTATTAGATACTTTTGTAACTTTCTTTCATTTAGTCCCCTTCTTAGCTCAATGAAGAAAATATTGGTATCTCCATATTACTTATGAGACTCAGAGAGGTTACCTGCTCGATGTCACACAGCAGAAAGTAGTAGGGCCAGGATTTCAACTTAAGTGTCCTGATCACTTTCATTTTTCACCTTTCCATAGATCCTGTTTCCTTAACCTGTAAAACAGAGATGATTCATGGGTTTTTGTGTGATGATTTATTGATTTAATGCACACAGCCTCAGAAGAGCAGTAGACATTTAATAAATGCTGAGCCTTATTTTTAATCATTATTATTATTTTGACACTTCCCTGTTCAAAAACTGCCCTTTTATTTGTAAGAAACAGCTGCTTAGAAATGAAATTCACTCATCAGTATTAGATACCAATTATGAAGCAAACTTACAAAGTTCCTTTGGAATAACCCCCCCCTCTCCACCCCAATTTCTCTTTTCTGGCAGAATCAAGGGAGGCTCAGGATCTGATATTCTGACCTGGAGACGGAAATCAGGCTTGCCCCGGCTTGAGTGCCCCATTTACCAAGCAGGGAGCTCTCCTGTCCTCGGGGCAGGCGGGTCGGGGGTAAATGGAGCCACTAATAATGCCGCTGAGCTAAGCACCTCCGCCAGGAGCTCCACAGTTGCCTTTCTCCTTGGTTGTCAGGCTCTCGAAATGCTCTCCAGGGATTCTCAACTTTTAGAGTAAATGATCCCAGTCTGGGAGGATGAATAATTCAGTGTTAGAGGTAAATTTTGGAGAAACACAAGTGTGGGAGACACTCTGGGACTCTGGGGCGTTAGTTGTGCTTAGAGGCAACCCCTTGTAACAGGGGGTTTAAGACTCCTGTAACCCACTAGCACCCCATCCTGCCAGGAACCCCGCTTCCACCAACACCTGTCAGGCCCGAATCACACCTCCTGTCAAGGCATCCAAGGCTCTTGCTAAAATGCAGATATTACTTGGGAGCAATAAATGCATGAATATATTAGCACATATTAACACTGTGTTTGTTGATCAGATTAGCTGTCCCTCAGAGAGCAGATCCCTAGGGGAATGGAAGCTAATTTGCATTTGTATCATAGAAAAGGACCTCTCAGGGAGGTCTGATCTGGATTTAGATAGAATTTAAGAGAGATGTATTATCACATCCTTTGGTTTTTACAGAGTTGCTCCAGGCTTGGCCAGAAGCCTGGCCTAACCCTACAGGTTAGGAACTGGTCTCAGGTCAAAGGACTAGGAAGCAGCAGGGCCTCCACTGAAAACTGGGAGTTCTAAATCTAAATCCAGGCTAGCAGCTCAGTGGTTGTTAGTAGGGAGACAGAGGGTCCAATGGCAATGGTAAAGATTAACGTTGACCTGAGTTTGAAGATTGGGGTTTGACAAGGTTTGAATTTAAGAGAACAAGCGACATTATTTGGTTTAAAGGAAGACAGAGAATAAGGTGCAAATGTGTAATTTAGAGGGCGAGGTGCGTGTATGTGTGTGTGTGTGTGTGTGTGTGTGTGTGTGTGGTCGGGTGGGGGGGGTGTCCTTTTTCCAGAACCTTCAGTGACTTTAGTTACTGTACCTGAAGGAAGCAACATGCCCTGGGCCTGGGCTCTTGGTCCTTTACAAAGGAGGGACCCCTTGCTTTTGCCACCCAGGTGAGAATGGCCTTGGGAGAAATCTGTCACTCCTTGGATCCCTGCCTAGACTCTAAAGTGGCTGTGACTTTTGGATGTGTAACGATGTAAAAAGCAACTAGCATCAGCGGGCCTGGAACGTGGGAGGTACATATGTTTAGTGGTGAATGCTAGAAATATGACCTGGACTTGGATTCAAATATGAGGGGCTTGAGCCTCCTTCAGGTAGTTAGTAACTGTGCATTCAGGCCCAGCCCTAAAAATGTAGAGCCTGGGGCAAGAGTACACTTGGACGGCAGCATCCATATTTCTAAATGTTCAAAGACAATAAATCAAGCTTAAAAACTGTTAAATAAAATATATTCTATCACTTCACTTTCATAATGACAAACTCAAAATGTGTAAAGCTTTGGCTTTTATATGACTAAAAGTCTGCAAAATATCAAACACGACTGAATTTAGTTCTTATTGCATATATCTGAGTGTTTTTTATTAATATGCCTGCAATAGCAATAAAGACATGCATAACTAACAAATTATTAATACCCATTCCCTCAATTTTTTTTTTTTTTTTTTTTGCGGTACGTGGGCCTCTCACTATTGTGGCCTCTCCCGTTGAGGAGCACAGGCTCCGGACGCGCAGGCTCAGCGGCCATGGCTCACGGGCCCAGCCGCTCCGCGGCATGTGGGATCTTCCTGGACCGGGGCACGAACCCGTGTCCCCTGCATCAGCAGGCGGACTCTCAACCACTGTGCCACCAGGGAAACCCCTTTTTTCTTGATTTATTTCAGCCAAAGCACTAAGGGCTGTTAAGATCAAGATCTTTCCAAATAATTTGGTTTTGCAAGAGTAACTGTTTAAAGGTTAAAAATATAATTGTATTCAAAATGTCCACAATTTGACTATATTTTCCCAAAAAAGCAGATCATAGAAAATGTATCAATAATAAGTTACAAAACACAAAAAATATTTTCCATGTGTTTTCAAAATGTTTTCAAAATTCTGCAAATTTGTAAAAAGTAAAAGGGAAAGCTCAAATTATTAATAATGAACATCAACACTTAAAAATATAGTTTTTTAAATTTAAAAACTTGTAATTTAATTTTAATTACATTATGAAAATGTAATTACCTCATTAAATAATTTTATGTTAAACTATTTATCATACGAATATTTGGGAAACTACCCCCCTTCTTTTCTTGTTATTTTGGCTGGTCAAATAACTAAAATGACATAAGACAGATTAAGAGGAGAAAATCAAATTTAATTACGTACATACTGGAAATCCACATTAACGTGAAATTGCAAAGACAGGTAAAATGAGGTATATATGTCATTCTGGACTCAGGAGAAAGGGTTAGGGGCCTGTACTTCCAAGGAAAGGAAGGCAATTCAGAGGAAGAATAAAAGAGTAAATGCTTGATAAACAAATGTTTTCTGGGCCATCCCTAAACAACACAGGGAGGACTTTGATCAAACAGGCCGTGCTAGGTCTCTCCCCATCTATCACACCTAGTTTGTACAATATTATGCTCTAGCTGTCTATGGTGATAGTTCCCTTCCTGGACCAGGTCCTCCATCTAAATTCTTTTAGGCAGTTAGGGGGAAGGTCAAAGGTTCTTCCTGAGTGGCACATCATGGGGAGACTCATTCCAAACCCCTACACATTCAATCACCTAATTACATGGGAAGAATGGCAGCATGCTATGGGAATTTCAGGGTAATATGCATTGTTTAATATTGCAAATATTCCCAGCCACCCTGAGGAGCGCACTGCACTAATTCCTAAATGCCTCTGGAACTCTGAATTGTGAAACAAATAGAAGTGAGAAAACAGAGGCACTCTGGGAGAGACTACTTTGTTGTGCAGGAATCTATTGCTTTCATACTATTGGAAAGAAAGGATTTGACAAGTTAATTAATTTGCCTTTCCTCTTACCTGAGCACTTCTGCGGCTCACATCCTACACTACTCTCTCTGAGGCCCTGTCTCCAATGTCAACCTCAGACAACCACAAACGTTCACTGCTTTTTGACATAATTGCCTTTTTAGGGGGAATAAGGCAAGACAGGTGGAGAAATGTTTCTTTGGCCTGAACAGTATTAATCAGGAGGGTGGATGTTTAGGATTTAGGGTCTCAGGGTCCCGGTCTGTGTGCTGGATTCTGAGTGCTGAGGTATCTATGCATCCTTACATTTATTTTGTGTGTGTTTTTGTTATGTAGGTCCCTCCAAGGCTTGGAACCTGAAGCAGCATCTGCCCTGGCCTGGGTGTTAGGGCATTATCATGTACATGATTTCAGGCAAGTCACTTTGCTAAGAACTGCTCCTCTCACCTGAGAAATGGGAACATTACTCCCTGATCTACTTATCTCACAGTGTTCTTGAGAAAAGTAAGACTACATTTGCATGCCTTTCTAAGAATATATTTATAGTTTTGGTAAAAATGTGGTATTGAAGGAACATAAACCTTTGCAAAAATAGAGTTTATTGTTTGCCTGGATTTCTTTTTTTTTCGTGTATTTATTAACAAAAAATCAGAGTGAAGTAAGTAGACATTATTACCATGTATCAAGTGACAATCAGCTAGGAATTTCTACTAAGACAAGCCTTCATGCATAGGACTCTGGAAGGGTTTTATTCTTTGTCTCATCCTCAAGCACGTTAAAAATTCTCACATCTGTATAAAGTAAAATGGGGGTGACATTTATCACATAAAGTCAAGTCATATAAATGGTTGGCTGTTCATTTCCATGTCAGGGCAACATCATCAGTTCCATCTTGCAATGAGACAGACCATTCATTGAAATCTTGCCTTCTCATTTCTTTATCTTGCTCATTTTTTTCTAATAATAATTTCTAGGTTTTGAGAACATATTTAGTGCCAGGCCGTAGGCTAAGTTTTACACATAGTATCTCATTAAGCTTTCTTAACAACCAGGTTATATTATTATGATTCTCACTCTGAAATAAGGAAACAGAGCCTGAGTGATTTGCTCAGGGTCATAAATAGGGAATGAAAGGACTAGAAACAAGGTTAGTCTAACTGCAAAGCCCAATACTGTCCAATATAGAGATTGTTGAAGACATCAGTCAAGGTTTCAGGTTGGACTCACCTGCTGTTGACGTCTCTGTTTGGATTAATGATGTCATCCTGATGCCTCTGGGATTGGGAGCCCTTTAGAGAAAATCTGTTTGACCCAGAAGTCTGAGCTGGGGATATCTTGGCCTGACTCGCATGTTACCAGTTGTGTTGGGATATATACAAAGTGCTGATTCGGAGGGCTGTGGTTCAGGACACTGCATAACTCCGATGTGAACGAAAACATCAGAGCTTTGTTTTGGGCACAACTGTGTAATCAAAGCCACACAGCCTAGATGGATTTCAGCTAATTGGTTCAATGGAAACTTACAGCTGCAATGGGATGGACCAGAGCTGTCTGCTGTTGTGCATGCAGACCAGCCCCTGTCATGTTCTGCGGCCACCACTGAAACAAATGCCCTACATTGTAAAGAAGCACGGAGTGTGGCACACAAATAGCTAAGCTGTTTCACATTTGCAGACATTCAGGGTAATATATCTGCTGTCAATACGCCACACACACATTTGGGGGGATTATGACAGCATTGCCGACACAGTATTGATTCATGGCAGAGGCTGTTTATCTGTGACAAGAAAACATCAGTTGATATTGACAAATCATCTGAAAATACCCACCTACTTGCACTCTATCAGGTTGAGTGAAATATACAGTAAACTGGCTGCTGGGAGTCAAAATGGATCCACAGGGAGAAAGTGTCCATAAGACATTAGATATTCTGTATAAATACACAGCCCAGGTTTATTGATGGGAGAGGAATTGTTTTTTCCCTGTAAGGCCAAAGACTGAAAACCAGTTGTGTTAGTAGTAGGAAAGAACAATGAGTGAATTTGGAGTAGGACTTGTTTATATAATTCTGTCCTGCTTATTGACCTTAAAAAATGAATATGAAAAACTGCCTGGTGTGCAGTGTTAGATGGGCAATAAAGTCTAACATACTAGAGAGAGGAAAGCATGCCCTTATTTTTAAAGAGCCAGGATCAAGGCGGAGTGTTTTTACTTAAACTGATATTTTACAGGCACGTTACAGACTTTCCCCATTGCCTTTCTTGTTGGTGGTGGACGTCAACAAAGCTGTTTAAATTGAGGATGCACATTCTGTCAAGCTAGAGCGTTGCATGTAGGTTACCTGGAAAAAGGATGGCCATCGGTCTACAAATGCTCTTGCAAAAATGCATTCACTCATACAACCAAGAGTTAGTTATTAAGCACCTATTGTGTGTCATGTACTGTGCTGGGTGGTCGGGGTATGGATGAGAGCAAGAGACAAGTCTCTGCCCTCATCGAGCTTATATTTTACTTTGGGAGGAAGGCAGAAAAAGTAAATATAAAATAAAATAAGCCAATATAAATATAACAGAGTTTTAAGAAGTAACATGTCAGAGACAAAGGTAGTTTGAAATGGATTCTGCCACATGCAGCAAGAAAGTCCCGACTAGTAACAGTGAGCTGGTTGGGCATATCTGGATGTACCCTAAGTCCTCCATGGGCCTGCAGAGCGAAGGTAATATAGGGTTAGAGAAGAGGGATTGTATTTATTTGGTAACTGCTTTGAGCAAGCTCTGTGCCTAGACACTCTTACGTACCTTAAGGATTGTGAGTAGAAGCCTGGGGGAAAGAATTTGGGGTTTGAAGTCAGATTACCTACCATACCCTACTACTGTGACCCTAGGAAAATCACTTAACCTCTCTGACCCTCAGTTTTCTTGTTCATAAAGTAGAGATAATATTATATCTTGCAGGATCATAGTAAGGATTAAATTAGATAATACATTTAAAATATGTGGCATATAATAGGCAATCAATAAGTTAATTAAGGGAATTCCCTGGCGGTTCAGTGGTTACGTCTCAGTGCTTTCCCTGCTGGGGCCCAGGTTCAATCCCTAGTCGGGGAATTAAGATCCCACAAGCCACATGGCATGGCCAAAAAAAATAAGTTAATTGAGCCTTCATAATCTTCTAAGAGGAGTACTAAGGACCACTATGCTAAGTCTGAGGCTATCGAAGGCTTAGAATGCTTAGTGGGGTTTTTTGTCGTTGTTTTTGTTTTGTTTTGTTGTGGGTTTTTTTTGTTTGTTTGTTTTTTGCCATATCACAGCATGTGAGATCTTAGTTTCCTGACCAGGGATCGAACCCGTGCCCCCTGCAGTGGAAGCACAGAGTTGTAACCACCGGACCACCAGGGAAGTCCCAATGCTTAGTGTTTTTAAAAGGTTGAATGAATGGGGCTTTGGATCCTCATCTAACTGACTAGATCACTACTCTTTTCATTGTAGTTAATGCTACATCACAGCACTTCAACAATGTATTCCTACCAAGTGTTCCTACCATCATCACCATTACTGCTGTCATGACCTCCACCATGACCACCACTTCCACCACCATCACCATCACCATCACCATCACCACCAACCACTATGACTACTTCTATAAGCATCTTAACCTTGTTGAGCCCTTACAATGTACCAGGCACTAAGCCATAGAAAATATCATCTCATCTAATTCTCACAACCCATGTGATAGTGTTATAACCTCTCATTTTATAGATGAGAAAATGGAGGCATGCTCTAGGTTACAAAATTAATTCAACTTCAAGCAGCTAATAAGAAGTAGAATTGGGATCCAAACCCAGGCAGCCTAACTCTAGAAATTCCTCACGAGCTGTGTACGCAGTGCATTACCCATCTGAACTTTACTAAGGCATTCTGTAGTTCTGACTGAGTTGTTAAGGCAGCCACAGGAATCCCAGGCAGTCTGGTTACTGTAATCATCAGTAGCCTGGAGTCAGCTGGACCACCTGGCTGCCTGCTTGGCAGCATCCCAGGCTGCCCTTTTTCTCTTCAGGGAGTAGCTTAGGTCCAAGTGGAATCTGGCTCAACAAGGGCTAACTGATAGTGTATGATAAGGAAAAGACAGAAGGAAGATCTGTCAGTAAGACAAAGACTTGGAAGTGATATGTTCTATTAAAGAGCTTTCCTGTGAGTTACTAATGAAAGTCAAGAAACTGATATTTCCTTATTTGATCAGGTTCCCTGTTAAGGATTGATTGAACTCACACATTTGCCGATTTACTGAAAATAACTCGAAGCGTCATTAAATGAATTTCTCCGGAGTCCAATTTCAATCTGCCCTATTTCTTTGTTTATAGCCACTGTTTTCTGGGATACTGCAGGGAACACTCTTTCTCTCCAATAGATCTAATAGAAGCGGGAAGATGTGTTGCTAAATTTATAGGAATCCTTTTCCCTAGCTTGTCTAAATGTCCTTAGCTCAGTTGCCTATTGTTTTCGATGATTATTTTGTATATGATGTTAGTGGTGTGGTTGTATGCCTTGGGAATCAATTCTGTTTTCAGTAATAAGCCTATAATATCTCTGGGAGCTGTCTCTGCTGTGGGACTATTTTCTAAGTGAAAAAAAAATTACTTTATAAGTTCCTTCTGGAATTTTACAATAAAATTACACTGGATAAGGTCTAAGACCCAGGTCATGCCAAACTTCAGGTTGGAATGGGATCTGCTTTAATGAGACATTGTTGTATTGGGGATGGTTGTGATGAAAAATAAACTGAAATGACCTATAAACTACTACTCAGTGCAGCTAGAAAAAGTAGCTTTTTTATCACTTATGTCATTTATACTTTCAAAGCCAAGTGGCTTCTGCTTGGTTATTGGTATGACAGCCACAAAGTGATATAATGTGCTTTGCCTACTTTTAATCAAACTTAATTTCCAGGAATAATGAAGTAGTCCTGTGTAATTGCTTTTCCAAAAAATTAAGCCCATGGGTTTCCTAGGGCAGGAAACGTGATTCTTAGATATTGAGGATGCCAGTGCTGGGTGGTCATATTTTCTCATTTTACACATGATGAAGTAAAGACATAGTAACTTGTTTAAAATCTTACATATAGTAAGTGGTGGTGCTAGGATTCGAATCCAGGTCTTTAAGACTCCAAAGTTTAAATCTCTTTTTTACCCAACATGGTATCCTGACTTCTGATGACGCAAATAAGGAACTGAGATATTTCTAATGCTCTACTTAATTTATATGGTGAAATGTAGTTTTTGAACCTTAAATGTCTCCCCATCTGCCAGATGTCACAACTTCTTTATCTTTATAAATCCCATTTATTTTTCAAATATTTATAAAATATTAACCATATGTCTGGGGATACAGAGGTAAGACATAATGGTTGCAGTCAAAAATATCATAGTTCACTGACCTGTTACAAATTCTCTATTTCAAAGCTCTTCATCATTATATTTTTTTACAGAATGCTACAATGTTTATTCTGTGCTTTTTATTTTATTGTTGATATACAACTAATAATTTCTTCTATGTTATACCTTTACAAGTCCCTGATCAGATATTTAAATGATAGAAAATATTGCTTTACCACATTGAAGTTAAATGATCTTCATTTTCTCCATATTTTGTTTTATAAAATTTCTATCTTATATCTCCATGAGAATTTTATTATTTGTCTGAGGGAATATTTACATAGTTATTAACATATAATCTAGTGCAGTGGTTTTCATGATTTTCACTGGAGTAGCTAATCTAAATGGGATGGTTAACCGTAGTGGACCATACCAGGCAATTAAGGAAGGGACTTTTGAAAAGCAAAGAAAACCTGATATTGTTTGCATAGATAATTCCTTAATATGTTTATTATTGTTGTAGAGTTTGTGTGTTTAAACTTGTGTCTAACTATTTTCTTTTAGGGATTTCTTAAGCTTAAGAGCTATCCTTTTCTCTTGGCTTTGAATGTTAGAATCATCAACAGGACATAAGATATTAATTGAAGCTGACAACAATTTGCAAATTTTAGTTTTCAAATAATGTGTCTTATCTGATGCTTAAGTATTTGAGAACCCAAATTAATAAGAGCATTTCTAAATACACAGGAGAGAAGTACAGAAAGAGTGTAGAATATGTAGTCAGAGAAGCAGGCCCTCAGACAAATCTCTGTTCCTGAGCTTTGGTGCCCTGAGAGATAGCCAGGTAAATGTCTCTGAGCATCAGTATCAGTTTCCTCATCTGTAAAGTGGAGAAAATAACCATGGCAATGTCTATCTTCTGGGATAGTCACATCCTTGTTGGAAGGAGGTGATGGGAAAATATTCTTACAGCTATTTTGTTAAGCTGAGCACATATCTATTTTTCAGGTTTTTCAATACTCAAGCCGTATACAATTCTAATTTACAGCACCCAGCTTAGTGTCTAGCAAATGACTGGAAACTCCATAAGTGATAGTTGTTGTTATGATTAAAAACATGAAATTTCCAGTGATGGACCTTAAAGGTCTCTCTTAACGCCTAGAACAGCAAGCTTTACACTAATTACTCTTGTCCAGGTCCCCCAGATTGGCTTTGTGTTATGGATGCAAAAATTCTATCTCCATCAGTTGTTCATTTGGATGATTCTGACTATATATAGCTGGCCAGACATCCTCAACTAAAGAACTCAGACCCTAGGAAGATGAGTGAGGGTCCAAAAACTTCTCAAATCAAAATATTTCCAGATTTAAACA
This sequence comes from Physeter macrocephalus, assembly GCF_002837175.3. Classification (NCBI taxonomy): domain Eukaryota; kingdom Metazoa; phylum Chordata; class Mammalia; order Artiodactyla; family Physeteridae; genus Physeter; species Physeter macrocephalus. Next base: position 139,813,675 of record NC_041221.1, read on the forward strand.
AGTGTTTGACTGAATGCTATCTTGCATCATATCCCCAGTGCTTTTTCTTGTTTTTTATTATATATTTCCTCTAATAACACCTATGCTTGAGTGAAGAGGTAGTACAGTTTGCTATTTCTGTCTTTTTTAAAAAAAATAATGTTTATGGCTTTGATATTTTTAGGGATGAAGAAAATTACCAAAAATGTGTGCTTAAGAACACAATTGCCAGGCAGGGTATATTCCTAGAACACAGAAGGACTTGACTTAAGGATAGCTCTTTATGATCCAGACCCAGGAAAGAGGGCGATGGATATAAGAAGTGCAGTGTCTTCAGAAAAATTGGCTTCGACAGTCATAAAAATGGTTGTGAATGGGAGAGAATGTAGGCCTTCTGCAAATGATGAGCAAATCTTGCATCACTTCTGCCTACCAGTACCTACCAGGCTCCAGTACTCTTAGGAGTTCAAAATGCACAGTAGAATTCTCTGTGCATAAGAGCATTAGACATTATAAATAGAGGCATGAGACCTTCATGAATCCTTTGGGGTAAATGAAACTTGATTTATATGAGTAGAATCATATATTCTAGCTCTTCTCTGGGCACAGCTTTTCCATTCAGGAAGTTTTAATTGTAAGACGCAGTTCACCAATGGATATACATTTTATATCTTTACTTACCAACATATTGTTCTTACCCTTTGGTTTATAGGAAGCATCAGGAAGCTTTGTGTATAACTAGATATCCCTGGGAGAAAATTGCTACAAATACTAAATTTTTCCTTCTCAGTAAAGAAGAATTCTAACAAGCAAGTTCTAATATTGCCTTAGATAGCTTCAGGGTACCTAACAGTGGGTGATTCTGAAGCCCAACCATATAACTCCATATTAGAATCCTGGCTCCACCACTTGCTAACTTTGTGTAATTACTGCTTAATTATAGACATGGAACCACTGTATTAGGGAATAGGAAGTATACTTTACCCAGTGGTGCATGGATCTAGGGAACAAAAGGTCCAAAAAGGATCAGAGAAAAGTAACTGGTACAGGTGAACCAGTGGGGGTCAGGTGGGTAAATTGGGGCCCACAGGAAGCTAGGCATGTCCAGATGCTGGAGAGGACTGTCAGGGGCTGGTATAGAAGACTATGAAAGATCCTTGGCTTTTTGTGGGTATTGCTTCTGTGAGATTTCAGTGAAGCATCTGATGATACGCCTGGAGTTGCTGTTGGGCACCAGTTAGGAGGAAGACCTGAACTCAGAGTGGACAAACAGGAACCCTCTGCATCTCTCTCTAACCAAAGTAAAATGGCTGCTGATTCACTCAGTTACCAAAATTACAGCTACTGTTTCTCGAGGACAACCCTAAGCTGAAGTCATATATGGAAAGGAATTCTGGGAAATGTAGGTCCAGGGTAACTAATTCGACAGAATACAAAACCAATATTCTGTGTGACTTTAGTTAAATTACTTAAACTCTCTGAGCTCGCTTTTCTTCCTCTGTACAAGGAACATAATATTATCACTTGCTCTGCACAATTATTTTAGAATTAAATGATGTGCTTTATGTAAAGCATTTTGCACAGTGCCTAGCATATACTAAGAGCTCAAAAAATTAGTTATTTTATTTTCACATCTATATTTTTTTGTCAGGTGTTGCATTTGCCCTCCCATGACTGCTCTATCAATCTCTGTTTACCTTTGCCCTTGAGTATCTTGGTTTTACTTGAGCTTGTGTTAGCGTTTATTAAACAAACATTCAGGGGGATAGGATGTTCTGTTCTCTAGAGCTGTTCTAGAGAGGGGTGCCCTTGGGTTCAAAAGGGGATTATTCACATCAAAAGATAATTGTCTATTCTCTGCTCTAGTGGTTCTTAGAGGATGAGACCTGTTTGCCAGCTGGCATCTGGGAAGAACCATATTCTGATCTTTGAATGAACTATAGCTGTGCCTTGCACAAAAGTGTGATTGTTTGAATGGTTTGATCTGCTCAAGGCATCACAAAGTCATGGTCACACCACACAAGATAACTGCTTTCTTGCTTTTCTGGAGTATATGTTCATGCTGCTAATAATCTGTCTTTCCTAATGTGCTCAGTCTGGTGTGGAAGAGGGGTGTTATCTCACTACTCTTTGCAGCTGCTCTTCGTTTTTCTGGTTTGGCTAGAACAGGAGGCCCAGCTCACCAGGGATGGACTAACCTAAGTTTATTTCAGATGCTCCTGCTTCTATAGGTGGACTTTACTGTCACTGCAGGGAGTACTCTAACAGGGATAAATCTAATGCTAGCACTAACCTTCCCACAGGTCAGAACACTAGGGCAGGTGGTAACCTCAATTACTTGGACCTCCCAATGCAATGGTTCTTGCAATTTGCCTATCCAGGCTAGACTGTCTCAGGCAGTTACAGCAGTAGACTCTGAAAAGGCAGCAGAATTTTACTGGTCAAAATTAGCTTCAAACTATAGAAACCAAGAAACTGGAATCTAGGGACCAAGGAGCAGCAGTGGAATAAAAGTATGAAGGGGTCAAGTGTTACTGCTCGGGCCCAATGTTGTCTAATTTGCCAGGAAAGATGCAGTGGACCACGAGCCAGGGCAGCCTAGATTTGACCCTTCTTACATTAATTACATTCTTAGTTTTCATTCACACACCACAGCCAGAAGAGACACATGAAGACCTCTCTTAAGATTTAAGTAGTAATTCACCTTCTATTAGAAATCTTCTTGACCATCACACCTTGCCATATTTCCAATCTCCGTTCCTTCCCCCACGTCCCCAGTCTGAGTTGATAGAATTCTAATTTATTTTGTGTAATAGTTAATATTATGTGTCAACTTGACCGGGCTGGGTACATCCCTGAGGGTGTTTCTGGAAGAGTTTAGCATTTGAATCTGTGAACTGAGTAAATCAGATGACGCTCTCCAAAGTGAGTGGGCTTCATCCATCCAGTGAGGGTTCAAATAGAACAAAAAGGTGGAGAAAGGGTTAATTACCTCTCTCAGCTTGAGCTGAGACATGCGTCTTCTGCCCTTGGGCATGGGTGCTCCTGGTTCACGGGATTCTGGACTGAGATCAGGGACTTAACCATTATTCCCCTGATTCTCAGGCCATTGGACTCAGACTGAATTACACCTCTGGCTTTCCTGTTTCTCCAGCTGGCAGATAGCAGATCATGGGACTTCTTGGCCTCTATAATTGCATGAGCTAATCCTCATAATAAATCTTCTCTTATATATATCCTATGGGTTCTGTTTCTCCAGAGAACCCTGAGTAATACACTTTTAACTTTTTCAGTTCTTGTATATGGATCCTACTATCTTTACAGGGCCTGCTTATATTTTTTCACATAATGTCTAACTCTTTCATATTTGTTGTAATGTCCAGTGCAAAGATTACAGCTCTATAGATTGACTATTTTGTAGACTACTCTAGTATAAGGATTACTGCTCTATATATCAACTGTATTCTAATCTATCACATTGTAAGGTCTATAGCTTCATAGGTCAGCTGTATCATAATTTACTGCAGTAGGAGAATTAGATCCTCATTCTGTATCTGTATTATTGTTTATTCCAGTGTAACAACTACATGTCTATTATATGGACAACTTTAGGCTCCAAGAACCTGGAGCCTAAAATTGTTAATGAAATTGTTACTATCACTTGGCATGCCATGAGGCACTTCATAAATAAAAGATTCAAAATCTGAATGCAGACTTGCAGAAGGTAACACTATAATGACAGCAATATAAAAAAAAACCAATGCAATTGATAATTAGATTTCTTGTTTGCCTTTCTCTAGAAAAATCTGTTCTTTCAGTAGATCTTTTAGTTAATGGGCTTAAAGTAGCATCTCTGATTACTTACAATTATCCCTGCATTGTTTAATCTGAACTTTTAGTCCTCATTTGTTTGATTATATGCATAGAAGGAGCAAAGATGTTAAAGTGAAGGTAGATGTGTATACTGATATCCAACATGTAGATAAAAAGTGAAAAGGGTCTATCAATCAATTAGATGTTTCTGGAACCAGCTGTACACACAATGCCAAGTAGCTGAACATTTGGAAACATCTGGCTAACTGACAGAATGTTCTTTTAAACATCTAGATGTTTGAAATCACACTGACTTGATGAACACAGAGAAGTCACTCTCAAGATGTGGGGCTTGGAAAATCATCCTCATTTAATAGGACCAATTCTGTGAATCAGTATGATCTATATGAAAACTTGAAAGTTTGGAATTAAAAAAGAATTTGTCCTTTAGTCAAAATCAGATTCTAGGTTCTTTAAAATATTTCCAGGAAAACAGAGGATTTCTCTTATGAAAACCCGACCTAAGGTTTCAGTAACATAGGAGATAACCTAGATGGCCTTTGGTATGGCAATGACTTTAGATACAACACCGAAGGCTGGATCCATGAAAGAAATAATTGATAAGCTGGACTTCTTTAAAATTAAAACTTCTGCTCTGCAAAAGACAATCTCAAGAGAATGAGAAGACAAGCCATAGACTGGGAGACAATATTTGCAATGTTTGCAAAAGACATCTTATAAAGGACTATCGTCCAAAATATATGATGAACTCTTAAAATTCCACAATAAGAAAATAAACAACCTGCTTAAACAAGAGCAAAAGACCTGAATAATCACCTCACCGAAGACGATATATAGATGGCAAATAAACATATGAAATGTTCTTCAACATCGTATGTCATTACAGAATTACAAATCAAAACAATGAGGTACGACTACACACCTATTCCAATGGCCAAAATCTGGAATGCTGACAACACTGAAAGCTGCTGAAGATTAAAAAAGAAAAGAGAAACTAACCTTAGAAACTTTTCCCCCCTCTAATCCAGGTTCATCATCAGCAGGAGTGAAAATCCTGCTGTGAGAAGTTTTCACAAAGAGAATGGATGGTTGTGTAATCGTTACATAATTATCAGTTAATAGAGTACAAATCAGATGTGCCTTTGCTTCCCAACTCTTCCTCCTCCCTGCTGTTCTTTCAGGCTTCAAGCTTCCAAGCATCCATGTCATCTTTAATTTCTTCCTCTTCTTTGCCTTTAGTTTCCATTCAATGGGTAAGTGCTTTCTCTTGAGTCAATTTAGAGATATTTTTATGTATCCTTTTGTCTTCCACTGAAGTTCAAGTTCAGATCATATAATCTTTTTTCTTCAAAGTAAGTGTTCAACTTCTTTTTAATTATAAGAATAATGCATGCTTTTTAGGTAACAAATCAAATAAAACAAAAGTGAATAAAGTAAAAATTGAAAGTTTTTTTTTCTCTAACCTTAGTGCCCAACTGTTAACAATGGTTATTTCCTGATTTTATTATGCCCATAAAATATATTTATATATACCTTTATCTATCAATATAATACATCCATATCAACATATGCATCACAAACACAAATTAGCTAATGTTTATTGAGGAATTATTATGAGCCAGTGGTGTGTTATGCGCTTTACATACATTTTCTCATGCAGCCCCTGTTGTACTATCTGATAACCGATTAAACCACAATTCTAACCTTGCCTGGCTAACTCCAGAACCTCACACTTTACTGTGTTCTTTGTTGCTTTTTAAAAATAAAATTATGATGACTTTATACATGTTGTTTTGCAACTTCCTTCTTTTTACTTAACATATTAAAGACACCTGTACTTATATAAAAATAACTCATTCTTTTCTCTCTATTATAGAAATACAATAAATGTTTTGTACACTTGAGTTTGTTTCTGTTGGATAAGTTCCTTAGAAGTAAATTTGCAGTAAGTTCTTAACTTGTTTGCCCACCTCCACTTTCTGCCCTCTCAAATCTGTCTTTCTCATTCCTTCCAGATTTATCACCATGCAGCTGATCCCACCACTTCCAGGTTCTGGCCTCCCCTGGACTTTTGGATAAGGTATAAAACCTTGCCTCTTCTGCCTTTCAAAATTTCAAATACTTTCAATCCAAACTCATTTTACCAGTTGTCTTTTACTCACTCAGTGCCCCAGTATTAACTGTTCTATTACTGCCTTAGCCTGGAATCTCTTCCTTCTCCTTCTCTTTTTCTAGTATGGTTCTCCCCAGCTGGAAATCATAGCTCCCTAGTCCCAGTGTCCCAAAGCAACTGATCCATAGCTCTCTCTGTTTTCACAGCTCTCAGGTCCTATTTTGTTTTAATGTTGATCTCTAATACACATTTTATCATTCTCTGAAAATTCTGAAAATGAAAAGGAAAGAAGATAAAAGAAAAGAAAATCCTTGTGGGCATGTTCCATGTCTAATATATCCTATATCCCCTGTGGCATCTAGTGTTGGCTTGCTAATTAAGTAGTTATTGCATAAATTACTTTGTTTATAAGTGTGAAGACCATTTTACTATTTCCCTGAGCTTCTTTTTCTTTGTAGATGCTAATGCCATGGAACCACTGAACATGATGATTTGAGCTGCTTGTCTTTCTATGAAATAAACATTCACTTACCTTTAAAGGTAATCTTATTGCTACTTTACTGGGGAGGATTATTAAAAACTAAAATATTTTGGCTGATGATATCATATGTGCCTTTTCATACAGGTTTTTTTAGAAAATTGTCCTGTCTACAATTCCTGATATTAGGCAGCCATATCCACGAGGCTCTTTCTGTGCTCCAGGAAAATGGACTGGAGATAAACATGTGATCTATGGACAACCAATCTTGATTCTGGTCAGTAAAATTTGAATGATTTTCTGAAATAAAAAGTGAGGTAAGACAATCAGATTCTCATTCAGAATTTGGAAATGAGAACTGTGAGGCTGAGATGTTATTTGAAGGCAAAAATGTGTGGGAGTGCATTAGGGCTCAGCGTTACAAGAATGCATAAAAGATGTACAGTGCAGTCGTGGATTGGAGCCTGGTACCTAAAGGCAGTTGGTGTTACAGGCAGTCAAATTTACCCTTGAAATCCCTTACAGAGGTGCCACTTTGGGACCAGTATACTATTTCTTGGTAAGTTCAATATAATATGATTTTTCTATCGTTTTGGAATAGACTATTGCTTCTTCAATAGAGTACCAGATGAAGCAGTTGGCTTGCATTTAGAGGCCATGTTTTACTGAAAATATGTATCTCTAAATACTAGAATTACACTTGGTGCCGTGAGATGATTGTGGTACAGGAGGCACCTGGAGACTGAAAGTGATGGAGAGAACAGCAGTTTTAGGACACCCACCTTATGCTCACTTCTGTGTGTATGTGGGAAGAACTGAAAGATGAATATGCATAAGGAAAATCTGCTTATAATTTGGCTCCAGGGTAGAGAACAGAGGAGAGATCCAGTAGAGGGAGAAGATGGAGGCATCATACAGGGATTAGGTGGGTTATCATGAGGTAGAGGCTATGGAGCCGTAGAGGAGGAGACAGGACAGGAGGCAGCCCTTCAAGCTGGCTTGGATTTGGACCAGTCCACTCTTCTGCTCCAGTCTGTGCCTATCCTTACAGTAACCCCCCTTCCTCAACATAACCTATAAAAACCTTTGTTCATTACAACTGAAATTGTCCAGGCTAGTCAGTGAAATTGTAGAGATACTGCTTCTTGAATTCTTCTGAAGTTTGTCTTGTATCCATGAAAATGCTTTGGGTGGGAAGCGAGAGAACATCTATGGAAAATATTCTCCACTGTATGGCTTCCAGAGAAATTATATATTGGCATTTCTGGAGCTAGTATATCAGCAAAAAGATCAGAAGGCAACACGGAAAAAGAACATCCAACTAGTATTTGGATAAAGTAGTGACATTTACCTTTTTTTTTTTTTTTTTTGTACATAGCATAGCTAGTGTGTTTTACAGGCACTCGAAGTCACCTTTAAATGTAGTTCAGACCAACTTCAGTATTTTCAGCCATAGATAAATCATATTTTGTGCCCCTTCTTGTATATCATAGTTGAACAACTTTCAGTGTGAAATAAAATACTTTTATTATTTCTTTCCAGGAAAGGCAAATGCATAATTTCAAATTGTCAGATGATAGGCAGCTTTGAATAAGTTCTGTTCCCTCCTCTTGGTGAGAAGCCTATACAGAGAACATTCTGGGATTTAATCGGCAAACAGTAGAGTAGAGTTAGCTTAGAAAAATAGCCCTCTCTAACACATCCGCTCTGCAGATACCGTGTACTGCAAGGAAGCATCAGACCTCAGAAGACCAAACAGGAAAGCTGCCAGGGAAAGGATGGCAAATCTGGACTGCCTTTTGCAACATCTGTTGGGAGTCGACAAACTGCCTGGTGATATGCAACCTGGATTACACTGATCAACTTCAGTGCCAGCTCCTGGCCCCAGAGAAATTGGCTTCCAGGTCTACTGTGCCGGTGCTGAGAAGAGCACAGAAAATTCTTGGAGCAGGAGAAGGCAAATAGTTTTGGATGTACTTGGCAATACAAAAGAGCTTTGTGGAAACTTTAGCTTTCTTTTCCCTCCTTGGAGAACATTGGTCTTGTGATGTGTGCCGAAACTTTTTCTTCGTTTGCCAAATCTTGGACTGGAACATACACACACACTCAGATGTCTACAGAGAAGTTCAACTAGCACATGGTGCTTTGTTTTTGAGGAATAAAAGAGCCTACTCTCTGCAGTACTTTACAGTAGAAGCATGTCAACCATAATGATCACTTTTGTTGTAATATCTCTTTCCTCCAAACCAATAACTTCTGTTTCTCATGAATGCCCTTGTCCCTACTTGCCTAAAATGAAAGCCGACCCATCTTTGCTCTCCAATGAGCAGTCATCACTCTGGCTTATCATCTGCATTCAGGCAGATTCTACTGATGATTCTGGCGAGGTTACTTTTGTTTATGAAACTAGAATCCAAATGTATCTGCTGAATATTCACAGAAGGGGTTTGACCAATGAATGATGGAGCCAGATTTATTGGGGGGCTAATTTGAATTCATTTACATGATTTCTAGTAAGAAAACTGGTCAGAAGACAGAAACAGGCAATGAAATGAACCTTCTGTTGACAGGTGGCAATAGTGAAGTCTCATAATGTGCCAACTCTGGGGTTTTGTGTAGGTTTTCTCATTAGTCCTCAAGAGGAAGAATTGCTATGTTTGTTTTCTTAGGTCAGAGACATCTTGTAATCTGCCTAAAATTAATTTACTTGGTAAGTATAAAGTTTGTGTGACTCCAAGTTTCAAGATTTTCCAATATATTTTACTCCTTCCACAGAGTGTTATTAATTGTTTGCTCAATAAAAAGTTACTGAGTGCCCATTCTGTGCCAGGCATTTGTCCAGCTCTGGGGACACAGCAGTGAAAATGAAAAGAAAAAAAGAAGACAAAATCTGCCCTTGTGGAGTTTACATTCTGATGTCAAAGTTAGAAAGAACCTGAGAGGGAATCTAATCGAACCTAACCTAATGTAGATGAGGAACAGAACATACAAGTTTTCTCCTAAACTCTGAAGGCACATTAACCAAATGGTTAGAGCAAAGCCTCTGAAGCTGGGTTTGAATCAAGGTCCTGTTATTTCCCAGTGGTATCCTTATTTTCTCCCTCTGCAAAAAATGGGGTTAATAATAGGAGTACTTGCCCCATAGGAGCATTTTTTTAAGACTGAAGGAGATAACGCACATAGACTGACTAGTATAACATCTCACACAGAGCAAAAGCTCGGTAAAATATTGCTGTGATTGATTGTGGTGGTGGTGGTGATGATGAAGAAGATGATGAAGATGATGATGATGATGGGATTCTAGACAAAAATTACAACAAAAAAGAGGGCAACATTGTAACCCATAGAGGAGAAGACCCAAGCCAGAACAGACAGTGTTTAATTTGAGAACTCAGGGCTCTTTCATTTGGGAAGTGTACCTGGTCTCAAAAGAGATTTTAAAAAATAGATTAAACTGGAGTGCCAGCGAACCTGAAGAGTTTTCAAAGCTGGTGACCACAATTGCATGAGCCCTTTTGCTTGGCATCATCTCTGCAAGTCCTTGCCAAGGAGGTGGCTTCTGGAGAGGTATAGGGACAATGTGGAGATCCGGCACTGGTTTGTGGAGCAGTAGAACTGATACTCACCACGTTAGAGGGAGCTTTCCTGCCACCTGTGCACTGCCCTTCTCCCTCCTCCCAAAGAGGTGTATCACACTTGTGAGAGATCCAACAGCCTACTAGTGAGATGCTCAGTACGAAAGAAGACAGTAAGATTAACGCTTCAGTTTGAGTTGTGATCTAGAGAAGGTTTAGGAATTTTGGCTCAGCAGATGGTTCTAAGTCTGGGCATTCAGATTGTTTTGTTAGGTAATCCTAGTCACATTTATTCAATTTGTTAAAGAATTTCCAAACTTCAAAAGCCAGACTGGTTTAACCCTCTGCTAACGTTAACTCATAGATCCTGCCCATTGTCATTTAGAGCAACACAATCTGGTAGTTTCTACACTTGCTAATTAATAAATCCTTAGGTGTTAGAGATGGGAGATTGTATGTCATTTACGTTTCATCAGTAAGTTGTGGGCCTAGAACAAATTTACCTTCATTGCCGTCTGCTAACATCTTTCTTCAAGGACACAAGAAGAACATCCAGTAAAGCATTTAACCTTCCTGTGTCTGAGTCTTCTCAACTATGAAATAGAAATACTCACATCTGTCCAGATACTCTTGTGAGACTGTATTAAGATAATGGATCTGAACCCTCCAGTCAGAATAAATGTCTCTCAATTTTCACAGAGAACTGATGCCACAATTCACTTTCTCTCTGTGGTATAGTTTTTTTATCCTTCCATCTTATCTTCTCAGTGACATCAGTTTAAGACTGTCTATTCCAACTCTGCATCTTCTTTCCACGATCTTTAATTTGCACGATCTTTAATTCTGTTTTTTTTTTTTCTTTAATAAAAATTTGAGTAACTTTTATGTGCCAGGCTCTGTGTAACTATAAAACTTGTTCTCCTTTTGGGTCCATCTCCTTCCATATTTATTAGCTGCTTCAGGGTCAGAGTCCAGGTGGTGAGGAGGCTAGTTAAGGTGAAGAGTGTTGTCTCTGACATGGCTGGTATTTTCTTAAAGAAGTAAACTTTTGATTTTAAAATAGTTTTAGATTTAAAGAAAAGTTGGAAAGATGGTACAGATAGTTCCCATATACCCCTCACCCAGTTTTCCCTAATGTTAACACCTTACATTATCATACAGGACATTTGTCACAGCTAAGGCAGCAATATGGTTACATTGCTATTGACCAAACTCACACTTTATTCAGATTTCACGTTTTCCCACTAATGTCCATTTTCTGTTTTCGGTTCCCATCCAAGACACCACTTGCATATAGCCTTAATCTCCTCTGGTCTGTGAAGGTTTCTCAGTCTTTGCTTGTTATTAATGACCTTCACAGTTTTAAGGACTACTGGTCAGGTATTTTGTACAGTGTCCCTCAGTTTGGGTTTGTCAGATATTTTTCTCCTGGTTAGACCAAAGTTGTGAGTTTTTGAGAAGACCACAGAGATGAAGTGCCTTTCTCATTACATCATCTCAGGGTAAGTGCTGTGAACATGACTTATTTTTATTGAACCGCAATTGGGTCTCCTCACCTGCATGTAGTAAAGCCAATCTACTGACACCAGGTGTGATGAAGGAAAGTGCAGCGTTTATTGCAGGCCACCAAGCAAGGAGTCCAGGCAGCTAGTGCTTAAAAGGCCCAAACTCCCCGAAGGCTTTCAGGGAAAGGTTTTTAAAGACAGGTGGAGGGAGGGGGTTGTGGGGTGCGTGATCAGTTTATGGACATTTTTCTGATTGGTTGGTGGTGTGGTAATTGGGAGTCAACATCATCAACTTTCTAGTTCCAACCCATCTGGGGCCTACATGCTTGTGGGCAGCATACAGTTAACTTCTACCACCTGGAGGGGGTTTCAGTATCTGCAAAACAGCTCAAAGGACATGGCTCAGAATATTCTCTCTAGCCCTTGAGGAGGAACTAAAGGTTCTTGAATTTGTTTAATGGCTAAACTGTTATTATTTTGTTTTGCTTGACTGTTTTCCTTTCTTTCTGCATTTTCTCACTTCTCTGATTAAATTTATTCTTTGACTAAATTTCTTCTACAGACAAAAGGCAGGTGGAGGACATGGGGAGGCAGGGGTATGTCCTGGGAAGACCTCATAGGGTCCTGCTTGGTTACATTATTACTGGTGGTGTTAATCTTGATTCTTTGGCCAAGGTAATGTTCTCCAGGTTCTGCATTGTAAAGTTGCTTTTTCCCATCTTATAGTCTATTCTTCAGAAGCAAGTCACCAAGGCCAGCCACACTCAAAGAGGTGGGAAAGAGGTGATAAGCTTCACTTCCTGGTATTTATACATAAATTATTTGGAACTCTTCTGTAAGGAAGATTTGCTTCTTCTCCAATTGTATCTTCCTATCTATCTATCCATCCATTCATTCATTTATATCAGCATGAATTCATGTGTATTTATTTTATATTTTGTGTTGTAATATGATACTGTGTTCATGATTTATTTTGTTGCTCAATTGTTCCATCTCTGGCCATTGGCAGCTTTTAGATTGGCTCTTGTGGCCCTTTGACAAGCTCCCATCCTTTGATTTTTGAGTACTTCTTTTCTTTTACACACGAAGAGATGCTAAGAGATGCTCTAGGCTCATCTTGCATTTTCCCTGCCCTGGCCTGAGAATTAGCCATTTCTTAGGAGACCTAATTTATTTCACTGGAGAATAGTATTAGAAACCAGGATCTGGGTGCTCACTGTGCTTGTTCCTACTGGGGTTTCACAGATTCTAGGCCTCTCAGTAGCCAGTATAGTTTTTTTTTTTTTTTTTTTAATGCGGTACGCAGGCCTCTCACTGTTGTGGCCTCTCCCATTGCGGAACGCAGGCTCGGACGGCGCAGGCTCAGTGGCCATGGCTCATGGGACTAGCCGCTCTGTGGCATGTGGGATCTTCCCGGACCGGGGCACGACTCTCAGCCACTGCAACACCAGGGAAGCCCACCAGTATAGTTTTAATCCAACATTGAGTCCTCTGTGCATTGGAAGCTTAGTACCTGGTTACACTCTTAGAACATGCTTGTGGGTTTCTCAGAGGTTCACTGGAGTCATCCAACAATGATTACTTTACTTGCAGTGGGGATAATTAATGATTTCTAAATATGGCATGATAATGAAAGCTGTCTTCTAGTAACATTACTTGCATAGAAATTTGGGGTATGAGATGGAGTAGAGAAGAGAATGGGATAGGGAGGCCAATTAGGAAGTTGATAGAGTAGTCTTAGGATTTAAAACAAAAAGACGTCTGGACAAGGATGATTACTGTGAAAATCAAAAGAGGGAGATAATTACAAGAAATATCTACTAAGAATATTGAAGATCTGGCTGTTCTCAGCTACTTCCCACCATGGTTGTATACTTTAAGGATTTTCTGACACCGAATTCTACTATTACTACAATCCATATATGAGTTGGGACAGCTTCTAAGCTCAGTCAGACTCTCAGGCCATTTACAAGGGGAGACTCACAGCATGGTTCCTATAGTCTGCAGCTCTTGGGGCTCAAGTCTCTAGACTGGGTTGCTCCTAGCTTCCACATTTGAGTGACATGGAACATTTTGCTATTTCCCTCTAGAGAAATGGTGGATGGATCCAGGCAGGATGTATGACTGGACACCAAATGATGGTTTCAAATTGCTCTTGTAATAGTCATCCTTCATTTTCCCATTTTCTGTATCTTCTAAGAGGAAGGATGTAGAAAAGTACATGGGAATGTGCTAAGTAAGAGCTTATAGGTCTTAGACAGCTCTTCATGAGATACAAATTTGTAGCTCTCTAGGCTAAGCATGTAATTTTTTTGTGTGTAATGAATGCAGGGGGCTTTAAATGGATATATAAGTAGTTTGCATTTGTTCCTCTAGGATCTCTCTTGCTACCCAAAATGCAGTCTGCAGAGGAGTAACAGAAGCATCACTTGGGAGTTTGCTGGAAGTGCAGCTTCCATGTACTGTATAAGAATCTATATAAAAATAAGATCCCTGAATCATCCATATGCACAATAAAGGCTGAGATGCAGTGGTCTCTACCACTGGTCCACTAATTTGGCTGTACATGAGAATCGTTTGGAGAGCTTTACAAAACACTGTGCTTGGGTTTATCCCCACAGATTGTGATGTAATTGGTGTTAAATGTGACCTGAGGATTTGGATTTTAAAACTTCCCAGTACTTCAGGATTGCCATGGTGAATATCACCATTCCAGGCAGAAGATTAGAAGGCCATAAAACAATACACTAAGGAAGAAAAACTTAAGACTAGTACTCTTAATTCATCTGATATTACCAATATTGATCCAAAAACCTGGCCTGTGGCACATAATATCAATAACACTGGGCATGGGTATTCTTTTTCTGTCAGTGAAACTACATGGGCAGCCCATCAAACTGCTGACTGGAAGGGTCCTAAAAATATCACCTTCAGAGCCACGGGTAGTTACACTCAGATTTGAGATCGGTTCATGTGGCTCTCTCCATGTTATGGACATTTTAGTATCTGGCACCCCTAAGTTGGGAAGAAAAAAAATCACTCTAAACAGAACAAACCCAATTGCACTAGGGATATGGAATGATGGATATCACTGGAACTGTGTAGTCATTCTGTCACACTAAAGGCTAGTGACTGGTTTGGCACTGGCTGGTTGTGTTGCCCAGGTATTTACTGGGTAGTCCTACATGGGACCCAATGGTTGTGTGGCACAGATCTTTGGTCCTGGCTTCTACCTGAGCGGTTGAACAGCTTGCACTCTGGGTTTCCCTGGCCACAGGGGAGAATCCACCCCACCATAGCTAAAATGACCAGCCTTCCTCTCCTCAAGGCTAGGTGGGCACCTTCTATTTTCCACTGGTATGATCATTTGGCTGCTTTGTCCTCTACATTGGCCTGCAGGACATTACAACACACACAGAAGCCCTTACTAAATTCACCCAACAAGCCTTAAATGATAGCTGGCAAACCTGTCTTTACTGAGCACCGAAATGTCTCTAATAAGAAAAGCTGTCTTCCAAAATAGGATGATCCAACAAGAGTAAGGGATATCCAACACTAATAAACAGTTCTCAGACACCAGCTGGCTCTCCTCCAATTCAACTCAATTCTGTTACTATCTACCCAGAGACAGCATCAGATTCCACAGGTTGAGGGTTCAGTCTTACAAGACTGCCACCCCTAATCCGCCCAACCTCAGACTTCAGATGCCAGTCACAAGCCCACGTTGTTACCCGTGCTTGCGCTTCTGACAGACCAGCTATAGATGGGAGATTCCCAGCCTCCTCCTTGGACTTCAGGTGCCAGTTGCAAGTGCACGTTGTTACCTGTACTTCTGACCGCTGGCTATAGATGAGAGGTTCCCAAGACCCCCTTCTTAAGTTCAATTAATTTGCTAGAGCAGCTCACAGAGCTCAGGAAAACACTTGACTTACGAGATTTACCGGTTTATTATAAAAGGTTACAACTCAAAAACAGCCAGGTGGAAGAGATGCCTAGGGCAAGGTATGTGGGAAGAGTACAGGGCTTCCATGCTCTCTCCAGGTCTGTCACTCTCCCCAAATCTCCATGTGTTCACTAACCTCTCCAAACCCCATTCTTTTTGGCTGTTACAAAAGCTTCATTACATAGGCATGATTGTCGAAATCCTTGCCCATTAGTGATTAAATCAACCTCAAGCCCCTTTCCCTCCCTGGAGGTCAAGAGGGTAGAACTGAAACTTCCAGACCTCTCATCCAGTGGTTGGTTTCCCTGGCAACCAGCACCTCACCCTTAGGTAGGATCCAATAGTCATCTCATTAACATAATAAGAGACACCTTCCTTGCCCCATCCCCCCATCAATTAGGAAATTCCAAGAATTTTAGGAGCTCTGTGCCGGAAACTGGGATGAAGACAAATTTGTATTCTTACTATAAATTACAATATCATAGTTGGCCTTAGACATTATTACTTCCTTGCAGGGATTCACCCGTGCCATTATCCAGAGAGTTGTGTGTTTATACTTGATAAGGCTGCTAATGTATCATCTTTATTAAATCACATGGGGACACAAGTGAATACCCTAAGTGATCAGACTTCCAGCTTAGGGGACTTAGTAAGTCAATGGTTGGGATCACGGGGCTCTTGGTGGAAAAAAAAAATGTTACTTGTTTTGGGAATTATTATTATAATCTGTATTTTCTCTTACATGTGCCTATACTCTTGCTGTGGCATCTGCCTCCGATGCAGCCAAACAGCCACCACTGTGCTAATGAAACCCCTTGCTGACCGTTCAGGGGGGCGTGTAAAATGGTAAGAGCTGGTCCCAAGGGTTAAAATGTTGGGGGAGGCCCTAGAGAGCTTGGGACTGCTGGTTGCCCCTTGAGGCTGACCCCAGCAATCAGAGGCTACTCACCCCCCGTCCTTGGAATGTAAGCCCCGCCCACCGTTCCCACAGCTGAAGCCTTTTTCAAGAAGGCAGCCTATAGAGAGCACTGAGGTACTGAAACCACCTGGAGGGTATCCAGGCCTGAAACCACTTAAGCAATCTTTATAAACTTTGAAGACTCTGGTGGGTAGGTGTGGAGATCGACTCGTCTCGCGGCGTCCACAACAAGCGTCGTATGTAAGTTGCTTTGCTTTTTAAAACTGCCACCTACCAGAGTCTGGAGTGGCCTGCCTCTTTCTTAGGTCTCTCCTTGTCCTTTGTGTATTGGGGGCCGGTTTGGGAACCAACACCACCAGAAGGTATTTAGCTAGCTTTGGGGTGCGTTTTAGTGCTTCCTTTTTAAAGCTTCCCAAGTAATTTTAATATGCTGCCAGCACTGAGAAACTCTGTTTTTACGCTCCTGGAGGCCGCGCCGGAAAAGGGTTTTTCCAAAAGTGGAATAAGGGCCTTGGTGGAATTAAAGGACTTGCCAAGTAGAAACACGGACTGAGCTGTAGGACTTGCAGATTGCTGCTCTCACTGTGAAATGCGCTTCCCGCCCCGTTTTCAAGATGAATAGCACAATATTGTGTAAGCACTAAATATCATTCCTCATACAAGGCTTTTGTTACTTGTTTGACTCCTGGGTAACCTGAATTCTGGGACATTTGAAAGTTTGAAAAGCCCCGAATTATCGATGCATTTCCCTTGTCTTGTTGGAAGCCAGGTGTTAATCACTGTATTGTGTAACTCCTTCAATTCTGCACTTTACAAGTTTTAACAAGCCTCCAGAAGGGTCCTTCCCTCTACTCGAGAGCACTCCCAGTGCATCTCTGCAAGCTCACCTTCTGCTGTTGCCTGGAGTGACATGGCCCCTAAAGAGGCTTTTCTCAAGTTTTTACAATCAGCCGGTATTCTCCTTGTAAAACACGAGTTTCAGCTTTTATTTTTAGAGTCTTCAAATACACCCTGATAAATGTTCTCCTCCTAAGGGTTTGTCGGGAGCAAGGGTGATTGATAAAGTGTTGCAAAGGAAAGAGAAAAATGTTCTCGCTAATATCTGCCACTGTGACAGATTGCATAATGTTCTAAGGCTAATCGGTACTAAATGGATTTTGTCTTTTAAATGTTCTCTGCAGCCATCCAGGTATGAATCACATTGTTTTATCAAAATCGTTATGAGGGCCGCCTTGACTTGTACAATCTGACAAATAGATGTGGGAAGGCAAATGGTGCTAGGCATGTGCGTCTGCATTATTAGGGCGTTGTTTATTCTGCAAGCTCATAAATCATCACTCCATGTGTAAAGACTTGCCAGGGAAAAATAAAAGCTTTGTCCTTGGTTATCAGTGTTGGCTTCTGGAACAGGTGTTGTTTTCTCAGTGTCAGATGATTGGGGCTTCAGCTGTTTGCTCCTTGTTTGTGTTTGATTCTTTTTTCCCCTGTATTTCAGGACAGAATTCTTTATGGCAGAGGTTCCTGAAATGTGTCAGGCGGGATAATTTTAGGTGGCACATGAGCAAATATTTTGATTTTTAGCAATTGAAATATTTGTCTGTTTTTGCATTAAGCCTGCTGATGGAGTCTATTTCCTACTTTCCTTGCCTCCAGAGGTTCACAAATAGGCACAACTAAAGAGGAGCAAAAGAGGGAGTAAAGAAGAGAGGAGCTAAACGAAGTAAAAAGAGAAGGGACCCAATGCTAAGAGAGGTATTGGACCCTGGGGTCCTGCCAGAGATATAGATGTAGTAGAGTGTGTGTGTGTGTGTGTGTGTGTGTGTGTGTGTGTGTGTGTGTGTGTGGTAGAAGTTTCTTCTGAAACTTCTCCATTGGGTGCCTATCTTCCATGACCGTAGAAAGTTCGAGAACTCTGCTTCTCATCCAGTTCACCCACCCTTAAGAGCAGAGGGAAAAAGGACTTTGGAAAGGTGAGAGGAAAGAGAGATGGGCAACAATAAAGAAAGGTTCAGAGATGGGAAACCAAGTGGTGAGACTGGAGCTACAAGATTTTTAGAATCATTGGAGGTTCAAGGCTACACAACTCGGTGAGGGTGTATGCTAGAGGCATATGATAGGGCAACCATAAGTATATTAGAGAAATCTCTGTATTTGTTAAAGAGCATAAATTCCCAGCTGTGTGTTTAAGCCACCCCGAGACCTTGGGACAAATCTCTTTCCCTTCTGTAAACTGCAGCAGTTAGATTTTTAAAATGTTTCATTGCTGTTTTATAAAAGAATAAGTCCAGTACGATTGGTTGTTGTTGTTGCTGCTGTATTTAGTTTTTAAATTACCTTATATTCATGGTAAGCAAAATCGGTTTTCCATTTATTTTAGGTAAGTTTATCTAAGTTAAAATGATTCTGCTTGTAGAAAAAAATGTCAATGAATACAGCAAGAGTTGATGCTTTCATGGCATTTCTTCCTGTGTCAGGCTTTACTTGTATTTGATTGTCATTTGGTCATAATTTGCATGAAGTGCTATTACATTCCCACTTCACACACCCTGGGACCTAGAGGTTGAATAGCATGGTCAGTGTTGCACAGTTCATGCCTGGAGAAAGCCAAAGGCTGAATCCAGGTGTTCTGGCTCCACAGTCAGTGTTACTCTCCTCCATAGTCACTCGGTTACCTCTTCAGTATCAATATAGGTAGAATTACTTGGCAAAAACAGGGAGCTTGCTGCTCAAGAGACATTGCTCTAAGTTTCACCTGGTATCACAAAACTGTGTTGTTTTATCTAAAGCTTTGTCTAGTATATAAGGTGGCTGCTCAAAAATACTGTCATAGATTTAAAAAAAAAATGAAATTTGTTTTCTGTATCACACTCAGTGGTATCTTCCTAAGGCTCAGATTATATCATGTCACTCCCCTGGTTAAACTTTTTTAGTGGCTTCCTATTAAGTTTGCTGCAATAAGCAAATAAAGATACAGGACACCCAGTTAAATTTGGATTTCAGGTAAACAATGATTTTTTTTTTTAGTGTGACATATTCTAGGCAATATTTGAGACATGCTATAATTATTCATTGTTAAATTCAAATTTAGCTGGGCCTCATTTTTTTTTTTTTTTTCCACCCCCCCGGTATGCGGGCCTCTCACTGTTGTGGCCTCTCCTGTTGCGGAGCACAGGCTCCGGACGCGCAGGCTCAGCGGCCGTGGCTCACGGGCCCAGCCGCTCTGCGGCACGTGGGATCTTCCTGGACCGGGGCACGAACCCGTGACCCCTGCATCGGCAGGCGGATTCTGAACCACTGCGCCACCAGGGAAGCCCAGGCCTCATTTTTTTATCTGGCTACCGTGGTGCTCCAAGGACAAGGGTGCCTCAAGGACAAAGGGCGACCCTGCCTGAAAAAGTGTCAGCGTTACACCCCCTACTGCACTCTTTTTTTTTTTTTTTTTTCCCTACTGGACTCCCTAATTGTCCTCCCCACCCTGTTGCGATGGTTAACGAAATTTCTGAGCCCACCTGGCGATGCCCACCTGGCCCAGGGGACCTGTCCCAAATAAGGAAAGGCACCTGGCCTGTCCCATTCCTGCCCTATAGAAGGAAGGTATATGTGTCTCGACCAATCAGTAAATGAAATTTTCACCTTGGACCATTCTTTTGTTTTCTGGCTATAAAAACTGATCAGTAGCACATGTTTGGGCTCAACTCTCCCAGACTACTAAGAAGTCGGCCTGCTATTCTGGCAGTGACCCTTCCCTCTAATAAATTCTATCTTCTTTCCATTTTGCCTTGTGTCTGGAAATTCTTTTCCAACCCGCGTTCGGACCATGACAGCTACTCCACCCTCCATTGCACTCAGAATAAAGTTCAAATTCTTTAATTTGTTTAGGGTTTGCAATCTGTTTACAGCTTAATTCTCCAACCTCTTATTACACCATTTCCCATGTAGACTGTGTTTTAGCTACATCTGGATATTTGCAGTTCCCTGAACATATACCTTCTCTAACCACCTGAACTTTTCACATACTGTTCTCCCTACAGATCATCTGTCACCTAAGTCTTCTGTCAGATCAGATTAGATGTTACTCCTCGTAAGTCTAGGTTAGGGGCCACCATGCTTGCTGTTCTCCAACCAGCCTTCCTATTACAATGTGTAGTAATTGCCTTTTTACCTGTTTCTCTCTCTCTAGACTTCATGCTCTTTGAAGGCAGAGGCCATATACATCTTGCTCACTGTTGCATCCTTGTTGTATGCCCAGGGTTTGACCTAAAGCAATATCTGTGGAAGAAAATGACCTTAAGAATTTAATAATGGAAAAAGTTCAGATCTGGACTATTTTGTTGATTCAGAAAACAAGTGGCTAACTATATACAGGATAAAATGAGTATCGATGCATGTCTATTCTGCATGTTTTGCTCATCTAAGATCTATTTTTCAAATGAATGTATTTAACATTGGAGGCAAAGCTCTGATTTTTTTCAGGTGGAATGTATATGATGGGTTCCTTTCAGAAGTAGTATCTATTTTATTCAAACCAATGATACATAAAATTATATTTTAATCATCCCAATAACTTACTACAACTTCATAGTTTATTAATCAGTTTCGACAGAATTTAACATCAAGATGTCATTGACCCAGTTGATTCTATGTCTGTATATTGGCAACCTTTCTGTAGTCTGATTGTGTAAGAATGATAAGCCCTACAAAAGAACCAGGCTGTATAGTACATGGTGCTGAGCTATATATGCATCTTGGGGACATTCTTGGCAAATATCTTCCCAGAACTTAGACTGGTCAGTGGGTAATTATTAAGGTAATCATTTTTCATAGAGGTCTGTCTTGGCAATCAGTTGTGATTGTCCCCTACTAATGTGGATATTGCACCTTCATCACACTGAATACGGAGAACTTACCAAATTGTTCTGGTTTATAAAGATCAAGTTTCATCTACATCAAAATGCATTTTTTTTTTTTTAACCATATATTCCTAAATTGGCATGTAAGCAGACTATGCTAATAGTTTATTTCTGGAGGGTAGTACTGGCTTAAAAAAAAGGAACATGAGATTTTGAGACAATGATTGCTTTGAAATCTTTCTGGTTTTGTTATTCTCTGAGCCTCATTTATCTTTTGTTGTAAAATGGGGCTAGTAATACCTACTTTTGGAAGAATGTTTCTTTCGGTTTCTAACTTAATCTTTTTAAACTTCAGCCAAATTCATTAGAAAATGTTGCTTATCTGTCGTCTTTGTCTGCTTACCTGTCTGTTTTTCTTTTCTTCCTGCACATCTACCTGCAAAACACACACAGAGCAATGGGAAATTTAAATGAAACCCCCTCTAGTACCTTGGATCAAATACTGGCTCAAAGCAACCATATTCGAGCTGAACATTAGGGAAGCCAGCTTCCTTTGTCTTAGTTTGACAGAATAGCTTTTACTATTTTAGGATGTATAAATACCAGTAAGCCCAGTGAAACAGGTCACTTCCATTCTAATTGTTATCCCAAGTGGTGTCAAATGAACTTGACTGTTCTTTGTGATGCTTGCTGCACTGAGAATTTCATAGGCCTAGGAAGGAAGACAATGCAGCTGATGGAGATACAACCACTATTTCTCTACATTTCCACATATCTCTGCAATAAAACTCTATGCATGTCTTTTTCTTGCAGCCTTTAAAAACCTGCTGAAAATACAAGGATCTAAATTTCTATTATCAGATCCCTCAACTGAGAAGATATATGTGCCTAACAATGTTTACAATGATTTGCTTCTAATAATGAACGTTTGGAAAGAGCATAACTATCTAAAAAGAGTGGAAGTTAATGGCTGTCTTCACAAAACTTAAGCCTGAGGAGTGCCATCAGAAAATTACTCTAATACAGCTGTATTTTTTTTTTTTTTTTTTTTGCTGTACTTGGGCCTGTCACCGTTGTGGCCTCTCCCGTTGCGGAGCACAGGCTCCGGACGCGCAGGCTCAGGGCCATGGCTCACGGGCCCAGCCGCTCCGCGGCATGTGGGATCCTCCCCGACCGGGGCACGAACCCGCGTCCCCTGCATCGGCAGGCGGACTCTCAACCACTGTGCCATCAGGGAAGCCCAATACAGCTGTATTTTGAGCAGCCCCTGGTTCTACCTCAGACCAAGTAGATCAATATCTGGAGGCATATCTGAAGCCCATTCATGGCATACAGATTGGAAGGTTCTGAATTATTATATATACATACAATTGAATATTTGCAGCTGGCAAAAATGATTATATCGATTTAAATGTGTTCGCATTAAAAAAATGTCTACAGCAGATTGTATAGGAGGAAAAACGTTCATACCTATGCCCTCAGCTTCACTAAGCTATACAGCTAGGCTATGGCAAATGGGAGGTACAGTCAGTTGTTGTTCATGCCAACAACTGCATGAACATAGGCCTGGGCAGAGCTCATTCAGAAGTGGCAGAGACTCTTCACACTGTGTAGGCCTGGTGCTAGTCCTGAGATGGATTCCATGGGCCTTATAGTAATAGAAAAGGTTGATTGTAAACCCCATGTGAATGGCACAGCAGTAACGTGTTGATGTCTTCATCATCATCAAGAGATTTACTTATACAGGCTTGTTTTGCATCAGAAATATCTGATATGGGATTGTTGGGAAAACATTTACAGATCTTCAAATTATCTTCTGGAAGGGTGGGCTGGAAATTGAATTGAACAATATAAGGTCTTCATTAGGCTCTTGTCACATGCCAGGTTTCTATGCATTTGCTTTGGTTTGATTCCTGTCTGTTTTGCATTTTTCTGCCATGATAAACTGTATCAGCTCATTATGTAATAATTCCCCATTCAGTGGAGTGGGGAGACCTATGGATTTTCAGAGAAAGCATAGCTAGTCTTGCATTTCACGATGGGCGTAAACCTGGGTGCATTTGTTTACTCCATAGTTATTTTTCTATTCACCCCAAACCTTATCAGAACCGATAATAAACCACTTTATGAGCAGTTGTGCCACTTATTCATCTAGTTCTATAATGATAAAGAAGAAAGTTTAATCTGGAGTGTCTATGGAAGGTGAACTAAAGCCAGATTGGTATGAATAATAAAGGCTCTGTTGAAACGTTGGGCCCCACATGCAAAGCCAGTCATTACCTATGTGACAATGCTGTCTTTGATATAGTCCAATAGTGCATAGAAACAACCACCTCTTGGGTGCTGGACTCCACCTGGAGCTACTGTTGCTACAGATGTAAACATTCTAAATTGCTTAGAGCATAAAGGATACATTTTCTTGCAGCTGGAAGAAACATCTGATGTTGCAAAATGCTGGAAATATGTTGGAGGGATTGCTTTATTCAGACAAATTTAAGATAAAAACATGCAGCTTGACATTTTTGTTAAAAAAATATAACAAATTGAGACCAATTTCCCTCTAAAAACTGTACAAAATGATCTCTTGGGAGATAATGATTAGCATGAAATCTGCACATTTGACCTTGGTTTTATACATGATGCGTAGCTGCTCTTGACACAGTGGAACATGTGGTCTCTGTAGCTAGGAGGCAGTTGTGTCTTCAGTGAACTCCAAACAAAGCTTTATCATATGGGTTGTGTAACTTTTTCATTTCTTATTGAAATCAATGCACCAAAACTACAATAATAACACCTTATAAACTCTGAGAATGTGGGTTTTGTCCCACATTCTCAGCGTGTCACGTGGTTTCAAAACAATTACCTTTCCTCTCTGTTCTTTTGTGTCTTTGGGAAATGTAGAGAAGAATATCAATTTCCCTTGTGGATCTATTGGCCTGAATGACTATTTTTCATTTAAAAGTTGTAGTTCCCTGGTAGATCCCCGTTGCAGTAATAGACACCTAAATAATTCTGTCCTGTCCAAGCAATGGAAATTAGTGTGTATTGTGCATAGAAAATCCTGCTTTTGACCTTTGTGTGCAGCACCACTCAATAATTCAATTAACAAACCCCATGAGGAATAGTTCATAATTATTTCTTAAAAGTCAACATGGTTGTAAAACAGCTTGCCAATATAAGCAGAACAGGAGATTTACAATAACAAGTCCATGCTGTACTTACACTTTTCAGTGAATTTAATACTTTTATGAAGTCGAAACCAATAGCCCCAAGGAAATTAAAAAGTTGTTTCTCTATAGAACAAATTGAATATTAAGTTTGGCCTCAGGAAAGATGTTTTATATTCAAATCGTTTTGTTAAATGATGTCTCTCGATACTGAACTCTTCATAATCACTACAACGCAGATCTTCCTCCCAACTTTCTCCTTCTCTCATTTTCCCTCCCTCCATAAATGGCTCCATTACCCCCCAGGCTTTTTGTCTCCCACCCCTCTCTGTGCAGTTACAATGTAGCCTTTCAGAACTCCCACATCTTCCAAAATGCAGGAGGTTCACCGTTGCCACCTGCACTTTCACATGCTGTCTCTTCTGCCTGATTTAGTTCTTCCTCCCTTTTCTCTCCATCTTTTCTTTGGCTACCTTACCTGCAATCTGTAAGTCTCAGCTCGGATATCCCTTCCTTCTCCATGTCTTCATTGTTTCACGCTTTCCTCCTGGTCCGGCTTGTCTGTGCTTTCAAGTCACCCACTGAAATGGAGGCCCTTACCACTCTGCTTCCTAGCCCAGCACCAACTTATTTGACTCCCATGATACACGGTAAGCTGTTGGAAGATAGACACTGAGTACTATCAGCCTTCATATCTGAAATCCCCAGCAGGGTTCTTACTGTTTAGGAAGGGCTTAGGAGGTGCTCCTTCAGAATACATGAGTTAACCTGTGTTGAGGTAGTAGAGGCTTTGATGATAACACAGAATGAAGTAAACCACATAGGTAAGGTAACGCCTTGGAGGATTCTCTCCCAACTTACCTGTCATCTTGAGGAGTTTGAAAATTACTTTGGACTAATAACGTGAATGCCCAGACATATGCTTATAAACCTTCCTTTTGTTCATTTCATTACTGCTGCTAATTGTTTTAAGACGTTCTGGCTAATCCTCCTTATCTTTGCTGCCTAAAGCTTTTCATGGCCCTGAAAGGAACCTGGACTCTAATTTTCTGTGGAAATTAGACAGCTTGGAGTCTTCAAAGGCGGGAATTTCACTATTCTCTCAACAAAAATCTGAGTGTCAGGAAATGATTAGAGATGTTTTCCATGAATATCATACAGAATATAGAACTCTGGAAAAGACTGACACCAAAAGCCATCGTTCTTGATGTGCATGGGAGGGTGAAGTAGTTGGTGATTTGCTGTTAATATACAACCCTTTGTAAGGAGCTTGAGATGACACATAGCATTTCCCCCTGCAGTCTTTGGACTTTATTAGGAGAGTGACATTTCCCAAGTTATTGTAGATCAGCTTTATCTGTTTGTTCTAGGTAATCTCCAGGACTTGTAAGATGCTAAGACTGCAGTGGATAAGGTTCTAGGGTTCTTGGACTTTTTTTTATAAGGCTCACTTTTATGGGGGCCTCCTCCTCTCTGAGTGAGAATTCTGAGGATGACTCTAATACCCAGGGTTCCAGAATAGAGGGGATGGCTCAGGGGAAAGGGCCAGGAGTGGCTTCCTAGCTTGCCTCTAGTTGCATCTTAAGAAGGGTTGAGTCCTGAAGGCTCATATGTTCTTCTACTCAAGGCCAACTTGAGGCATCTCTTGTTGTAGAGTGAAAAGAGTTTAAGTCGCTGTTGCACCCTGACCATGCAATGCCAATTCCCCAGTGGGTATTGGTTCACATTATTCCTCTGTCTTCTTTATTTCTATTTACCTGTTTAAAGAGCCTGAGTTCTTCAAGATCAACGTGAATCCCACTTGTACTGGATAAGCTTTTCTGGTTTAACTCAAATTCCTGTATTAAAAAAATATATATATTTGTATCTATCTTTTATCATTGCCTTATATTTACATTTATGTCTTAAGACATATATAAATGTGTATATATATGTCTTATCTCATTGACTGGATTTAATTCCATTCATTAGACATTTGGTGACTGCCAACTGTGTACTGGATATTTTGTATGTGTTTGCTGTTTATTTCTAACTCTACTTCCAATTACAACACCTTTTACAGTCATTGTGGCATAAATATTGATTAATTAGCACCTGGTTTTACTAATGATGATAGCATAAGCACCCAGGCATAGTTCTGTACTCTGCAATTTTATTAAAATATTGTACAATCAACATTGCTTTGGTGCTAGAATATGGTTCAGCATTGCCCTTGCTCACCTGGCCATTTTCTATGAATAATATCCAACAACCTCACTGACAAAATAGTTTAATGAATTGGCTAAATATTTTGATGTAAAAACATGTTTTCCTTTGTAAATTTGCAATAAATCCTTTATAATCCATAGTGTCATTATTTTTCAAAAGATTAATATGTCTTAAGAGCATGTGATTTTGACCAACTCCAGTTTAGCTGAAAACAGGTTTTTCTTAGGACAATGACTATTTTTAGTCTTCCTTTATTAAATCTTTGGTATACTAAGGGAGCACTTTTTCACTATGCATCTTTAACAATTTTCCCGCCCTTTTTTCAGAATATTTTTTCTTTCTTACTTTTAAATATAGAATCCATTTGATTCTGCATTAAAATAAGCTTTATCCATCCATCAGTCAATGTAGCAAACAGTTGGCTTCCACGTCTTGGCTATTTTGAAGAGATATACGCATGTACTACCATGTTCATTGTAACATTATTCACAGTAGCCAAGATGTCTCTTCCTTCCTTTCTTCCCCTCCCTCCCTCCCAGACTCCCTCCCTTCCTATTTTTTTCTTTTATTGAAGTATAGTTGATTTACAATATTATATTAATTTCAGATGTAAAACATAGTAATTCAATATTTTTATAGATTGTTCTCCATTTATAGTTATTACAAAATATTGGCTATATTTCCCTGTGCTGTACAATATATCCCTGTTGCTTATCTTTTTATACATAGTAATTTGTATCTCTTAATCTCCTACCCCATCTTACCCCTTCCCTCTCCCCACTGATAACTGCTAGTTTGTTCTCTATATCTGTGAGTCTGTTTCTGTTGTGTTAAATACATTCATTTGTTTTATTTCTTAGATTCCACATATAAGTGATAATGTAGAGTATTTATATTTCTCTGACTTACTTCACTAAGCCTAATACTCTCTAGGTCCATCAAATGGCAAAATTTCATTCTTTTTTTAATGACTGAGTAACATTCCATTGTGTGTGTGTGTGTGTGTGTGTGTGTGTGTGTGTGTGTGTGTATATATATATATATATATATACCATGTCATCTTCAATTTCCTTCATTAATGTCTTATAGTTTTCAGAGCATAGGTCTTTTACCTCCTTGGTTAACTTTATTCCTAGATATTTTATTCTTTTTAATGTGATTTTAAACAGGATTGTTTTCTTGCTTTCTCTTCCTGATAGTTCATTATTAGTGTATAGAAAAGCAACAGATTTCTGTATATTAATCTTGTATCCTTCAATTTTACTGAATTCATTTATTCTAATTTTTTTTTTGGAGACTAGGGTTTTCTATAAAGTGTCACGTGGAGATGTCACATTTTTTAATGTGTTTTTTTACAGCTATAAATTTCTGAGCATTGCTTCATTAGAATCATTTAAGTTTTGAATAGCATTCATATGAAAGTACTTTCTAATTTCCCTTTTAATTTTTTTTGGTACACTGGTTATTTAGGAATATATTATTTACGTATCATTTGGTTGTGAATTTTCCAAATATTCTTCTGTTATTGATGGCCAATTTTATTCCATTGTTGTTGGAGAGCATACTTTCTATGATTTCAAACTTACTGAGACTTTTTAACTTAGTTTATGGCCTAACGTGGTCTATACTGTAGACTGTTACATGTGCACTTAAGAATGTGTATTTCGTTTTTGTTGGGTGGTGTGCTCTATAGCTGTCTAGTTAGTAGTGTTATTCAAGTCTTCTGTTTCCTTGCTGATCTTCTGTCTAGTAGTTCTATCTATTACTGAAAATGGGATATTGAAATCTCTAGCAATCATTGTTAAATTGTCTATTTCTTCTAGAACCTCTATTTTAAAAGGCAATTACTTATGCCCATGCCAAATAACACCTAACATTTGTTTGCAAACATCATATCATTCACAAAACATTTGCATACAGTGTATCAGTGAATTTTTTCCACAACCTTAAGAACTAGTGTTCTTTACCCTGTCATTCAATAGTTGAAGAAAATACTATTAAAAGAAATACCCTGACCAAGCTGAAGCTGGTCAAGGTGATGCTTGAACTCAGGTTTGTTAAAGTCCTGTGTGCTTTCCAGTGTGCCATGATGTAATCTCCCCACTTCCCCACTCATCAAGATAATACCCCCTAAATGCTCTTCATGGGTAGAGTTCTGCCTACGTTTCTTTCTTTCCAGACCACCTGGACCTGCTCCGCAGCCTACTGACTTTGGTGGAGTCCATGTCTGGCTCCCACACAAGTATCTATGTCTTTATTTCACATCTTGGATTGGCATTTTCTGGTATTAAAAATTCTACCCATTTTTTTGGCCAAGAGCCAACAAGCCCTGGCGATGACAGCCAGACCTACCCACCTTTCCATTCAAACACAGCCAGCTGGGTAGCATCACTCTCTGCCAACCACCTGCCTACATTTATCTTCTTCTGCCAAAGCAGTTCTTTCCAAACCCCAGCCCCAGCTCCAGTTAAGCCCTTCTCGGCACACCTGAGAGGAACATGCAGGTCAGAATTAAATAGCAAGGCATTTTTCAAAATCATTGCATAGCAAATAAATGATTCAAAGGCTGGGTCTACGTACTCAGGGAGAAACCAGCTGAATAGAAAGTGAAGAGTCAGTCAGCTGTTTGTTGATAACCTACATTAAGCCAACAAAAGAAAAAGATTTTGGCTGATCTTCTCAATGAATTATCCAGGTGTGTCTATGTCATGTAAATACGTGGTGGTTCAGTGAGGTAGGAGGGGGTGGAAAGGGGATATTTGATCTGCAGTGGAATCCACAATAAGTTGTCTCTGAAGTCTGAGGTTTGCATTTGGTGATTTGGAAATCTCCAGGGTTTGCGTCTATGGATGTAGCAAGAGGAAGACAAGGAGTTAACAGAGGCAGTACAGTGAAAGTTTGGGGTGCCAGAGGTGAGTCAGAGGAGATTATATTGAAAAGACGTGTAAACATTTTGCCAGGACATAGTCCTCATTTTTGTATAGATCTCTTTAGTAAGCAACCTCTTTGACCGGTAACTAAATCTTAGGGTTATATAGACCAGTATATGTGACAGAATACACAACCCAAACCCAAAGTATCGATGAGGGAGCAGGAAATCCAGGGTCCTAAAATCAGGCCCAAGGACATGACAACTGGAAAGTCAGGGTAGATTATTGAAGTCAGGCGGGATATGTTTGGGGAGTATGTTTTTTTATGTCTGGGTATCTTTTCTGGTGGGGAGATATTTTTGAAGAGCTTTTGGAATATACACAAAAAACTCCTTCAGGATTCAGTAATTTAGTGCCTTTGTTTTATCACAAGATGTTGAATATAGTTCCCTGTGCTATACATAAGGACCTAGTTGTTTATCCATTCTAAATAGTTTGCATCTACCATCCTCAAACTCCCAGTCCATCCCTCTCCCTCCGCCCCTTCCCCTTGGCAACCACAAGTCTGTTCTCTATGTCTGAGTCTGTTTCTAACCTGCCCTTTGGACTGGTGTAAGAGACTGGGTGAATTTGTACTGTGGGAATTTACACATTTTGCCTAGTAAAGGTTGCCCCTTCTTTAATGGACTGTTGATAAATTATTTGATTTTAATGAGAAATGATGAGAATATTAATCAAATCTAGCCATGGACAACTGAGGACAGTTTTGGAAGAGTAGATCTATTCATCCTTTATGTAATCGTAGACATTTAGACACTTATTCAGCACCAATAATGCATCAAAAATTATATTAGGGGTTCTAGTGTACTGTTCATCCCCTCAGGAGGTCCATTGATAGTGAAATAGGCAGAAAGTAAAACAATAATTGTTAAACTGATAAATACTGTAATAAAGATAGGAAGATAATATTTTAGGAGTGTCCTGCTTCTGGCAATGATTCAATAAGTGGTATATTTCCATTTTCACTATGAATAGCTGGAACACGGGATCAAATATATTAAGTAGCTGATGGGAAGGATTGCGTGCAAAGGAAGCTTTAGGGATAATGGAAATTTTCTTTACTTAATTATAATGGTGTTTACATCAGCACAAAATAATCAGAACTCATCAGTTTGTATCCTTAAAATGGGTATCTTTTTGGTTATAAATATTACCTCATATACTGATCAAAATAAGTGAAACCAAACTTTTACTCCATAGTTGAAAAATATACAATTAAAAAATAAAACTGAGGTGGATCAGAGACCTAAATGTCAAAGCTAAAACTTTAAAATTTCTAGGAGGAAACAGAATATTTTTGTAAACTTGAGTGGGCAAAGCTTTTTTCACAAGGAAACAAAAAACATTTTTTCCCTTTTTTTTAAATTGAATTATAGTTGATTTACAATGTTGTGCCAGTCTCTGCTGTACAGAAAAGTGACTCAGTTATACACATACTGACATTCTTTTTTTATATTATTTTCCATTATGGTTTATCACGGGATATTGAATATAGTTCCCTGTGCTTGTTTATCCATCCTATACATAATAGTGTGCATCTGCTAATCCCAAACTCCCGATCCATCCCTCCCCCACACCCCTCCCCCTTGGCAGCCACAAGTCTGTTCTTTATGTCTGTGTGTCTGTTTCTCTTTTGTAGATAGGTTCAGTTGTGCCATATTTTAGATTCCACATATAAGTGATATCATATGTTATTTGTCTTTCTCTTTCTCACTTATTTCACTTAGTATGATAATCTCTAGTTGCATCCATGTTGCTGCAAATGGCATTATTTTGTTCTTTTGTTCTTTTATGGCTGAGTAGTGTTGTATATATGTAGCACATCTTCTTTATCCATTCATCTGTAGATGGACATTTAGGTTGTTTCCATGTATGGACTATTGTGAATAGTGCCGCTATGAACATAAGAGTGCATGTATTTTTTTTTCTTTTCGGCTGCACCTCACGGCAGGCGGAACTTCCCTGACCAGGGGTCAGACCCCTGCCCCCGGAAGTGGAAGCATGGAGTCTTAACCATTGGACCACCAGGGAAGTCCCCATGTATCTTTTTGAATTATAGTTTTGTCCTGGTATATGCCCAGGAATGGGATTGCTAGATCATAGGGTAATTCTACTTTTAGTTTTCTGAGGAACCTCCACACTTTTTTCATAGTGGCTGCACCAACTTACATTCCCACCAACAGTGTAGGTGGGTTCCCTTTTTCCACACCCTCTCCAGTATTTATTTGTAGACTTTTTAATGTTGGCTATTCTGACCAGTGTGAGGTGGTACTTCATTGCAGTTTTGATTTGCATTTCTCTAATAATTAGTAATGTTGAGCATCTTTTTGTGTGCCTAATGGCCATCTGTATGTCTTCTTTGGAGAAATGTATATTAATGTCTTTTGCCCGTTTTTCAATTGGGTTTTTTTGTTGTTGAGTTGTATGAGCTGTTCGTATATTTTGGAGATTAAGCCCTTGTCTATTGCAGCATTTGCAAATACTTTCTCCCATTCCATAGGTTGTCTTTTTTTTTTTTAATGGTTTACTTTGTTTTGCAAAAACTTGTAAGTTTAAGTCCCATTTGTTTATTTTTATTTTTATTTCTATGGCCCTGGAAGACTGACCTAAGAAAACATTGGTACGATTTACGTCAGAGAATGTTTTGCGTATGCTCTCTTCTAGGAGTTTCATGGTGTCATGTCTTATGTTTAAGTCTTTAAGCCATTTTGAGTTTATTTTTGTGCGTGGTGTGAGGGTGTGTTCTAACTTCATTTATTTTACATGCAGCTATCCAGCTTTCCTAGCACCACTTGCTGAAGAGACTGTCTTTTTCACATTTTATTTTCTTGCCTCCTTTGTTGAAGATTAATTGACCATAGGTGTGTGGGTTTATTTCTGGCTTCTCTATTTTGTGCCATTGATCTGTATGTCTGTTTTTGTACCCATACCACACTGTTTGGATTACTGTAGCTTTGTAGTATTTTCTGAGTCTGTGAGAGTTATGCCTCCTGCTTCTTTTACCCGCCCCACCACCCGCCCAGGATTGCTTTGGCAATTCTCATTCTTTTATGGTTCCATATAAATTTTTGGATTATTTGTTCTAGTTCTGTGAAAAATGTCATGGGTATTTTGATAGGGATCACATTAAATCTGTAGATTGATTTGGGTAGTATTGCCATTTTAACAATATTTATTCTACCAACACAAGAGTATGGGATAGCTTTCCATTCCTTTGAATTCTCTTTAATTTCCTTTATTAATGTTTTATAGTTCTCAGCATATGTCTTTCACCTCCTTAGTCAGGTTTATTCCTAGGTATTTTATTTTATTTTTTTGGTGCTATTTTAAAAGTCAAAAAGCATTTTAAAAGTGTTTCAGGAACACAAAGAAACAATCACATTTGCCTGGGAAAGACTTTGCAGAAGAGGTGAGTCTTGATGGAAGTATATAGTAACAGAATTCTGGTGGTGTGTAAAGGATGTGCAGAATGGGGGAGCTACCGCAGATGGGAGATTATTTAGAGATTGTGGCAATGAGGAAGAAACAGAAGAAAATCAGTACATTTTGACAGGGGCCTCAAGCTCAAATGCCTACACTGTCCAGATAGACAATATAAATGTATGAAGCAGTTTAGATATGAGATCATAGGGAGAAGAGGGAGCTGTGAAAAATGGCACATTCTTGTCTTATCTAAAGAGGGCCACCATGCTCACCTGCAGCTAAATATTCTCCCATGGAAGTGCAGACCCGGTGCTGTCAAATCTGATTTTTCTTCAAGAGAAGTCAGACACCCAGATTTCTATGCAAAACCTCTTGGATTTTAAACTGCAGAAGACTGTGTGGGCTAACACCCTGTGGGTCAAAAAAAAAAAAAAAACACAAAAAAACCAAAAACACATTTCCAGGAAAACGTGGATCATGGGCTAACAGATCATGACCCTGAATTTGAATCTGTGTGGCTTAGTCTATCTTTGAATGAGGGTGGTGAAAGATGATGCAAAGTTTTCTGGCTGGGGCAAGCATTTGGATAGTGATTTCAGTAACTGAAATAGGAAATTAGGAGTCAGAAGTATATTCATGTGCATATAATATTACTCTGGGGTGTTGAATCTGAGGATTTAAAGTGCTTGTATGAGTAAACAAACCTTTCTATTCCAGAAGGTATTGAGATATGGGTCCCTGAACTCTTGTCAAAGGACAAGATCTGGGAAAATTGTATGTGGTAACTGTGATTGTGGTCCTTCGATATTTTGCTTGTAGCATCTATCCAAACCATATCAAACCTAATTTCCTTATGCCACCACTTACATTGATTGTTTCAACAACTACTTAATACTTTCAGTGGTTTTCTTAACAGTATAATATTTCAGTATAATATAATATTAATATACTCGTATTATTTTATCCCCTAGTTATCTGACTCAATTTCAGTTTTTTCCTTGATTCCAAAATGAGAGAAAACAGTTGAATGCATTATGTGGTATTTCGTTGACAAATGTGTGAAAAATATCAGTGTGTATACATGCTAATAGAGATATTTTAAAGCATTTTCTCCCTAGGTTATTGAAAAAAAAAAGTTACTTAAAAATCTTTTGCCTTTTATTGGGAAAAACAAGAGGCAGGAAAAATTAATATTTTTCCTGTGAAAATATAAATGTTTCCATATTAGTAGCTTTCTCCTTCTTTTAACCACCTTAAGATACAGGGTTTTAGAAAAATAAATGATATGTTGACCCTTAGCTCTTTCTGCCTTCAAGAGAAACCTCTTATGCTGTTTTTTAAAAGGTGAGGTATTTAATTAGTGTGCTTTTTCATAATAGAAATGGTTTGGTCAAACATTCCCATGACCTGAGTTCAGCAAGTTTTTGATTGACTGACTGTAACAAAGTTGATTTTCTTCATACTGCTCTGTTTGGGAGATATTCATCTTGATGTAGTAATGACAGTTTCATTCTTCTAGAGTTTGGGGAAATCAAAAAGCCTCTTATTATAGATAACAGATACACAATACATTATTTAAAAGTAATTAAAGCCTCAAGATAGTGAAGTTGTCAGTTGTCCCCAGATTTATCTATTGGTTTAATCCAATTCCTATGAAAATCTCAGCAAAGTTTTCTGTAGAAATAGACCATCTTATTCAAAAATGTATATGGAAAGAAATAGGACCTAGAATAGCTAAAGTAATTATGATAAAGAATAAAGTGGGAGAACCACTCTACCCTATGGTAGGTCTTGTTACACAGACAGAGTAATCAAGACAGTGTGGCACTGGCAGAGGGATAGACACAGGTCAATGGAGTGACCCGGAAATAGGCCTGCACAAATATGCCAAACTGAGTTTTGACAAATGTGCAAAACCAGTTCAATGGAGAAAGGATAGTCTTTTCAACAAATGGCGTTGGAGCAATTGGATACCCAGAGAAAGGGAAGGAAAAAAAAAAAAAGAACCTCTGACTAAACCTCAAAACTCATACAAAGACTGAAAATGGACCATGGACATAAATGTGAAACTAAAACTTTTAGAAGCATGGAGAAAATCTTCAGGATTTAGGTCTAGTTCTTAGACATACAAAAATTCAATAAAAAAGAAACACTGATAAATTGGTCTCCATCAAAATTAAAAACTTTTGCTTCACAAAAAGCCCTGTTAAGAGACTGAAAAGAACATTTATAGACTGGGAGAAAATACTTATGAATCACCTATCTAACAGAGGACTTATATCTAGATTAGGTAAAGAACTCTCAAACTAAACAATTAAAAAAATCCAATTAGCAAACAGGCAAAGGACACTAATGGACATTTCACTGAAGAAGATACACAGCTTGCAAATAAGCAATTAAAAGACATTTAACATCATTAGTCATTAGGGAAATACAAATAAAAACCACAATGAGATACTACATACCTATCAGAATGGATAAAATTAAAAAATATATATTAGGAACACCAAATGCTGATGAAGGTATGGATAAATTTTAACACATGTACACTGCTACTTGAAATGTACCGTGGCATAGCCACTCTGAAAGAATATGGTAGTTTCTTACAAAACTGAACATTTGCTTGTCATATGACCCAGCAAGTACATACTTAGGCATTTATTTCAGAGAAATGAAAACTTAGTTCCTGCAGAAACCTGTACATGAATCTTCATAGCAGCTTTATTTGTAATAGCCAAAAACTGAAAACAACTCATGTTTTTCAGTGGATGAATAGTTAAACAGTGGTATATCTACATCATGGAACACAGCAAAAAACCAAAAACCAAAAAACTACTATATAACAACTTGGATTAATCTCAGGGGAGTTATGCTGAGAGAAAAGTCGGTCTCAAAAAATTATCTACTGCATGATCCACCATTTGTATAGCATACTTTAAATAATAAAATTGTAGAAATGAAGAACATAGTAGTGGCAGCCAGGAATTGGGCACAGTGATAGAATGGGGGAGGAGAAAGTATCTATAAAAAGGTAGGACCAAGGATCTGTTTGATAGGATGGTCTGTCTCTTAAGTGAAGTAATGGCAACATGAATCTATATGTTAGATGAAGTTACATTGAACTAAATACACACACATACACACAATGAGATGTGAAGCTGTAAAAATATGAATAAACTTGATGGATTTTGTAAACATCAATTTTCTGGTTGCAGTATTATACAATAGTTATGTAAGATGTTACCATTGGGAGGGAAACTGGGTGAAAGTTATACGACATCTTTTCGTATTCTTTCTTCCAACTGTATATGAATCTAAAAGGAATTCGAATTGGGAAGGAAGAAGTAAAACTGTCACTGTTGCAGGTGGCATGATACTATACATAGAAAATTCTAAAGATACCACCAGAAAACTACTAGAGCTCACCAGTAGATTCAGTAAAGTTGCAGGATACAAAATTAATATTCTGAAATCTGTTGCATTTCTATACACTAACAGTGAACCATTAGAAAGAGAAATTAAGGAAACAATCCCATTTGCCACACCATCAAAAAGAATAAAATACCTAGAAATAAACCTACCTAAGAAAGTAAAAGACCTATACTTGGAAAACTGTAAGACTCTGATAAAAGAAATTTAAGATGACACAAACAGATGGAAAGATACGCTGTGTTCTTGAATTGAAAGAATATTGTTAAAATGACCATACTACCCAAAATGACTGTAGTATATACAGATTCAATGCAATCCCTATCAAAATACCATGGGCATTTTTCACAGAACTAGAACAAATAATTTTAAAATTTGTATGGAAACACGAAAGACCCCAAATAGCCAAAACAATCTTAAGAAAGAAGAACAGAGCTGGAGGAATCACACTCCCTGACTTCAGACTGTACTATAAAGCTACAGTAATCAAAACAGTATGGTACTGGCACAAAAGACAGACACAGGGATTAATGGAACAGAATAGGGAGCCCATAAATAAACCCACACACTTATGGTAAATTAATCTATGACAAAGGAGGCAAGAATATAGAGTGGGGAAAAGACAATCTCTTCAATAAGTGGTGCTGAGGAAACTGGACAGCTGGGAAAACTGAAAGAATGAGATTAGACCATTTGAATGAAAGACCTAAATGTAAGACCAGGAACCAAAAACTCCTAGAGGAAAGCATAGGCAGAACACTCTGACATAAATCATAACGATAGTTTTTTAGGTCTGTCCCATAAAGCAAAGGAAACAAAAGCAAAAACAAACAAATGGGATCTAATTAAAAGCTTTTGCACAGCAAAAAGGATATGACCAATAAGGGGTTAATATCCAAAATATATAAACAGCCCAATTAAAAAATCGTCAGAAGACCTGAATAAATATTTTTCCAAAGAGGAAATGCAGATGGCCAACAGTCACATAAAAAGATGCTCAACATTGCTAATCATCAGAGAAATGCAAATCAAAACCACAATGAGGTACCATCTCACACCAAGCAGAATGACTATCATCAAAAAGAACACAAATAATGAATGTGGTGAGGATGTGGAGAAAAGGGAACCCTCCTACACTGTTGGTGGGAATGCAAATTGGTGCAGCCACTATGGAAAACAGTATAGAGTTTCCTCAAAAAACTAAAAATAGAACTACTGTATGACCTCTCAATTTCACTCCTGGGTATATATCTGAACAAAACCCATAATGCTAATTTGAAAAGATACATGCACCCCAATATTTATAGCAGCATTATTTACAATAGCCAAGATATAGAAGTAATCTGTCCATTAATAGATGAATGGATAAAGAAGATGTATGTGTATGTTTGTGTATATATACGTGTCTGTATACACACACACAATGGAATACTACTGAGCCACAAAAAAGTAAATTTTGTCATTTGCAATAACATGGATGGACTTGGAGTGTATTATGCTAAATGAGATAAGTCATACAGAGGACGACAAATACTGTATGATATCACTTATATGTGAAATCTAAAAAAATACAACAAAGTAGTAAATATAATAAAGAAGCAGAAAAAAAAATAAAGAAGCAGACTCACAGATACAGAGAACAAACTAGTGGTTACTGTGGGGAGAGGAAAGGGAGGAGGGGCAATATAAAGATAGGGTATTAAGAGGTGCAAACTATTATGTATAAAATAAGCTCCAAGGATATATTGTACAGCAGAGGGAACATAGCCAGTATTTTATAGTAACTATAAATGGAATATAATCTTTAAAAATTGTGAATCACTATATTGTACACTTGTAACTCATAATATTGTACATCAGCTGTACTTCAATAAAAAATGATCTTTAAATAAAAAGCTAAAAATGGCAATTAATGGATATTTCAGTATGTTTTTAATCTCTGAAATTGACAAAGAAAACAAATGGCACAAACTGTCTCTTAATGGCCATATCAGAGGAAGGATGATTTGGCTGGACAGCTCATGGCTATCATTAGTGTGATATCACTTAGTCTTTTTTTTCTTCGTATATATAGTGAGTGACTCCTCTGTGCCAGCTACTGTCATAGCCACTGTTACAGTGGCTATATCATCCATGCTGTCAGGAATAACAGTATCTAGCAATATAGTGCCTATATTGAAAAGAAAGGACAATTAATAGTGGAAAAAATGATATCAGAGTTCTTAATTGTCAAATACTATTTGGGATATTTTCTTGCCAGATTTACATAGCACATTTATTTTATCTCCTAATCTATTGTAACTAAAGTAGGGGATAAATAACAGAGTAAACAAATTATAAGAGTTGCTGAACTAGGCAAATAGTTTTAGGTGGTTCTTTTAGATTCATGATATAGGATGACTCAGCAGTTGTGAGAATTCTAATCCTAGATTTGTGTGTTTAATGGTCTTATTTTTCCAGCACCACCAACAAAACACAATTCATTAAGCTGTTAGTGGTCAGGCTAAACTGGACGATTGGACTCAAAGATACCCATGTTGCCTTTTCTCTTTTTCCTTTTCATATTCCCTTATTGCTTCAAATGGAGTTTTTTTTTAAGCAGTCATAATCACTCATAATGGATTGATTAAAATATTTAAAATTAAAGGCAAGAGGGAACGGAGGGAATGCTGTAGTTACTATTATTTTTTAATAAAGGGGCTCTCAGTGTCATTTAATTGCTCAGAAAGAGAAAGATTAAGAGGCAGTGGATATTTCTCTTCTGCAATGGCCACAAAAAATTACAGAGAAACTTGAATTATATTGCCTGAGTTCATAGTCAGGCTCCAGCACTTGCTTTCTCTGTAAGTTTTGGCAAGTTTTTCAACTTCTGAGCCTCAGATTCCCCACTTTCCAAGTGGGGACATCCCTAATACTGTGTAGGGTTACATGACAGTAATGTAAGGGGGCTACTAGCTTGATGCCTGGCATATAATATGAGATCAAGAAGTATTAGTTATTTAAAAAATATTTATTTATTTGGCTGTGCCAGGTCTTCATTGTGGCATGCAGAATCTAGTTCCCTGACCAGGGATAGAGCCCGGGCCCCCTGCATTGGGAGCATGGAGTCTTAACCACTG
This sequence comes from Physeter macrocephalus, assembly GCF_002837175.3. Classification (NCBI taxonomy): domain Eukaryota; kingdom Metazoa; phylum Chordata; class Mammalia; order Artiodactyla; family Physeteridae; genus Physeter; species Physeter macrocephalus. Next base: position 139,853,147 of record NC_041221.1, read on the forward strand.
GGCCACCAGGGAAGTCCAAGAAGTATTAGTTATTCTTATTACTGTTATTTTTATTGCAAATAGGCTAGGGTTTGGGTTTTCATGCTTTGGAAAGCCTGTGCTTTCCAAATTGTTTTCATCTCAAGGTTCAAATTCAAGTCAATAAAGATCACTGTATTAATTAGGAGTCTTTTGGTACTCATGAAATAAATCTAATTAGAATTAATTAATAAACCATGAAAAAAGTTGTTTGGCTCATTTAACTGGGTAGATCAAGGATCTAGCATCAGACAATCTAGGGTCTAGGTAGTATGGTCATGACACTGCTTTACTTCATCTCTTTACTTTCCCATAAAAACTTCCTTCTCAAGCAGGTATTTAAGAAAAAAATCCTTAATTTCAGGGTGCCTTTTTAAAAAAAAAAAAAAAAAAAAAAAAAAAAGCGAATGACAGCTCCAGGCTTACATGGGCCTTACAGATAGTACTTCTGTGAGAAGTGTGTGTCTTTTTTTCCCAAAGGTTCCAACAGAAGACTCTGGGGAAGAAAAGGCATCCAAATTGGAAGAGAAGAGGTAGAACTGTCACTATTTGCAGATGGTATGATACTATATATAGAAAACCCTGAAGTCTCCACCCAAAAAATATTAGAACTAATAAATGAATTCAGTAAATTTGCAGGATATAAGATGAATACACAGAAATCTGTTGCTTTTCTACACACTAATAACAAACTATCAGAGAAAGCAAGAAAAAACATCCCATTTAAAAATTACATCAGGAACTTCCCTGGAGGTCCACGGGTTAAGACTCCATGCTCCCAATGCAAGGGGCATGGGTTTGATCCCTGGTCAGGGAACTTAAATCCCACATGCCACATGGCATGGCCCCCAAATTTTTTTACATTAAAAAAAATTACATCAAAAAGAGTAAAATACCTAGGAATAAAGTTGACCAAGGAGGTAAAAGACCTATACTCTGAAAACTATAAAATGTTGTTGAAGGAAATTGAAGATGATACAAAGAAATGGAAAGATACCCCATGCTTATGGATTGGAAGAATTAATAGTGTTAAAATGTCCATACTACTCAGAGCAATGTATAGGTCTAATGCAATCCCTATCAGAATACCCATGACATTTTTTAACAGAATTAGAACAAATAATCTTAAAATTTGTATGGAACCACAAAAGACCCCAATTGTCAAAGCAATGTTGAGAAAAAAGAACAAAGCTGGAAGTACCACATCCCCTGACTTCAGACTGTACTACCAAGCTATAGTAATCAAAACAACATGATACTGGCACAAAAACAGACTCATGGATCAATGGAACAGAAATAAACCCGGGTACCTATGGTCAATTTGCCTGTGACAAAGGAGCAAAAACATACAATGGAGAAAAGACAGTCTCTTCAATAAGTGGTGCTGGGAAAACTGGACAGCTACATATAAAAGACTGAGATTAGAACATTTTTTCTCACACCTAGCATAAAAATAAACTCAAAATGGACAAAACACCTAAATATAAGACCTGAAACCAGAAGAGAACATAGGCAGAACACTCTTTGACATAAACTGTAGCATTGCTTCTTAGGATCAGTCTCCTAAGACAAAAGAAACAAAAGCAAAAATAAACAAATGTGACCTAATTAAACTTAAAAGCCTTTGCACAACAAAGGAAACCATCAACAAAACAGTAAGACAACCTGCTGAATGGGAGAAACTATTTGCAAATGACATGACCAGTAAGGCGTTAATATCCAAAATATATAAACAGGTCACACAACCCAATATAAAAAAAAATAAACCTAAATAAAAATGGGCAGAAGACCTAAATAGACATTTCTCCAAAAAAGATACACAGCTGGCCAGCAGGCCCATGAAAAGATGTTCAACATCACTAATCATCAGGGAAAGCCAAATCAAAACCATTATGAGTTATCACCTCACACCTGTCAGAATGGCCATCATCAAAAAGGACACAAATAACAAGTGTTGATGAGAATATGGAGAAAAGAGAACCTTAGTACACTGTTGGTGGGAATGTAAATTGGTGCAGCCACTATGGAAAACAATATGAAGGTTCCTCAGAAAACTAAAAATAGAACTGCTAAATGATCTAGCAGTTTCATTCCTGGGTATATATTAAAAAAAAAAACCCAGAACACTAATTTGAAAAGATATATGTACCCTGATGTTCATAGCAGCACTATTTAAAAGAGCCAAGGTATGGAAGTAAACTGTGTTCATCAACAGATGAATGGATAAAGAAGATGTGATATATATATGTATACATATATATGTATATAATGAAATATTACTCAGACATAAAAAAGAATGAAATTCTACCATTTGCAACAACATGAATGGGCCTAGAGAGTATTATGCATAATGCAATAAGTCAGACAAAGAAAGACAAATCCTCTGTGGTATCACTTATGTGGAATCTAAAAAATGAAACAAATGAATATATTTAACAAAACAGAAACAGACTCACAGATATAAAGAACAAACTAGTGATTACCAGTGGGGAGAGGAAAGGAGGGAGGGGCAAGAGAGGGGTAGGGGATTAAGAGATACTATGTATCTCTTAAGGATACAATAAGGATATATTGTACAGCACAGGGAAATATAGTCATTATTTTATAACTATAAATGGAGTATAATGTATAAAAATATTGAATCACTATGCTGTACACCTGTAACTAATATAATATTGTAAATCAACTGTACCTCGAAACAAAAAGTCCCTGGGAAGGTCCTTCATGGGTCACTGAACCAATGCTTATTGCTAGGCAGAAGGTGTTCTATGATTGGCCAGGCCTGGGTCACTTTCTTACTCACGGAGCTGGTGGAGTAGAAACCTCCAAGATGTCAGGAACTGGCATAGGCAGAAGCAATAGCGTGTTCCAAGACTATGTGCACAGAAAGGAATGGCAGCTGTCAGTAGAGGAGTGAACAACTGCCTGGTAAATGGTGCCTAGGGATCAACCAGAAGAGTCATGAGAGAAGGCTTTCTCTCCTGTAATTGGAGGGCAGTATGGCTCGAGATAATGAAAAATTGCTAGGACAGTGATTTAAAAAATATTTTTATATAGGTGGTAGAAACTCTTTATTGTTTTAATCTGGAGAAATTGGGTATGTACTTGAGGGAGATTAATTTGGTCAGAACTTCTCAGATAAATTGGAGAAGGGAGGCATTTGTGGCATAGATTCTAATTTGAGACTCTTGCTAACCTCAAGGTAAGAAGTAATGAATAGATTTGCAGCTTTCACTTGTTCTTCCTAATAGTGATTACAAAACAAAAGTAGTAAACAATTCAGTAACCATTTATATTTGGCTTTACAGTTTGTAGAGTCATTCTTTCAGCTTTTGTTTTTGTTTCTGTCTTGTTTGTGTGTGTGCCTATTTCTTTTTTTGGAGGGAATGTAGGCATTTCTTACAAATTAGTTTTGACGTTAAATCAACTTAAGAATTACTTTTTTCAGCTTTATAGAGGTATAATTGACAAAATTGTAAGATATTTAAAATATACATTGTGATGATTTGATATATGTCTACATTGTGAAAGCATTCCTCTCCTATCTAGTTAATTAACACGTCCATCACTATATATATATATATATATATATATATATATATAAAAAATGTGAGAACATTTAAGCTTTACTTTCTTATCAGTTTTCAGTTACACAATACGGTGTTATCAACTATAGTCACCATATTATCATTAGATTCTTGCACTTTATTCAACTTGGAGCTGAAAGTTTGTACCCTTTTACCAACATTTCCCTTTTTCCACCATCACCCTAGAAACATTCCTTAACTCTTTTGTGATAAGTGATGCCCTGTGTTCTCTGGGATAAAAAAAAATAAGTATAGCGCCCTTTCTTAAAGAGTTTTAAGTATAGTTGGTGAGATAAAACACTTGCTTTAGAATCACTAAATAATGAGAGAAAAATACGAGAGGGACTTTGTCCTGTGTTGTTCACTCACCTCCTGTTGCAGCATAATACTGGGGACATGGCAGGTGGTCCAAAAGTATGTGAATGAAGGTGGCCAGAGTGCCACTATGTTTCACATGGAAATTATCCATTTGCAGCTGCACTTAGAAGATTAATGAGGAAATGGGTGTACACAGAAAACATCTAAATGACTATATTTTTACACTTGGAAACTGCTGGTGACACACGCTCACACCATCTGTTGGCTTGGCAGCTGCAACAGTTGACAACATTGCTCAACGGAGAAGCCAGGATTCACTTCTGGGAGGATAAATGCACAATTAAGCATGGCTGGGAGAGCTGGGGAACAGTGGTTAGAGTGGCAAGCCTAGAATCAACTTCCTTGATTTTTACACCCAGCCAAGGCTTGGAACTCTGAAAATCCCCCCTCAGCACAATCTTATTTCTCTTCACCCCCAATTAACTTGGTCTCAACCTTAAGGCCATCAAGTCTTTCTTATCAAGGGTCTAATTCCTCCCTCTCAGCAGTGTTCCCTTTATCACCTGCTATATTTTTCACCTCCAAGTTTTGCCCAATCTACTTGCCAACTTCCAATTTTGAAATAAACTCTATTTTCAATTTTATTGAAACATCTAGGTCTCTAGCTAGATAAATTTATGTAAAAATACTGAGTCTGTTCTAATTTCACAGAGACAAGACAATAAGATTATGTCTCATTTGCTTATCTAATACCAAAAAATGTTGTGAAATCAAATGGTTTTGTAATTTACTTGGTGGCAAAACCTGATGTAGCTTGAACTAATTTGTCAACAACACCTTAACCTGAATTGACCTTGGACTATTTACATACTTTGTCTGTTAGTGAGATTAATATTTTACTGAAGAAAAATATAATTACAAGATGATTCCCTTGACCCTACTTAGGATGGCATGTAACATATATTTCTGCACTATTATGTCTTTAAAACAGAAAAATTCTGAGTTCTGAAGCATGTCCAGTCCCAGCTGTTTCAGAAAAAGAATTGTGGACCTGTACACCCTTAGATTTTTGGGTTATAAATAGTTGCACTTGTGCTACCTTGTATAATCCTTAAAACAATCCTGAGGTGTAATGAATACATTGCTGCACCCATTTTTCAGATGCAAAGACTGAGGTTTGAAAATGTAAGTCCCTGATCACAGAGCTAATAGACTAGAGAGCTAGGATTTGAAATGAGGCATTCTTTTCTGTTTGCTTTTTGCTCATTCATGTTTTGTTTTGTTTTGTTTTTCTTTTCCTTAACAGTTACTGTTTATTTTCATTATAAAAGTAATCAAGGGTTTTAAGTAGACAGCGAAAAATCTGAAAAGTAGAAAGAAAAAAGGAATGAAAAGTACTCACAACTCAATTATCGTTGTAAACCTCCTGTTACTCTTTTGTTTTGTTCATTCTTAATATATTTTAAACAAAATTGAGATAATCCATATATAATGTTTTGTATTTTGATTTTTAAAATTATTTAAATTATACACATGTTTAATGGCATTAAATCATCTTCTGCATCATGACTTCTCCAATTTTGTTTAAGCCTCTGGTGCAGAGAATTCAGGGCACATCATCATTTTCAGAATTAGCAGGGCCTGTCATTACTGATCTGCATTCATTCTTTTTTTTAAAAAATTAAAAAATTTTTTTTTGGCTGTGTTGGGTCTTCATTGCTGCATGCGGGCTTTCTCTAGTTGCGGCGAGTGGGTGCTGCTCTTCGTTGCAGTGCGAGGGCTTCTGATTGCAGTGGCTTCTCTTGTTGCGGAGCACAGGCTCTAGGTGCATGGGCTTCGGTAGTTGTGGCTCGCGGGCTCTAGGGTGCAGGATCAGTAGTTGTGGCTCATGGGCTTAGTTGCTCCGCGGGTTGTGGGATCTTCCTGGACCAGGGCTCAAACCCGTGTCCCCTGCATTGGCAGGCGGATTCTTAACCACTGTGCCACCAGGGAGGCCCTGCATTCACATTCTATCCCACTCCTCCCTCAATTCATATAGACACTCTCTCTTTATATGTCTGATATATGGCCCTAGACATGTGAATAGTCCTATAAAACAAATGTTATAAAATAAAATAAAAATTTTGTATGTTTTCCAAATTTTTGAAATTATAATTTACTTAAGACCAGACTCCTTTCTAGTTTTTTTTCATTCACTATACTTTAAGATTTATCTCTCTATATATATGTTATTTCTAACTGCCTTTAACTGCTTTATATTATCCATAGTGATCATCCATCACACTTTATTTTTCCATTCCTCTTTTGGTAGATCTTTTATAGTTATAAACAATGCTGTGAGGAGTATCCTTAAACATGTTCCCTTATGGAATTTAGTAAAAATATCTCTTGGCTCTGTTCCAGGAGTGTCATTTCTCAGTGGAAAAGGCATATGCAGATTGAATTTCTACAAGTGATATCAGATAATTTTTTTGAACACCTGTATCAGTTAAGCCTCCCATAAGTAGTGCGTGAGGATATCATTTCCCCATGTTAAATCTAGATGTAATCCAAATTTTGAAACTTTTTGAAATCTGATGGATGTAATCTGACATATTATTCTAAAGCCAGTAAATTTGAGAAAGTCTTTATGTTTTGGTTATCCATATGCAGTTTCCTACCTACAGATTGCTTGTTCATTTCTTTGCACATTTTCAACTGAATTTCTTTTTATTTTTCATATTCAGTAGCTTACACAAATATGACTACAAAATAATCTATTTTATGTAAGTATTAGAATTTATTTTACCTATTTCCCATTGTTGATTATTTTGATTGGATCAGCCTGTCACCATTTTAAATAATGGTGTGATGAGTATTCTAGTACATTTGAGTACATCTCTATTTAGTTCTTAAACATTGTGGTTTTTTTTTTTTTTTTTGGTTTTGTTTTTACAAATAGAAGTACAAGAGATTCAACTGTATAAATTTATTTAAAGTGTTAGGTAATAAGAAACTAGTTTGTATCAATTTTACATAGCATATGATATTTCCTGTTTCTCTAAACCCTTGCCAACCTTGCACATTAACTTTATCTGAATAATTACTAATTGTTCAAATGGTATCTGGGAATTTCAGTGAACATTTCTTCATAGAGTACTATAAAACTTTCTGTCCCTATTCATTTACCAGTACTATAGTGCTTTGATTATTTTACTTTTAAGATTTGATTTTAAATACTAGCAAACAGAATCCAACAGCACATTAAAAGGATCATACACCATGATCAAGTGCGGTTTATTCCAGGAATGCAAGGATTCTTCAATATATGCAAATCAATCAACGTGGTATACCACATCAACAAACTGAAGAAGAAGAACCATACGATCATCTCAATAGATGCAGAGAAAACTTTTGACAAAATTCAACACCCGTTTATGATAAAAACCCTCCAGAAAGTAGGCACAGAGGGAACTTACCTCAACATAATAAAGGCCATATATGACAAACCCACAGCCAGCATCGTTCTCAATGGTGAAAAACTGAAACCATTTCCACTAAGATCAGGAACAAGACAAGGTTGCCCACTCTCACCACTCTTATTCAACATAGTTTTGGAAGTTCTAGCCACAGCAATCAGAGAAAAAAAAAGAAATAAAAGGAATCCAAATAGGAAAAGAAGAAGTAAAGCTGTCACTATTTGCAGATGACATGATATTATACATAGAGAATCCTAAGGATGCTACCAGAAAACCACTAGAGCTAATCAATGAATTTGGTAAAGTAGCAGGATACAAAATTAATGCACAGAAATCTCTGGCATTCTTATACACTAATGATGAAAAATCTGAGAGTGAAATTAAGAAAACACTCCCATTTACCACGGCAACAAAAAGAATAAAATATCTAGGAATAAACCTACCTAAGGAGACAAAAGACTTGTATGCAGAAAACTATAAGACACTGATGAAAGAAATTAAAGATGATACAAATAGGTGGAGAAATATACCATGTTCTTGGATTGGAAGAATCAACATTGTGAAAATGACTCTACTACCCAAAGCAATCTACAGATTCAATGCAATCCCTATCAAACTACCACTAGCATTTTTTACAGAACTAGAAAAAAAAATTTCACAATTTGTATGGAAACACAAAAGACCCCAAATAGCAAAAGCAATCT
>NC_041221.1:139861976-139878097 GCF_002837175.3 Physeter macrocephalus
CCACATCTTCTTTATCCATTCATCTGTTCATTGCAGCTCTATTTACAATAGGCAGGACATGGAAGCAACCTAAGTGTCCATCAACAGATGAATGGATAAAGAAGATGTGGCACATATATACAATGGAATATTACTCAGCCATAAAAAGAAATGAAACTGAGTTATTTGTAATGAGGTGGATAGACCTGGAGTCTGTCATACAGAGTGAAGTAAGTCAGAAGGAGAAAAACAAATACCGTATGCTAACACATATATATGGAATCTAAGAAAAAAAATGTCGTGAAGAGATTAGTGGTAGGACGGGAATAAAACGCAGACCTACTAGAGCATGGACCTGAGGATATGGGGAGGAGGAAGGGTAAGCTGTGATGAAGTGAGAGTGTGGCATGGACATATATACACTACCAAATGTAAAATAGATAGCTAGAGGGAAGCAGCCGCATAGCACAGAGAGATCAGCTCTGTGCTTTGTGACCCCCTAGAGGGGTGGGATAGGGAGGGTGGGATGGGAGGGAGACACAAGAGGGAAGAGATATGGGAACATTAAAAAAAATTTTGATTTTATGTACTGTAGAGCTGGTCTCCCTTATTACTTTTCTTTTTCAAAATTTTCCTGTGTATTCTTGCCTCTTTATTGTTCCATTTGAATGTTAGAATTAATTTTTTCTAGTTTCCCCTCACCAAATTCAGTGAATTTTGCTCTGTTTTAGGGTTTGGTTAAATTTTTACTTTACTTTAGAAAGAATTGAATCTTTATGGATTGAAACTTTGTATCCAAGAACATGACATCCCTTTAAACTAGTTTAAGTCCTCTTTCATATCTTTTATTTATTTATTTATTTTTTTATGGTACGTGGACCTCTCACTGTTGTGGCCTCTCCCGTTGCGGAGCACAGGCTCCGGACGCACAGGCTCAGCCTCCGTGGCTCACGGGCCCACCGCTCTGCAGCATGTGGGATCTTCCTGGACCGGGGCACGAACCCACGTCCCCTGCATCGGCAGGCGGACTCTCAACCACTGCACCACCAGGGAAGCCCTCATATCTTTTAAGACTCTTTAAATTTGCTTCATATAGATCCTGCACACTTTTATGTAGTTCATTCCTAGGTATTTTGTTGTTGTTGTTGTTTTTAAAGGGAGGGAAGAGTTGCAATCTCAAATTGGATGTATTTCTCCATTATAACTTTTAACTTGTGGTTTGTATAGTATATGAAGACTATCGATTCCTTGTATTACTTGTATATACTGTCTCTTTATTCAATTCTCTTAGCTTGTAATTGTTTTCCAGTTAATTTGCTTATAGTCTCATTGTTTGCAATAGTATCCTCTACAAATAATGGTAATTTTAACTCCTTTCTTTTTTTTTTTTGTATTTCTAGTTTTTGTGTTTCCTAATTGCAGTTTTAATCCTCCAGAACAATGTTATATAATAATGGTGGCTATGGACACCTTTGTCTTCCTGATTTTAACTGAGAATGCCTCAAGTAATTTCTCATCATGTGAGATGCTGATTTTGGGGTTGAGAGGCACATATTTTATGATGTTAGGAAGTAGCAATTTGTTCCTATCTTTAAAATAAAATCTATTTTGAATTTTATAAAATGAATATTTCAGCCTCTATGAAGATAAACATAAATTTTCTTTTTAGATATGTTGCATATTTTAATAAATGCCTTGAGGTTTAACTACACCTGCATTCCTGGAGTAAAGTCCACTTACTGATGGTGCATAATTATTTTAATATATTGCAGAATTCTGTCAGCTAATATATTAAGGTTTTAAGATGACATTTATAAATAGATTGGTTTATAGACTGACCCTGTCTATTTTTTTTTTTTTTTTTCTGGGGGAATTCTTCTTTTTTTTTTTTTTTTTTAACATCTTTATTGGAGTATAATTGCTTTACAAAGTTCTGTTAGTTTCTGCTGTATAACAAAGTGAATCAGCTAAATGTATACATATGTCTCTATATCCCCTCCCTCTTACGTCTCCCTTCTACCCTCTAGGTGGACACAAGCACCGAGCTGATCTCCCTGTGCTATGCGGCTGCTTCCCACTAGCTAGCTATCTTACATCCGGTAGTGTATAGATGTCAGTGCTACTCTCTCACTTTGTCCCATCTTACCCTTCCCCCTCCTTGTGTCCTCAAGTCCATTCCCTATGTCTGCATCTTTATTCCTGTCCTGCCTCTATGTTCTTCAGAACCGTTTTTTTTTAGGTTCCACATATATATGTGTTAGCATACGGTATTTGTTTTTCTCTTTCTGACTTACTTTACTCTGTATGACAGTCTCTAGGTCCATCCATTTCATGACAAATAACTCAATTTCGTTTCTTTTTATGGCTGAGTAATAGTCCATTGTATATATGTGCCATATGTTCTTTATCCATTCATCTGTCGATGGACACTTAGGTTGCTTCCATGTCCTGGCTATTGTAAATAGTGCTGCAATGAACATTGTAGAGGGTTCCCTTTTCTCCATACCCTCTCCAGCATTTATTGTTTGTAGATTTTTTGATGATGGCCATTCTGACTGGTGTGAGGTGATACCTCATTGTAGTTTTGATTTGCATTTCTCTAATGATTGTCTATTTTTGAACTTTTGGTATCAAGGTTATGTTCATTTAATTAAAATTATTTAGAGACTTGTCTTATTTTTCTATGTTCTGGAAAATTTTAAATACCATTGTAATTATTTTTTTCCAAATATTTGGTAGAACTTCCCTCTAAAATTTGGGTCTGGTGCTTTGGGTGCCAATAGTGTTTTGTCAGTTTGCTCTCTATCTCTCTCTAGCAATGATTCACAATTGAGAGTAGTTTAATTTGGACCAAGGAGAGGGGAGGTGGCTCAGAATGAAACATCTACCTTCTCTGCTTCCAAAGATATAGACTGGTTTCTGAACATGTCGTTTGTTCATGTGATGAGTTTCTATGTATGTGCTGCTTCCTCTGGCTGGTTGATTGGAGCCTCAAGTGGGGAAACCTCTGATACCATACCATGTGCCCCTTTGGACAGGTGTAGACCAAGGAGTCAGGCACTGCACAATGTGTGTCTCCTCTTACCTTCAGGAGTGTTCTTCAAAACATTGTCTATTGGAGGCCAGGAACTTGTTCCACATATTCCCTGCATGATTTCCTGCTTTCTCTCCATGGCTTTAGCTGTCCTTTGACACATCTTGAGATTTGAGGTTTAGCTGTCACTTTATTTAGCTGAGAATCAAATGTGCACATTCTCTTTGTTGCTTTTAGTTGATTTCTTAGAAGTATTGGAATGCTCACTTAATGACTTTATTTTCAAGCAAAAGGTAGTTAAGAAGCATTTTTCCTTTTTCTATTTCATGAATAAATTTTCAATTTATAAAATGCCTCTTGGGGCTTCCCTGGTGGCACAGTGGTTGGGAGTCCGCCTGCCGATACAGGGGACATGGGTTCGTGCCCCGGTCCGGGAAGATCCCACATGCTGCGCAGCGGCTGGGCCTGTGAGCCATGGCCGCTGATCCTGAGCGTCTGGAGCCTGTTGTCCGCAACGGGAGAGGCCACAACAGTGAGAGGCCTGCGTACCACAAAAAAAAAAAAAAAAAAAAAAAAAAAAAAAAAAAAATGCCTCTTGTAAATCTCTCATTTTGGGGACCCAGTGTTTTATGAAGAACACTTTAAATTTTATCTATGCTGTTTTAGAATATATCAAGATGGTCGCATAATTTTTATTCTTTGACTTATTAATGTGATGAAATGTATTAGTACACATTTAGTACTAAATCTTTTTTGCATTCTTCAGGTAAATATGTTTGAAAAGCTAACAATAAGAAAAGATTATATCTATTGAGTGTTTACCCACATAGACTCAATAAATTTTACTAAATTCTTTGCACATATGTATTAGCTTTTGAAATCCTCACCACAATTCTATTAAGTCAGTACTGTTAATATTTTACATTTGAGGAAATGGAGACTCCTTAAGGTTAAGTCATAAGTTCACAAAGCTAGTATTAATGGTGAACTCAAGTTTTAACCAGGCTGACTGACCTTGTATCTTATTGTTTTATTATTTTAATGTAGTAGTAGTTTTAGTTTACTAACATTTTATTAAATATTTTAAATTTAGTTCAATATATCAGTAAGATTTTGTTGTAATGTCTTTTATGTATGAAATAAAAAAGTGAAATGAACTTATAAAGCCATTTAAGCAAGTTACTAATTTTACAAGCAATTATTCAACATCTTTTTCTGTTATTTCCAATGTTGTCATTCTTTTCAGTTCATCTATTATTTTTCTTTTTAGGCAGGTTTTGGTACTTTTGTTTTAGGACTTGTCCTATTTTCTTTAAATTTTTCATGTTTTGTTTTTTAATCTTATATACTTTATATGTTTATGCCTCTGTACAGAATAAGTACCTAAGTAATACATATTTAGATAAATAGAAAAAGATCCAAATACTCAGTATGTGTTGCCACATTTTCCTCTGTTTTCTTCATGCTCTTTTATTGATTTCACCAGACCTGAGATCATGCACCCACCCAAAAACCACATCTTAGACTCATGTATCAATTCTATGCTTTTGTTTGTTTGAATGTATTTTTATGATTAGTTAATTTTTAATTAACAATTTTCTTATAGTTTTCCTCAAATGAGTTTTAGTGTTCCTTTTCTAAATCTTGAGGTTAAAAGTTTAGTTTATTTCCTTTGATTTCTTTTAAAATATTGATCTGATTCAAAGGTATGAATTTTTCTTTTAGCCATTTCCTATATTATAGTAATCTTATTGTCATTATTTTATAAGTAGCTCATAATTATAGTTTTGATTTTTCTTTTTAAAAAAGTTTTCTTTGATACATTTGAAATCTATACTTTATTGTTTAATTCTACCTTTATTGGGTTGTTATTAGAGATCTGGTATACAATTTCTACCTTTGAGAATTTATGCAGTTCTTATTTTGCCACAGAATGTAACCAGTTTTGGTAAATGTTCCATAATCTTTGGAAAATAAGGTGGATTCTTGGTCTGTAAAAAGCTGTTCTATACATACTCATGTATTATGTTTGAAACTTCTATATATTGTTTACACATATTTTTTCTTCTTCTGTCAAAAGCTGATGATGGTATATTAAAATTTCCCACTTTATTTGTGTTTCTGACAATTTTTTCTATAATTCTGACAGTTTTGATTACTGTATTTCAATTCTGTATTCCCTACTCGAAGGTTCATGACTCACATCTTTAATTTCTTTACCCTATATTTAACTTTTGTCAATATAAATGACTTCTTTTTAAAATTTTACCTTGATTTAAATCATACTTTGATTATTTTGCCAGCCCACGTTTTTCCCCTTGATATGTCTTTGTAAGTTCTTTTAATTATTTTGCCAGCCCACGTTTTTCCCCTTGATATGTCTTTGTAAGTTCTTTTATTTGGATCCTAGTTCCCCTACCTGTAAGCCCTTTACTTTTAGTAGGGAATTTAATTCATTTACATTCATTCAGATAGCAGATAAGTATAGCCTTATTACAATCATCTTACTTGAAGATTTTTTTTTTTGATGATGCCTTTTCTCCTTCCATATCTTCTGTTATGTGACACTCAAATGCACACACGCACACTTTTTTCTTTTATTATATTAATTTGAGAGGCATATACATCTAAAGTAGGACTATATCAAATGTACATATATGTGTTTCTTTCTTTGAAGGGTGGAACAAAGCATCTTCTCAGGTCACTTGGAGAGTTACCCTTAGAAGTACACCAACATTGAGTCTTTCAAGGTGGCTCCCTCAGATTTTTAAGGCTCCCTGGAGTTGCTGAGGGGATCTTCCATAGGAGGTTACTTGAGAAGCTCATTTGTCCAAGGAAACTGGATGTTAAAAGGACCTTTAAAACAGTTAAAATAATTTTCTCCAGGAAGAGGGATGTGTTTTTGAGTCCAGGAGGAAGTGGCCTGGAAACTTCTCTATCATCACTCCCAAGGAGGGTGGGGATGGTTTCCTGGGAGGTGGTTATAAAAACCCAGAGAGCTGAGTGCTAAGAACTATAACCCTAGGAGCCCAAGCCAGGAGTACTCCTGCCCAGTCCTGCCTTGATCATACTCATAGAAGAATCAGGACAGCTGGTGCAGTGATCAGAATCCATGAATAGTTCTCCCATTGGTGGGCCAGAGTACTTTTCAGATTGTGAACAACCACTCCTCAATAGCAACGCCTTGTGGAAGTGAGGAGGAATAGCTGTGGTCAACACATCTCACCCCAGGGCGTTCTTTATTAGTTATGTCCTTCAGACTAGTCCTCTTGACTGTGAGTAAGTCCCTAGGGTCTGTAGATTACTGGAGAGAGAAGAAAGTCTCAAAAGGGAGCTACCAAACCTCCTGACAATGGGGCATTTGTTGGTTAGAGCAATTAACTAGAAAAACAAGGCATGTGACTATATTTAAACCCCAAATTTGTGGAATAGGTTATATCATATTTTATTCTAATTGTGGTTACTTCTAAATTAAAAATACATTTGAATTTTTAAATTTACCAAAATCTGTACTGAAATAAAAAATTGTTGACTGTGTAAGATAGGAACTTTAGTCCAGTTTTTACTTCTCCCTTCCACCTGCTGTCTTCTCAGTGTTTGTTAATATAACTGCAATGTTTGTTTGGATTTTAACCCCAAATTATTATTGGTTACTTATAAGCTGTTAAATGATGTGCCAAGGCCTAAAATTACTGTAGCTTGACAAAAATTATTTCAATGTTATCTTGTTTAATTTAGTTTTATTACACACAGTGCAGTCTCATATAATAACCATTCCTTTTGGAGATATTCATTTTGATTTATCTCTGGAAGGCTGCTATACATTTTTAAGTAATTTATTTTTCAAGAAGAGTGTTTTGGGGCTGTATGAGTAGCTGCTTTTTCTTGGCTACTTATATGTGAGTTTTTTTTTTTTTGTCCTTGAAATTAAGTGATCACAAAAGAATTTTTTGATCTATATGCATTTTATATAATACTCATGATACTTATAGTACTTTATGGTACATAAAGAGCCTGTTCATTTTGCAAATTTGTGTCCTTCCTCAACTCAGCAAAGTTTTCTTATTATTTTTTATTATTAGCTTTATCTTATCGTTCTATTCTCCATCTCCTTCTTGGGATTCTTGTTTTACATTTACCTATTCTCTGATCTCTCCCATCATATTAATATTTTGTGGCATCATCTATCATCATCTCAAATTTATCATGTAAATCGTTAATTTCTGGGAAGTATCTAATCTGTTTTTATCTCAATATTTTTAAAAACTTTATATAATCTTTACTGATTTTAGAAGATTTTTAAAAAAATAAATGCTTAGCTCTATCACAGATAAAGTGTCCTCTTGAATCTTTTTGGGAACACACATCAGAATTCTTTAAAATGCTCTTCTGTTTGTTTGCTATGTCGGAGAGGAATCCCTGTGATTTCTGTTTTCAAGGTGATTCTCTTTTTCTAACCTGCAATTTATATTTAGGAGTATTTCCTCTATTTGCTTCACTGGGAGAAACTCAGCTGATTTTTTTTTTTTTTTTGTCCTGTTGAAGTCCTGTTCTCTGGGAGGAAATCCGGCATCTTAACCAGCCCATCATTGTTGTGCAATCCTACCTTTCCTCATTTCTCATTTAAAACGTGGAAGTGGAATTTAGTGTAGAAGTCCTTCAGTTCTTCTCCAGAAAGCCTTCTCTATCATGAGAGAAGTCATCAATAGTTTTTCTTTCTACCTTCATTCCATTCCTTCCTGAAGATTTCTTAGCAAACATTCCTTGATTCCTTCTATTTTTCATATTTCATTCCTAATGGGAAATTTTCCCTATTAAAAATTTCATATGAAATATTCATAAAAGTGGGGAACAAGGTACTAGTGCTTGTCTGTGATGTATTTTAAGATATTTTATAATATGTTGTAATATACATACACATTTGTTATATTACATTATATTTTATATACTATACACACCACACATGCTACATACACAACATGTTTTTACAAAAATCTGTAATCCTTTGTTAATCTGTAGCTGTGATAGTATACATAGCATGTGTTCCAGACCGTTCCTAATCACTTTAGGACCTCAGAACACGTTACTGAGAAGACCAAGATAATTCAGTTTGAATTTCCCCAACATCCCTTTCTGTTTATCCCAGATTATACTATCTTTCCTCTTTTCTTTCTTTTTTGTTTCTAATTAAGGGATCACCATCAATTACCATTTCTGGTTCTCTCAGTGTTTGATTCATCAGTTATGTTTTCCTTCCCTTGAAACTTCAGTTATCTCTACTCACTCCTTTTCCTCAGATGGAAAATTTATCTAAATCCCTCATTTGAGAATGTAGTCTACATATGATGCATCCTCTTTATTTTCACACACACATGCCTCAACTTCCAGCTTTTTCTACTAAAATAATTCTTTTGAAAATAATACATCTAGGGGTCTTTAACTATTTCCTTACTCTCTTTCTTCTCTTTGTCACCTAGGATATTATTAGTCATCCCTTCAATATCTTAGAAATCTTTTCCACCCTTGGTACCCTAGGGTTTACCCTGCTTCTCTTCCGTACACTGTGATTAATTCTTCTGCAGCTTTAGTAGCTCTTTTGATCTTTCCTTCTCTTTACGATCTCTTGTACTTCCATGAACTCTCTCCTCCCATAGTGTCCTCCTTGGTGAATTCATCCAGTCTTGACACTTCAGTCCTCATCACTAGGCTGATGACAATTTAATTTATAACTTTTTCTAGCACTTCTTCCTGAGATCCCAATGTTTTCCTCAACCACCTGGTAGACACTGTCTCCAAGACTCTTAGTTTGGATGCTCAGAATCTGGGACTCTCCTCCCTCTTTCTTCCTATATCCATCAGCAAACAAATACTGTCATCATTTTTTATTTTTTGAAATTGGTTTTGTGTGTGTGTTTTTTTTTTTAATCCTTTTACTCATCTTGTCATCTCCACCTTGAGTCTCTTCCCTCCCTGCTAAAAGCTATCCCATATAGTACTCTTGTATCATATACAGTAAGGACTTGAACTTGCTGCCATTGCCTTCTCATAAGTAGAAATATGCACAAGCCCATCCAAGACCAATTCCTACTTTGAGCAAACATTCTGAAAGCTCTATTCATAGTCACATGTCATGTAAATGTTTCATGATGCAAAAATACCTGCTTGCAAAATAACAGTATATTCCTTTCAAGTCCCATTCTTTTCCATTCCAGGACAGCAATGTTGCAAGTTTACATCTTTATAGTACAAAGATGTAAAATTAAAATATTTTTATTTTTCATCACTCTCAGGGAACCACATTCTGGGATTTACTTATCTCTTATGACTGATCACAAATAAAAAACTAGACTTGCCGTCTCTCAAGTGACTCACTTGATGATGTCACTCATTGATGTTTCTTGTAACATCCCCTTCTACATAGCAAATTATCCAACTTGGAACTTAGTTTAAATCTCTGGTCTGTGACAGAAGAGAGACATAGTTTGTAAATATTTAGCTAAAAAATATTTTTAACTAATAGACATACTGAACTATGGGATTTTAAATGTTGCCATGCTATAGATCCTCTTATGTGAAATTAGTTTGGGGACAGGATATGGGAGCCCCTCTGCAGAACTGTTCCCTTGGTGATTAAATCCCAACATGTAGGGTTCAGCATCCATTGCCTGGTCAATGATGGTGACTTATATTAGAGTCTGTGAAGCAATTTTATAATTCTATTTCACTAATCTGTATGATACCCTATGAGATGGGTTGAAAATGCTGTACTCGTCTCACTTAATAGATAAGAAAAGATAAGGGTTGGAAAAGTTGAGTGGATTAAGAAGGTGACACAGCTAGAAAGTGTCAGATTCTGGTCAAGAATTCTAGTCTCTGACTCCACAATCAATGTTTCCCCCTTACACAATATTATTTTGGATTTATGTATATCAGATGTTTCTGTATTTTTTTTAATGAGTCCCCTCTCTAATTTGAGTATGAGCTCATGAGTATCAGGGATCTATTATTCATCTTTGTATCCCTAGATACTGTCACAGCCACAGTGGGAAGAGTTGTCCACTATGCTGATATTCGATAAATGAATCCATGCATAATAATCGCTAACATTTACTGAGAGTTTCTTTGTTTCAGACGCTAATAACTTTATTGACTCGTTTAATCCTTGCAACCACCTCATGAATTAGGTATAGTAATTATTACCTCTATTCTATAGAGGAAAAAAACTGAGGCAGAGAAAGGTGAAATAATGCACCCACAACCAAGAAGTGAGAGAGTCGGTATTTGAACCCAGCACTCATTTAGCCACTATGTTCTGCTGTCTTTTAGTATTTGAGTCCATTTTATAAAAATCAGATAATAATAATGGATGTAGTTGTTTTAAAACATGACTACAAGTTCTTTGACAGTCCTCTCATGGAAAGGTGTGGGTTTATATCTTCTCCCATTGAATCTGGGGAGTTTGGTGAAAGTGATATTATGTGGCTTCCAAGACTGAGCCATAAATGGCCATGCGGCTTCTACCCTGTTACCTGGAATGTCTGTTAACAGACTACTGAACTGAGAGGAAAGTTATCTAACTAACTTGATGATGTCAAACTGTGAGGAAACCCAAGCCATCTACAGAAGCCATGTGGAGGTGCCTCTGGTTAATTGTCCCAGCTGATGCTAGTTTTTTTTTGTTTTTTTGAAATTGAACACTTTTCTCTTTATTACCATTGTTCACTTCTTTAAGTGTCTAGATTTTCAGCTACTGTTTACTGGGCATCCACTTATGCCATATATTATATATTTTTTAACACACACATACAAACACAACTTTCCTTTTTTTTCTTTTTTTAAACTGAAGTATAGTTGCTGTATAATATATTTTTAAAATTTTTTATTGGAGTATAGTTGCTTTACAATCTTGTGTTTCAGGTGTACAGCAAAGTGAATCAGTTATACATATACATATATCCACTCTTTTTTAGATTCTTTTCCCATGTAGGTCATTACAGAGTATTGAGTAGAGTTCCCTGTGCTATACAGTAGGTCCTTATTAGTTATCTATTTTATATATAGTAGTGTGTATATGTCAATCCCAATCCCCCAATTTATCCCTCCCCCGCTTATCCTCTGGTAACCAGGATGTCCCAGCTCTGCTGTCAGACATGTAAATGATGAATCCTTCAGAAGATTCCTGTCCTGAGGGTTTGTGTCACTCCCAGCCATTCTAGTGTCCCCAACTAAGGGCCTGGACACTGTGGAGCAGAGATTAGGCAACCCCATTGTGCCTTGCCTGTATCCTTGATTCCAGAGCCTGTGAGCATAACAAATGCTTGTTGTTGTACGTATGCCACTAAAATAACCATAATAACGAGATTTAATCATTATTAAACACTCCCATATCCCGAGGCCACTTGCTTTCTGATAATAATACTCCAGAACTATTTAGTTGAAGCAATTAAATGTGTCATGTGTTACATACCCCACACCGGAGGGTGCTGCGTGTTAAGCTGATGGAAGTATTTAAAGAGATTGGCCTGTTGGACAGCTCCTTGTTTCCAGGAAAGCCACAGGAATATGGGTCTCTTGTTTATATTCTGCTGAGCTCAGTGGGTTGCGTGTTTGTTCTTGGCTTCTTGCCCAACAAGTCTTGGCAATCTTGTCACTCCTTCCCTGATTATTTTGCAACTGGTTATGAATTGCTGCTGCTGATGTACTGAGGTTTTCTCCACATGACTGTGTGCATTGGCTGGCTTTCTCAACTATGTAAGTTTACCCTTAGATTTGCTGAGGAGTGGCCAGACCTTCAGAAAGTGAAGGATGATTAATGATAGCTCAGACTTTCCTCCTGAGTCAGGATAGATTTACTTGGTCGTGTTCTTTGTGTATCATACTACGGACTAAGAATATGAGTTTGCTCCTCCAGGTCCTAGGCATCACTAAAAACTTAACAGATTTACAAAGCTTGGACACATAAAAGACGCAAAGGACCCTATTCCTCATGCATATGAGTTACTGCAGTTGTGGTACATTCTCTGAGCCAAAACTGCTATTTGAACCATTCATTCATTGAAAAATTAATTGAGGACTATGTGCAAAGCATTTTGCTGGATGTTAATGAATCTGCACCTAAAGCAGAAACACACTGCATTCATTTCCATTTCTTTTATGGTACCTGTACCCTGGAATGCTATGTCCTCCATCCACATGGTACCTGACACAATTTAGGGGCTCAATTCATATTTGTTGAATTAATATAAAACAAAAGTGATTTTTCCTTTCCTGGGAGAGTCTTTATTCATGAAGCCTTTCCTTATTCCTTCATCCTGCATTTAATCCCTCTTTCCTCTAGGCTCCTAGAAGGACCCAGTTTGTACTTTATGTAATAATGGAGTTTGGATTTTCTGCTATAGTTTTATGTGTTCTGAGTTAATAAGGTCCTTAGCACCCACTAAACAATATTTGGTTGTTGAACCACTAAGCATTTGATATTGGACAAGTCTTTTTTTCTCTCTAGGCCTCAGTTTCCTCTTTTCTAAACTTAGGCATTTGAACTAGGTAGGTGGATTTCAGTCTGTGTGCCAAGAACCTCCCAGGCAGGATGGGAGAGCAGCTAAAGTGTCTAAGACCTTCACAATCATATTTAAAATATAAATTTCAAGAAACGTAATGTAAAACACACAGATTATTTTGTAGTAGCCTGGCTGTTAAAAATATTTTTTAAAAAATAAAAAAGGGTCCTCATACAGGAGAAGTTTAGAAATTATTAATCTGTAGGTAGAAGGTTGGCAAACTATGACCTCCGGGACAAATCCAGCCAGCTGCCTGTGTTTGTATAGCGCACAAGCCAAGAAAGGCTTTTACATTTTAAAAGAATTGTTAAACACACACACACAACTAACAAAGACAGTGTGTGACAGACTGTATGTGTGACCTGCAATGCCTAAAATATTTACCAAAGTATTACTTTGGTCCCTTACAGAAAAAGTTCACTGACTCCTAATGTCGATCAAGGATGGAACATGCATGGCTTATGTGCTGATTCTCTCTTCTACCTTGCCTATGGCAGGCATCTTTAGTGGGTTATAGTATCCTTATCCATCTGCCTTAGGATCCCCCTCCACTTAGTACTCCTGGAAGTTATTACCAATTTAGTGGAGTTGGCATTTTAGCCTCCAAGTTTTCATTGTATAGAATAGCCATACTTAAAATAATGTTGAGATGGTCTCTGTTAGTACCCCCAATCCCCTTTCTAAGCTTCTAGTACATTTTAGCTGACTTCCATTGCTAATATCTGTGTGTGTTTTGCTCATGGGCTTTCTCCAAAGTCACTGAAGCTGGCACCACTTCTACACATGGCAGGACAGGAATGCCAATGAATTAATACCCCTGGGAGCAGCCTCAGGAGTCGTATAAATACCCCAGCTCCCTTGCCTTTTGGGTAGGATAGTTATGAAGCATCTTTAACGAAATCTCCCGGAGTTTTTCCATGAGGTTAAGCTCCATTTGCTCATCGTGGTAACTGGCTAAATGATGCACCTTTATTCTCTGTCTTGTCTTCCCTTTGACACCATTGTCTTTGCTGCTGGTGTTCTCTGTCTTCCAAATAAACTACTTATACTCAAATTCTTATCTCAGCATGTGCTTCTGGAGAAACTCAAACCAAGACTGATTTCATACCCACTCCTTTATAGAAGTCATGCTTTTACAAAAACCTCTGACTTAAAGCATCATGACCTTCAATTGCAAGTTCTGGAATTTGCTGCCTGCAGTTATTCATTTAGAGGACCACCCAATTTTGTGTGGTCTGATGTCTCTATTTTTGACTCGGACATTATGGATGGGTCAAACAATTAATTTTCTTCTTGGATACTGGGAGCTTTCCAGCCCATTTTTCCAGACCCTTAGAGAAAACACTTACTAGGTGCCCTTACAATGGAAAATTCACAACCAATAAACATTTGAATCTTAAGATTTACATTGGGCAGGCAGGTTGCTATAACAAGCTCTAATAATAACTCCATTTTTTCTCAAACCCTGGCAGAAAATGCAGGCAGCTGTGTCCAATTATGCTGAGCACAGCAAACTCAAACTTATTAAAGGTAGGAAACAGGCTGTTTCAGGATGTGAAAATCTCCACATAATGTGAAGATAATTTCTCAAGTATATGGTTTATTTGCTGTTTTTGCTTTATTTTATTTCTCACTCCAGCACTAAGTTTTTAGTTCCCAGTATAGGGCATGGAATACAATCTTTGCTAATACCTACAAATCAGAGTTCAAATATATAAGCTCAGTTTCTGAACCAGCCAACAACTATATTGAATGACCCACACAAATCATTTGTTTCATTTATTGTTCAAAAATGCAATTAATAATACCTCCTCGTAAGAGAGGAATTTTGGTTAAAGTTTATTTGGGGCTTTGAGATCTAAAACCAAGATATGGAAAAAAGCAAGGTAGCAGAGCAATTTAATTAATTGGCTCATGGCTCTGCCTGGCATTTGGGGGCAGGATTTCAGGACAGGACTTTCATGGTCCTGAGAAAAAAAATAGATTTTTTAGGATGTGAGAAAAAAGTATTTCTTTAAGTAACTTTTCCTCCTTTCACCACCTCTGGCTTCCCTCAGAGAAGTTGCTTCCATCAACAACTTGTTCCATTGTCAAATGATTCTGATGATGTTTTCCAAGTACTTAAGTAGAGTTTTCCATGCTGCAGCAGAGACCTGGTATAACTTTTCTCCTTCCTCTAATAGAAATAATTGATCCCTCAGCTTGCTTTCTCTAATGAGGGCCAGTCAGGGAGCAGCCTCTCTTCTCACTCTTCTACTAATTGAATATCTTTTTCTGCACCTTGAGATATTTTATAACTGTTTTCAAAACAATGCACACAATTGTTTTTCATGCTGTCAAAGCTAGTTCCTTATTTTTCTAGACAACTTTCCTATCCCCCCACCTAAATTAGATCCCTTGTCATACTTATTCATTTTACTGTGTGTTTTCACTTCATTGAACTTAGAGCTGTTTGTAGTTATGTATTCATTTCTTTGGTTATGTGACTAATATCTTTGATTCCCCACCAGACTATATGTCCCAAGAGGACAAGGATTATATTTGTCCATTAATTACCATATTCTCAGTGCCAAGTTTTTTCCAGAAACATGGTATTATTGAATGATATGGATTTTACATTAAATATACTTATTAACCCAGTCATATTTATTAATATATAATTATGTGATTATTATTTAATAATACTTTGTTTCATGAACACAGTCCTGGGGATGTACATATATACTATTCATATACATGCACATATACTATGTGATGTGTAATAGAATACTATTTTATATTATATAATAATAATGTATAATATAAAATGTATAATATAATATATAGCATAATAATAATTATATGCATTATTATATACTATATAATATATGTGTGCTATATATACACGTATGTATACATATATATGTATGTATATATTTAGACAAACTAAATCTAAATAGCTCTTTCTCTTTCAAAATGCCTGTTTTGCAAACATTTTCATCAGAGGGAATAAGAGGCTTGTTGAAGTCTGTTGTCAAAGTTACGTTTATTTTTAACTTTTTTAAAAAAACAGATTTTGTTTTTTATTGTTTCAGACTGAGAATGCACAACGCACTGGCTACATTTATATTGGTTACCATGGTTTCCAATACTTCCCAAGAAAGGAGTGGAATTTTTCTCACCATGCAAAGATGTTTTTCCCTAACTTGTTTGTGCCCACATAATGTACCAGTTTGAATCATCTGCTTCTCTCCTCCCCATCTGTGCTGTTTGCAAGGGGCGGGGAGAAGAGGGAAAAAAAAGCAGGTGAAAGAGTTAGACACAGCCTTCATTACAGCAGTGATTAGCTCAAATGTAGACTCTCTTTCCTGTATCCTAAAGGCCTTTTACTTGCACAGTATAGATGTAGCATCCAGAGTACATTTCCTTTCATCCAATCACTCCTCCATGAACATGTAACAGTTTTTGTGGTGAAGGTAATGCAGAGACCACTGGTTCTCTAGAGGTGGCACTGTCAGAAGACAGTTTTTTTTTTTTTTTTTTTTTTTTTGCGGTACGCGGGCCTCTCACTG
>NC_041221.1:139878262-139923760 GCF_002837175.3 Physeter macrocephalus
GTCCCCTGCATCGGCAGGCTGACTCTCAACCACTGCGCCACCAGGGAAGCCCAGAAGAGAGTTTTATGCTAATGGTTTTATTGATATTGCTGCTCTTGCTGCTGTTCCTTTTAGTTAATTTTTTTTTTTTTTGTGACCAATTGGAAGGATCTGCTTTTGCAGGGATGACTACCTTTGGTTCTGCTCTGATTACTTATCTGTGTTATTGTCTCAATTCACCAAAAAAGGAAAATGTGTTTTTCCCTCGGAATGTATTATTACTGTGCATTCTGTGGTTCATTTTCATTGCAGAAACCATTGCCAAGTAAGCTTTCTTTTTTTTCAGTAGCCATTGTGTCCTGGCGTGACTTTCTGTTAATAATAGCTCTCATTTACTGAACAATTGCTATGTGCTTGGAGCTGTGGTCAATGCAATAACGTCAATATTTGCTTCACCCTCAGAATAACCCTGTAAGATAGGTGGTATTATTATCCCTATTTCATAGACAAGAAAACTGAGCCAGAATTCAATGCACAGACCTAGGACAGTAAAACAGATCTTTCTAACATCAGGCTTTTCTTAACTTGTTCACTTAAGAAATTAACTGACAACTTACTATGACCTAGGTAATTTTATATGTGCTGGGAAAATAAAAAATTCTTTCTCTCAGGAAGCTTCCATTCTACTGGTCTTTAGAATGCTGTGCTATCTCTCACATGTCTTGTTGAAACCAGAGGAACATTTTGCCAGAAAATATTGGGATATTTCATCCTAAGTTTTGCTAACCCTTATGTCAATTAACTGGCTTGTTTATTTCTAGAGAAAGAGGCTCTAATAGAAAAGTTTGGAGTGCCTGCTTAACCTATCATTCTCTTCTCTTGGTAAGTTCCTGCCACTTGCAAGAATAGGTTGAGGTGTCACATTACCTTCTCAATCTCCCATGGTCATAGCTGATTGGCTCTTAACCATGGCTAGGTAAATCAGATTTTTTCTCAATCTAGAATATGAAATTAGAAATTAGAGATACTTAAAAGACCACTTGTTATTTGAAGAGAAGAGGTTTAAACTTTTTTTTTTTTTTTTTTTTTTTGGTCATTCTTGGTTATGTGCACACAGGAATAGAGAAAGTTTGCCTTGAGATTGAGAGAGAGAATAAGAAGAGAATGGTAGAGAAGGGGGCAATTAAGTAGATAAATACAGAGAAGCAACAACACAAAGTTGTGTGATCTCAAAAAGAAGGAAACCCAATGGGTACTCTCAATATGGCCCCTGAATTCCTGTTTCAGTTTCTGCTTCTGGGGAACCTGCCTATGAGAGTTGATAGCAGGAGTGGTCTTAGGAAGCAGCTTTCTGGGAGTGAGTTTGGAGTTGGATCACTCACCACCAGTTAGAGATGAGGACACTGTCACTGATGGCAGGTGGAGTAGCAGCAACCCCTACATGAAGCTACAGTGCACTTGTTATGCTAAGACTTTGACTCTTCGTGGACTAGACAATATATAAGAGGAAGGAGCACACCATCTCATGCAGTATCTCAAGCATTTGAAAGATGCAGGAAGATACTAATTATAATGATCATATTGTGCTGACCACCACTGGTACCTCAAGAGGGAAAAGGGTAAGCCCAGGAGAATCAATACCCATTTTCAAGTAAAGCATGAGGGTCGGAAGTCCTCCTTGGCAGCATTTGAAGAGACCTTTATCACCTGCAGCTGGAGGGCAGCAGAGTTGAGGACTGACTGGGAGATCAACAGAACTTTGTAGAAAGATGAAGTTCTCAGCTTGGGCAGGTCTCCTATGACAAGTCAGGGCCCATAGAGGAGTGTGGTCCTGAGATTGGAATAAAGATACCTCGGTAAACGTTCTTGAGCAACTTGCACTTCCAGGTGCCCTTGATCCCTCTGTGCCTGCAGAAGTGTTCCACTTCCCCTTGTTGGAAGATAGAACTCACCCTGCCTGCCAACCCCTGTCTTTAGCTTGAGGCTATAGAGAAATCTCAAATGAGACAAGTGCCTTACAAGATAATGCTGGTCTTTAGGATCTGCCTTGTCTTCCTCCTCTCCTGGTTACCAGGCCAATTAACAGAGGCAGATGGTAACAAATGCTGAATCTGCTAAGGTGTGGAAGGAATTATATGCCAAAGGGGCCACACGATTTGGCTGTCATATGTTAACCGAAGGTACAGAGGAGGCCTAGTTGGATTCTGAGGGTGCAGAATTAAGGTGGGGAGAATATTGAACTGGATTATGGTGAGCTTGTTGATGCAGAAACACTCTCCCATGTCACAGGATTTTACACCCTCTTGGGACTCTCAGAGCTGGTCCTAATACATTTCCAGGATAAGCCTTAGAAGCTTGGTTAAAGTGGCATCCCACAGTAAATGGCATAGAGATGCAGAACTGCCATGGCAGACAGTGGAGAAACATGTCGGAAGAGATGAGAGAATGGCATGCTAGAATGAGTCTTCTGTATGAGAACAGAAAACCCACCAGACAGTGATATGCTGGGGAGGACCCTGAGCACACAACATTTACCAGAGTGTTGCAGAACACATTGGGGAAGACAGTGCCTGCAGCATGTGGTCCTTGAGAAGCTCAATGGGGGCTCTCTGACAGTACAAGATTCTGGTACAGAACCGAGATTCCTGGTAGCAGTGGGGATAATAGGATTCCAGAGTATCAGAGGCTAACACTTAGTCATCAGGAACAAGGTGGGCTTAATTATTCTAAAGGGCGGCAAGGTTGGAATGGCATCTAAGGGTCCTGAACTATGGGAATCATTGAGATCTCTAATAAAGCCCTCTCTCCATAAATCATGACCTTCCAAATCCTTATTTCAAGCTTGCATCTAAGGGATCTAACATAAGATAACCCCTTCCCCAGCCCCCATCCACAGAGCTGTCCTTGGTAGGCTTTAGCAGTTTTGAAAGGATAGGAGAGAAACCTTCTTGTTCCAAAGTTTATATCTGGACCTCCTAGGAAGTTGCCAGGCAGGAATAGCAGCAGTTGGTATATATCCTGTCATCAGAGCCAAAACAGACAACTTTCCTCAACCCAACGTGATGGCCCTGAAAATGCAGCTTGAGTAGGTTGTTGAGGGAGCAGGAACAGCTGTCCTGTGGCTGTCAGATGGTGTGAACAGACACAGGCAAGGCATGTGGCCTCCACTGGATAGACGAGGCGGAGACCGGGTGAGTCAGATAGCAAGTGAGGGTCCAATGTGGTCACAAAAACGAGTCCCAATAAAATAAGTATGTATATTCATAAATGACTTGGTGCTTTTTGGTCTGTTTTCTCATTGGATATTGTATTAGGTTAAGTTATTTTTGGTTATGTGTGAGGGGAATGAAACTTGAATTAAATTCAGTCCAAGAAGGAAATTTATTAATTCACAGAATTTGAGAAAGGGTTGAATAAATACACGAGAAAAGGCAGATAAGACAACTGAACTACCAGAACAAATGGATCCCGGAACTCAAATGCTGCCAAGTCTTTCCCCCTGATTCTCAGCACTGATTCTTTCCAAAGTCAGTTTCATTCTCTCTTACTGAAGCCTAGCTGTCTCCTCAAGGAGCAAAGAATAGTGTCTGTAGCTTTTGAGTTTTCTATCTGTATGTCTTCAATCTCCAGAAAGAAAAGAGTCTGACTCTGTCTGGTTCAAGGTACAGACATTGTAGGAAATGGAACTGGTTAGTTTGACTTGAGTTAGTTGCTTACCTACAGATGAATCAACTATAACCAGAAGGGCATGGATGGGCAGGCTCAAATATGACACCTCCTAAGGAGAAGGATGGATACTTGGTCATCACCTCCGTGGGTTTCCATTATAAAGCCTCAGGGCAATCCTGAGCGGAAGGCAGAGCAGGGTTGCAGGGTTATGCACTTTTGGAAGCACTGAACATAGAATCCAGAATCTGGGATTCAGTGGGAGCATGTTGGTGGAGGAAAGAGCTGTAAACTTAGAATCAAAAGGAACAAAAGTTTAAGTAGCTACCCCATTAACCTTGTGAACGGGACTGTATCACTTACCCTCTCAGAGCCTTTATTTCTTCATTGTAAAATGGGAGGGATTATGTTTTATGTATGTTTTATGTATTATGTTGGGATTATGTTTTATGTATGTTTTATATATTATGTTGGGATTATGTTTTATGTATGTTTTTTATTACTGTAAAGTAATCCCAGCATAGTACTTGCCATGTTATCCAAACTTAATATGTGTTTTCTGAAATGTAATATCGTAATAGCCCACCATCCATTTTTAAACCCAGTAAACGTTCATTCAGAAAAATAAGTATGGACTTTGGGTACACACACACCCAGACACACAAAGGGTCTGCATTATTATTCTATCCCTGGCATGGCCATATTAGAATTTCTCAATTTATCTGATCTATAGCTCACATAAGGTCATTATGACTATGGAGAACTCTGGTGAATTTACACATGCAAATGCGGTAAGTGTAGGAACATGCAATAGAAACTGCACTTACCTAGTGCTTTCATATCTAAATACTTATTCCAGGTCAATGTTTTTGGAGCTTGTATTATTTAGACATGTTTCAGCTCTACATTTCACTCAGCATATATAGATACAAGCTTTCTAAGGATTTCTGAAATAGCTATTCTCCTTTCCTTTATCTGTTCTGTTTTTCTGAGTCTGTTGGACAGATTTTCCTAGGATAGAGAAGAAAGGAAACACATGTTAATTTTGTTTGCCTGGAGAAGGTTCTGGGAACCTGTCTCTTGCAGCACACCTGCTCATTTCTAGCTCTGGACCTGAGCCACACCTTCCCCAGACTGCTTCATTTCTGGGGAAATAGCCGTGGTTTTAAAATTCCACCTGGAGTGAGGCCTGAAAGGGTCATTTTAGTTCTGAGGTTGGTTTCAAGAGGCTCATGTCCCTGTTTTCATTGGCAGGGCGTTTACAAGGGATAGCCTCAATACACTGGATTCTCAGGACAGTGAGTTCTATTCAGGCCTGGAGGCAGACCAAGAGGGAGAACTTCCCTATAAGAAAAAACAGGCCATTCAGTATTTGCCTGTTTCCACCTGTGCCCCTCCTTGTTTACAAAGCTGTGGCAATGTTTGTGTTGAATGGCTTAGAACACAGGAGTGCTTTTTCTGGAAATAGTTGTAAAGAAGTCAAAACAAAATCCTCTAGTTATTCCATTTCTTAGCTTTCTTCTTCCCCTTTTGCTCCACCCCCTACAGGAGCTAAAAGCAGCACTGCCCTTTGTATGTACCTTGGAGCTAGGAAGTTCCATATTGTCTTAGCCTGAGTTTTCAGAAACCAGAGCCTGAGAAAAGGCTTTTGTGGTACCATTTTATGAAGGGGATGCAACTCCAGGGAGCCTGACTGAAGGAGAAAGGGTGTGAGGTAGGGAAGGTGTGGGAACCAATGAGCCAATATAAGCCATGTGACCAAGTTAGCAACCACTTGGTCTGAAGTGGGACTGAGCTCCATCTTGGAGGGCTGTCTTTAGAGAAGTTCACAGGTTGCTTCTCAGGATAGTTCATGCAAGGCAAGAAGGAAGACATTGATCTGCTCCCCACAGGCCCCCATTGGTCCATGGTTCTCCCCATGGGGCATTAAATCCCTCATGATTCCCAGCAACATTCACCACCCCAGCATCCAAGGGCCACACCTGAGGAAAGAGGTGAGCAGTGCACAGAGCACACCTGAGGTGTGACGCGGTGGGCTGTGTGTGTAGGGAGTTAGGTCTATATAAAGACACCTAGGAACACAGAGTTTCAGCTGTGGGGTGGAGGGGAAGGAATCTGTATTTTGTTTAGGTTCTCAGGTTATTCTGATTCAGCCTATCCACAAGCTAAAGTTCAGAAATCACTTTTATAGATTATGACTACCTCTAACCATAAACGTTGACATGCCTATCAGTTGTAGCAATGCGATTTGTGAGCTTTTGAGAAGTATTTTTCTTTTATGACCTCCTAAAGGCAAAATCATAAACATATACACTCACACAAGTGTGTGTGTACACGCATGTGTGTATGGGTTGAACACAGGGTACAAGGGAAATAGTTTGAATTCCATGAGCTACATGAGTTTAATCTGTATAGAAAGAAGAACTGATGAGTTTTCCCCAAGTCTTCCCAAACTTCATGCATATTTTTATGAACTATGATTTTTAAAATGTCTTATATGGACTCAGCTCTCAGTTATCCTTTGTCTGCTTGGTGAATTATGAGTGTCAGGTTTGTCTCCATGGCCAGCATGCCAGGCTGGCTGGCTTGCCTGCCCCACTGCAGAAAGCATGTGTTTACCGAGGAAACAGTCACTCAGTTTTAACATTGGCCTCAGCAAAAAACCTATTTATGAGGGCAAATCCAGTGCTCTTGCAAAATTAAAATCTGACTCGAACACCTTCCAAAACCCAGCTGAAATGGCTTTTGGATTATCCATGGGAGTGGATTATTCACACTACTGCTCTCCTATTAACAAACAGTTATTCAGAGTTCACCATCCAAACAGTCTCAAAACTATGAATGGGCTATGTTGCAATTCAGTTGCATGTAACTCACAACATGTTATCATGTAAGCTGAGTGAGGAATTGTGGTGAGACCCCTACCTAGGACAGTTGTTCTCAAAGTGTGGTCCCTGAGTAGCAACACCAGTATCACTTGGAAACTTGTTAGAAATTCAGAAAGATCATTACCTTTTTGTTTAATTACATATGCACATTGAAAAAATTGTAATGCATAAAATGAACTGCTGTATCAGGTGTTGTATCTCCAACTGCTAGAAGTATTTAAGTAGAGACTGGATAAATTGTCAGAGGTTTTTGGAAGAGATTCTTGCTTTAGATGAGATGTTGGATAAAAGCACTGCTAAAATTTCTTCAGACACTAATGTTTTTTTACCATATCAGCAGGAAGTAAGTGATCAGAGTATCTTATCTTTGTGTTTTAGTTTGAATCTCATAGATGGTTCATGCAGCCACACTAGTACATGACTTTCAGATTATTGTGAGTCTTTTCCTGAGTTTTGCTGCAATATCCACATGCACTCCAAAATAATTATTTACAAACCATTTTCCAGATTGGTCTTACCTGTAATCAGAATTTCTGAGATTTCTAAAGACTTTAAAAAATAATGAAAACCAATCAAATAGACCTGTGCTAGGGATGAGATAAAAATGTTTTGCATTATGATTTAGCTGATCCATGTTTTTGTTTTTTTATCACAGAAAGGTAATTGTTATTAACATGATTTGTCACATTTTAGTACAAAGTGTTAATGTCATGAGTAATGGTAAGGAAATAACATCTGTATAGTGCTTTGGAGGGTACGAAGTGCCTCCTCATATATGAGTACACTTTATCCTTATAGTGACCCTATCAGCATTTATGATTATTATTACTCTTATGCGAGAAGCACCTGGCCTTGGAGAGCTCAGTTACTTATCTAGGAGCACACTGTTAATTACTGATGCAAGAGAAGGGGAGTACAGGCCATTGACTTTATCAAGCCCATTTTCTTTCCCTTATATCAGTGGTTCTAAAATGTTTTGCCTTAGGATCCCAATTATTGAGGACCCCAAAGATCTTTTGTTCGTGGGGTTTATATCTGTGGTTTACCATATTAGAATTTAAAACTGAGGAAATTTTTTTTTAAACATCTTTATTAAAACTGAGGAGATTTTAATATGCTATTTACTACTTCATTTAAAATAACATTAATAAACCAATTATATAATACCAATATATATTTTAATTAAAAAATCATTTTTCAAAACAAAAAAATTAGTGAGAACAGTTGTATTCTTAAACACTTTAAAACATCTCTTTAATGTTTGGATTAATAGAAGAGAACTGGATTCTCATATTTTCTTTTGGATTTAATTTTTTGCAAGATGACGTTTTGGTTGAGGAGTGTGAAAAAAATTTGACCACCCAGAGATACATGGTTGGAAAAGAAGGCATATTTTAATCACCTTTGTAGATAATTGTGGATATTTTTCTTTGATACTATACCAACACTCAACAAGTGATAGTTTCTCAGAGATCTGTTGTGATATGCAACCTGAATGCTTTTCAATGAAATTTTGTACTCTGTTACGTTGTGATACAATGGCCTTCCTGCATTCTGAATGAATGTTTTACAAATGTAAGATTTTATGACTTCATGCCATGGTTACTTGAAAAATATTGATTCACTGAGTTATGAGGGTTTTTCAAATATTGTCACATTTTATTATATAGTACCAAAAAAATCACATCTGTTAATGGCACCATAATGCTATAGGAAGAGTTCTTATGTATTGGGAAGCTGTCAGGTTTATGGTTGCAGACACAAGGTTTTCAGAACTCTCATTTTCCATTCAGATCTTATCTTTAACAACAAATATTAGTTGTTTTCCTTAAAGTGCCAGACTTACTTCATTTTTCTCAAGAAATTCTCAAGAAAATATTTTTATGTCAGATTTCCAAGTCTGAACACTCGGAGTTTACATTTCATGGAAAAAAGTCCAACTAGTTCAACTTACAGTTAAACACTCACACAAACATTATTCCTCAAGACAATCATCATACATTGTTATGCGGCAGTAATGTCTCATGCATACTTCCCATTTCATCATTTAATCACATACAATATTGACAAGACGTGTACTCAAGATAAAAATATAAAAATTTAATAATTTATACTGCTTCCACAAGAATATTCTTTGTGGGAAATTGGCCTTTTTTTTTGAGTTTGTGATGGTGAAGCATATAACAGTTAACTACTAGGACAGTCTGGTGCCAGTGACTTGATTTGTACAAAGGCATGAGTAATTTTCTCACCATTGTTTTTGTACCTTCAGTACAAATGTCAATCCAGTGAAAAAGGCAGATAATAATGTCTTAGTATTATCAGGAACACAGTTTTGAGCTCATGGGTGTCTTAGCAGGGTCTTGGGGACTTTGGTGTTCATGGAAGAATTGCTACCTTACATCAAGCTTCCCTTCAAGTAGCTGGATTTTGAAGAAGTTGATATTTCACTCCATTATACAGGAAACACTTCTGATGCCAAACTGCTTAATGTTGCTGACACCGACATTTTTGATTTTTTGCTGCTATGACCCATTTTGAACTGTTCTTCTCCTTGCATACTACACGCAGTCGCTCTAAACTTTCTGTTCTTTTATCTTACTTTGTTCTCCCTAGTTCCTGGACTTCACAAACATTGGTCAATCTGCTGGGAATACCACTTCCTTCTAAACTGTGAGGCTAGCTCATCCTCAGGTATGAGCTTAAATATCATTTTCTCAAGGACATGCTCACTGACACCTACAGTCAAAGATATTTCTTCTAAACACCTATTATATGGCAGGGCATAGACTAGGTATTAGGCACACATTTGTACATATTGGGTATCCATTGTTATTACCTGTCAGCAGAAAAAGATAATTCTGATTAATCTAGGTAATTCCATCACTTTTATATTTATTGGTAAAGTCAGTCAAATTCAGGGTCTCTTTCCCCTGTCCTTTTTCCTGACGTAGATTGTATCAGCTAGGGTTTATTCAAGATGGTTATTGATGGGGATGGGTCTTCCAAGGCTTGGTCTGGATCCATCTACCCTGGCGCCCACCAAGACATGCAGTAATACTGTGGTGCTCTCTGATAGTGAGCCTCCATCCATTTTGGCATCTGCAGATGAGAGGGTGCACTTCCAGCACAAAACCTGCTAGAAATGGCTGCAATATACAGTCTATCCTCATTATCCATAGATTCCATATTTATGAATTTGCCTACTTAATTTGTTTGAAATCCTGAAATCAATTCATTTATTTTGGCATCTGCAGCTGATTTGTGTACCCTCCTACATGAAACCTACTGGAACTGGCTGCAATAAACATTCAATCCTCATTATTTGCAGGTTCCATATTTGTAAATTTTCCTATTTGCTATAATTTACTTATAATCTAAAATCAATAGCCATGGTGCTTTCACAGTCATACACAGACATACGAAGAGCAGCAAAGGATTTAAATTGCTTGACACACATTCCCAATTGAGGCTGAACACAGTTATTCTCTGCCTTTTTGTTTTACTCTCATACTGTAAGTCAGTCTCCTTTTGAGTCTATTGAGTTCTGTGTTTTTCACTTTTTTGAGCTTTCCACTGGTGACTTTGCTGTTTAAAATGGACTCCAAGCATAGTGCTGTCTAGTGTCCCTAAGTACAAGTAGGCTGTGATGTGACTTATGGAGAAAATGTGCGTGTTAGAAAAGCTTTGTTCAGACATGAGATATAGTGCTGCTGGCTGTGAGTTCAAGGCTAATGAATTAACATTACACATGAAATAAGGTGTCTTTAAACACAAAAAACAAGGCTATGTATTGATCAATTGACAAAAATGTGACCAGAAGCTCACAGGAACCTAACCCTGTATTTCTTCTAGGAGCAGTGGTTTTAATATTTGCAAATTCTGTATTTGTGACTACTTTATAGAACTTATCTACCATGAATAATGAAAATTGACTGTACCATTTTCCTATGACTTTCTCTGGTCACAGAGTAGATAGCATGACTCTGAATTCTGGCTCTAGCTCCACCACATACTCATTGTATGGAAGACCAGGAAACATTTCAAAGAAACTTGTCTAAGTATGGAAGAGAACTGTGGCTAGTCCTTCATCCTACCCTGTTGTGGGTTGAATGGTTTCCCCCAAAACAAACTGTTGAAGTCCTAACCCTGGTACCTGTGAATATGACTTTATTTCGAAATAGGGTCTTTGCAGATGTAAGGTGAGGTCATACTTGATTAGGGTGGGCCCTAAATCCAATAACGGGTGTCCTCATAAGGAGAGAGAGATTTGGAGACAAAGAGAGAGGAGACACACAGAGAAGTCCCTGTAAAGATGGAGGCAGAGATTGGACTTATGATGCCACAAGCCAAGTAAAACCAAGGATTTCTGGGAACTACCAGAAGCCAGGGCAGAGGCATGAAACACATTCTCCCCATAGCCCCCGGAAGAAACCGACCCTGTGGACACCTTGATTTTGGACTTCTAGCTTCCAGGCCTGTGAAGGAATACATTTCCCCTGTTTTAAGCCTCCCAGTTTGTGGTACTTTGTTATAGCAGTCCTAGGAAACTAATACACGCCCTTTAAAGTTTACGGTAGTATCCTTGAGAAGAACCAGCAGAAAATAACTCCAAATAGACCTATAAGAAAATGGGCATTTCATCAGTCTCACTGTGATGGTTCAGAATGGGCAAGTCCTGAACTAATTAACTGGAAATTCTAGTGTCCAGATTTCAGGTAGCAGGAGTCATGGAGAGAAGTAGGACGCCGGAGACCTGGCTCATGGGAAAGTTTCTGTGCCTGGTATTTCACACTCTCGGATCAAATGCTGTTTAAAGGAGGAATGATAAATATTAATGTAGCACCTGCTCCAATTCCTTTCAACTAGCAGGAGCTGACGGAGTGTGGTGCACGCAGTGAGACCCTGTGGAAGCAGCCCCTGACACTCCTGCAGGCTTACCGCAGTGATCCTTCCCAAACCAGACCTGGTGGCTTTGCTAGTTGGCCCTCTGATGTGGCCTGTCACACACCAGCACAAGGACCCTAGACAGCCAGAGGGCTGGCAGCACAGGGGTTCCATCCACTGCCTCTTCGGTAGGCTGGTGGGGAAGGGTGCTGCTGACCACATTTCCCTTTTCCATCCAAGTTCCTGGAGATTTGTTGGTGGAAAGTTAGCTGCTTCCTCTGGAAGTGGAGCAGCCATGTTTCCTTAGCAAGTTTCCCTGAGGTGGAATGTGACTCGTTTGCCACCACTCCCAGCTGCTGCAGGGGCCACGCACCCCCATGAAGCTGGCAGGAACATTTGAGGGGGATATACCTTCCCCATGCATTGAGTCATTCATGGGGGCACCAGGGCCTGAGAATCCTGCATAGGAATGAACTGAAATCAAGCAGGTTGCAGTAAGTACCTGTACCTGTGTCTGGGCCTGCCTCTAGCCATCTGAATTATTTAGAAATTGCTGAGCAGCCCTCAGTGACAAGCTTCATCTAGAAAGCAAGGAGAAGTGATAGTCTATCTTCCAGCAGCTGCATGGCAAAAAGAGCATCTCCAAGTGAAACATTTAAGCCATAATTTATAGAGGATTCTAGGTGTGCCAGCTGCTACATGGAGTGCTTTAAAAATTCATTAAATTCTAGCAACCCTAAGATGGAGCAACTATTATTATCCTCATTGTACATATAAAGTAAGAAAACTCTATAAGAGCAGGGACGATTTCTGTTTTTCCCAGCAATGTATACCAAAGAGTAGTGCAATATCTAACACAAATGTATACTCAGTAAATATCTGAAGGAACAAATAAAAAGGAAAATGAGTGGATGAAATTATTTTGCTGATTGAAAAGTTCTGTATTCACTATAACCTTTCTATTCTCAGGAAGTAGGCAGAGAACGAGAAAACTCTCGTTCTCACCTTACAAACATGGAGCTGGAACTTGCATTTTCTGCTGGCTCCACTTCATTTTTCTGATATGGCAAAGTAAGGTAGGGGTCTGTCAACGTTAGTTTCCGCTATTACTCTTTATGTTCTTGTTTTTAAATTTATTTATTTTATTATTTTATTTATTTATTTATTTTTGGCTGCATTGGGTCTTCGTTGCTGCATCCAGGCTTTCCTCTAGTTGCGGCAAGTGGGGGCTACTCTTTGTTGCGGTGCGTGAGCTTCTCATTGCAGTGGCTTCTCTTGTTCCGGAGCATGGGCTCGAGGCATGCGACTTCAGTAGTTGTGGCACGCGGGCTCAGTAGTTGTGGCATACGGGCTCAGTAGTTGTGGCTCATGGTCTCTTGAGCACAGGCTCAGTGCCTGTGGTGCACAGGCTTAGTTGCTCCGCAGCATGTGGGATCTTCTTTGACCAGGGCTTGAATCCATGTCCCCTGCATTGGCAGGTGGTTTCTTAACCACTGCACCACCAGGGAAACCCTGTTCTTGTTTTTATACACATAAGTTGAGACACTAGACAAATGTTGCTGATTGCCAAAGAACAGGCCAAGAATGACAGGAAAATTTCCAAAGTTTCTACTTATATCCTTCAAATAAACTGTAAGCATGCTGAAATCTCTTCTTAACTTGGTGAAGGGTAGCTGCTCCCATTTGAACAGTTAAGCTTCGAGCTGAAAACCCAGCACCACAAGTATCATTTTATTTCTGGAACTAGAAATCCTGAGGTGAATCCTAAAATGCAATCTAGAAATATTTCTTTTATTCTGTCCTTGGTGATGCAGAAACTGTTCTATGTTTTGACATATTCAAATGAGTGAAACATTCTGGGGAATAAATTCCTGTTCAGTATTTTGGGAAAAGAATAATAGGTATAGGTATAAACATACCTATAGCTATAGATATGAATATAGCTTGAGAATTGCCTATGTCTATTTCACATTGTCCACAGGCAGGATGGGCAATTCTCAACCCATCTTATAGGGAGCATCTCCTGTAGCCACATATATAAGGTCAAAATTATGTATAACCTTGAGGCAACCAGACACCAAGAAGTCAAACATGGTCTGTGTATATCTGCCAAACATTATAGTGAAGGGCCCAGAAATGGTAAAGACCTATTGGGTACCACAAAGATTATTTTGGCTCTATTACCACCTATTATCCTTCTGGGGAAAGAGCATAATTAACTGATTCCTTCATTCTCTGGAACAGAGATCCATCTCTTGAAAGATGCTATTTGGGACCATTACACATTTGTGAAACTCACTCTCTGGGGTGGGCTCCCCAGATTCCAGCTAGTCCTTTTATTTATGCATCTGATCCTCCAGACTCTTGTCATATTCCCTTTAGCTTCAGTTCCAAAGCATCACCAAGCTCCTATTTCTCTTAATGTTGGTAACATTTCCTTTGTCTTCCTGATGTCAATTTGGAGCTCTTAAATCATTATATCAATAGTCAATTCCTCTTTCTCTTTCTCTACAATGTCTGATCAGCTACCAAGTTTGATGGATTTGGCTTTATATTTTCTCTTGATTCTCTGCTTTTTGTTCTTACTCCATCCCTACCCTTTCATTCTCTTAGAATGTTTTCACTCCCCATCTATAGCTATTGAAAATAAAGACATCTTTTCAGAGAAATCTGAGAAGGCTTCAACTTTAAGAATCTTTTCTGAAAGTGCATCTTGCCCAATAAATTTGATAGTGCCTTATCCTGAAATTCTACAGCACGTGTATTTCTCATTGTACATGTATTCTCCATTGTACCATAGTTGTCTGTACCCTGTGTTATTCTTTTCATTGGAATATAAGAAATGTCAGTCTCAGTTCCATCCCTCGAGGGCTGGCAGTGTACTGCACCTATTAGCTTTGCACCTAATATAGTCTAATAGAGAAAGTTGAGTGTTCTGAGTAAGACTGCCTAGATATGAATCCCGG
This sequence comes from Physeter macrocephalus, assembly GCF_002837175.3. NCBI lineage: Eukaryota > Metazoa > Chordata > Mammalia > Artiodactyla > Physeteridae > Physeter > Physeter macrocephalus. Next base: position 139,892,649 of record NC_041221.1, read on the forward strand.
CTTAGACATTTTGAACCTCAGTTCTCTTATCTAACAAAGAACAATAACTATCTTTGAGGTGTGTATTTTAATACAAAGCTTGTGTCAGTGTTGTCTGGCATATAGTAAAGTTTAGTCATTTAATTCATTCAGCTGAAATTACTGAGCAGGTACTCTGTGACAGATATTGTTTTTGGCTCTAAGGATCCACAGTGGTGAACAAGACAGACAAGTGCCTTGTTCCTGTAGGGTGTAGATTCTAGTGGGAGGAGACAGAGACGGCTGATGTTAATCTGTTATAAAATAGTACGGCTGTACCAGTTGTTTTCAGCTAATTTCCATTCTGATTTGTAGGTTCCCATGCCATAGTCATTTTTAAAGATCGTGAATGCAGTTCTAGATACAGATACTTCATAAAGATGTTGAAATGGAATTTTTAGATGAAGCACCATGACAATCAATACCATACGCCAAAGTGAAATGCAAGTCATTATATATATATACATTTCAAAAGTGGTATTGAAATCCACTTCCATATCTATTAAAATCCTCACCTGCAATGAACATAACTACAAGTCAACAGTTGAAGATAAAAGAAGAGGATTTTTGTTGAGAGCATTTGGGATTCTCTGAGTGTACCTCCTTCCCTAAGAATGGAAAGGGTAGGCTTACTTCCTTCTTCATCTTAAGAGAGAGATACTTTAAGGAGAACAGTCAGGGTTTAACATGATATTTCTTCAGTTTGGGAAACACAGTGCCCTTGAGTCTGATTCCTTCTAGAAAATCCAACAAGTGAAAAGTTGGCTAGCTGCTTTGATAGTGGATTGAAGGCACATTGAGTGGCCTGTAGTCCTTGAATTTGTTGAGGAACATAGTATATAAATATGCTCCATGGAAAAATTGTGCATGAAAACACGGGGGAGGGGCTGATGATTTAACTTCTGTCTAGAAGGGCTGCAGGGAATATTGAAGAGACCTCAGAAGAAAGAAGTTGAAGTACCAATGGATGCTTATGTTCAAAGAAGGAGTAAGTGGCCAGGGGCAATAGAAATGCATTCATACTCCTCAGTAATCAAGATCAGCTGGTTAGGTACTTATTAGAGTATCCATTTATACTCACATAAGTAAACAAGATATCTTGAGAGAGTGGTAAGAGCCATGGAGAAGATAAATTTAGGATAATTTAATAGAGATTGACAAGGGTGAGGCAGAAGTAACTTGAAAGTGGATGCCCAGGGACGATCTCTCAGAGCAGGTAATTGTAGTCTGGCAGGAAGTAGCCAGGCAGGTAGTGTTCTTGAATATCAAGAAGGTTCTGCAGGAAAAGGGAATAGCAAGTTCCAGGGCTGTTGGGTGGGAATGAGGTTGACATGTTTTAGGAACTCGAAGAAAGCCAGTGTGCAGATGATCAGTAAGTGGGGGTAAAGAACACATACTGAGCGTCATCAGAGAGGACTGTACAGGCAGTTCGAGCAGGGCCTTGCAGGGCATAGTGAGGTGTTTGCGTTTTATTTTCGGTAGAAAAGGAAGCTTACTAGAGAGTTTTGAGCCGGAAGTGGCATGAAGTGATTTACTTTTACTTCTGAGTAAAGTAACAGAAAACTGCAAAGTACAGAGGTAATGGAATATCAGAAACCTCCTCAAGGACATCAGACTTGAAATAGAGCTGAAGCATTTGGGTTGGATTTGGAGAAGCTGGGAAGAATGGGGGGAAGGTGGGTGGAAGAGCATATACATATACAGAGCATATACGGGTACAAGGCACAATTCCCCTACAGCACAAACAAAAACCAGGGGATTGGGATTTTAAGCTACAAATTGGTTGCTGCGATGGATTAATACTGGAGGAGGTGCCTAGATGTTGGGTGCAAGCAAACCAAGCTAACTGTCCAAATGTGACACCTGTGCAAAGGGACCAAATGAAGAGGTAGATTACAGGAGTGAGGGAGCATGATACCAGTCAGGAAGAAAGATTCCAAAGGAGGGTAGGCTGTAGGGCCTGAAAAGAGTGTCTCACTGGCTGAGATGTGCTAACAGGTTCTATGTTGCCTGTGGCCACAGACAGAGAGGAAGCTATTAACAGTAATGGAGCAAATCAAAGCTATACTTACCTGACTGTGGTCAATTGTCCTTACTTTTCTCTTGGCAATCCCTTGCTTAGAGCTCCTAAAATCTAAATGAATCACTATACAGCAACTTCATGGCATTTGTCTGAGTTCTACTTTTCCATTTTGTGTGATTCTTTGACTAGCATCTGGACCCACAACCAGAAATTCAGCTCAGTAAAACTGAAGACTTTTCCTGATTTTACTCAATAATCTATCCCCAGCATAATGCCAAGCACGTAGTGGTTATTCACATATTTGCTGAATGAGTGAATACTGCCTCACCTCCTAAGCATTTCATGAGTTTATGTCTTGCCTCTCCCAAATCCAAACAGACTAGTACCCTTCTAGCTTGTGAATACGCTTAAATTAATTTCTTTATTTATATATACAAGAAGGTTTGATTGGCACTTATTATGGGTTACCCACTGTGAAAGATGCTTAATACAATGATGAACAGGACAAACCTGCCCCCTATTCCCTGAAGAACTTAACATTTAGTGCAGAATATTAAATAATTATGCACATGGATATTATATTACAATTAATATATATGATAAAGAGGAAAAATAGAGGTTGCCGTGAAGAGCCGTGAATATGAAGCCCATTCTCCAGCCTCAGAGAAGAAAAATATAATCTTGAAGGAAAAAAGGAACCATATGTTTAGTTTTGATCTGTAAATCTGTGTGGTACCTAGAACAGGCCCATACATAGTAGTAAATGCCTGTCAGAGTGAAAAATCAAAGCTGACATACTGACAATACATACTAACTATGATAATCAGTGTGTTCTGTCAACACAGCACAGAAATCACGAAGTCCTTATTCTTGTTGTCACATGGGTATGGTGGTCAGGGAATTACTGAGGAGACTCTCTGTTGGGTAGGAGGATATTAGACATTTATTTTCCATCTGTCTATGCACACAGAGATATTGGCTGTTTGCCTCTGTCAGAAATGAGATTGATCAGTGTAGTACTGAAATTAAATGTTTACAGAGGATATCTCTGGTGATTATTAAAAGATTAGATTCTGCTTAGAGGTTTTAAGTTGGGCCAGATGGTCATCTCTATAAAAGCACTAAAGAAATTCAGGGGGAAAAAAGAAAATTTAGAAACTTAAGCAGATAATGTTAGGGAAATTGAAAGACTGGGGTGAGGATGCCAAGATTTGGTGAGTCCAGGGGAAAATCATTTTCTTGCTTAGCTGCCCCTGAAACCATATTGTGTATGGATACAAGTTGCCTCTGCTGGCAGTTGCTGTTCCTTCTAGCTGGAATCCTTTGCTCTCTTTCCCTAGTTATCATGTTTATGTCTTTTAGATCCCAACCCAAGAGACTTTCCTTGAAGACCCTTTATATATTGGACCCTCCCCATGTACTTTCCCATTGCCTTATTTTGTCCTTCATAACATCACAATGTGCATTTATCTTGTTGATTTGTGTACTTTTAAAGAATCTTTCTCCCCTGTTAAAATGTTTCATGAGGACGGGTATCTGTTCTGTGTTGTTTGCTTCTTTAAACTGAAAAGCAATTAGGGAGGTCAAGAGCATTACATAAATATTTATGAAGAAAGGAATGAATGTTGCTTGACTATGGAGGAGATTATAAAGATGTCATTTTACATTGGTGAAAACCACTTGAATTTTTTAGGCTTATAGAGAAGGAAACTCTAACATTTTTCCTTATCTATTCCTCTATTTAACTACTTTTTTTTTTTTTTTTTTTTTTTCCGGTATGCGGGCCTCTCACTGTCGTGGCCTCTCCCGTTGCGGAGCACAGGCTCCGGACGCGCAGGCTCAGCGGCCACGGCTCACGGGCCCAGCCCGCTCCGCGGCATGTGGGATCTTCCCGGACCGGGGCGCGAACCCGTGTCCCCTGCATCGGCAGGCGGATTCTCAACCACTGCGCCACCAGGGAAGCCCTTAACTACTTCTAATAGAAGGGTTTTTGTGTATGTGTGTGCCTCAGTGTACTTCTATTTTCTTTTTTCCTCTGGGCTTTGTTGAGATATACCTAATATATAAAAATTGTATATATTTAACATACACAACATGATTTTTTTGTTTTGTTTTTAAAATTGATGGAGTTGTATAGTTTTATTTATTATTTTTTAACTGAAGTATAGTTGATGTACAGAGTTGTGCTAATTACTGCTGTACAGCAAAGTGACTCAGTCATATATATATATAATATGTATATTCTTTTTCATATTCTTTTCCATATGGTTTATCAGATATTGAATATAGTTCCCTGTGCTATACAGTAGGACCTTGTTGTCTATCCATTCTCTGTGTAATAGTCTGCATCTGCTAATCCCAAACTCCCAGTTCATCCCTCCCTCACTCCCCTCCCCCTTGGCAACCACCAGTCTATTCTCTATGTCCGTGATTCTGTTTCTGTTTCATAGATAGGTTCATTTGTGTCATATTTTAGATTCCACATGTAAGTGATAACGTATGGTATTTGTCTTTCTCTTTCTGACTTACTTCAGTTTGTATGATAATCTCTAGTAACATGATGTTTTGATATATGTGTACATTATGAAATTATTACCACAGTCAAGCTAATTAACATATCCATCACCTCACATAGTTACGATTTTGTGTGTGTGTGTGTGTGTGATGAGAACACTTAAGATCAACTCTTAGCAAATTTCAAGTATACAATACAGTATTATTAAATATATTCACCATGCTATACATGACATCTGCAGAATATTTTTACCCTGAATAACTGTTTTTTTTCCTAATTGAACTCCTCCGATGCTTAAACTGAAGCTTACTACCTGTTGTTCAGTCCTCTGATAAGAATGGCCTCGTATAGATAATCACCTTCTTACCTTGCCTTCTTTAAACAGCCCATCTCCCCATCCCTCCCTGATGATAATGTAGAAAGAGCACTGGACTGTTTCAGAAAAAAAAAAAATGTTAATTTGCCATTGAGATTTTGGTCACAAAATCCGTCCTCTCAGGTTTGTCATTTGTGAAATGAAAGAGTTGGACTAGATGATAATGTACAGTGTTTTCTAAGTTTAAGATGCTATGATTCATAGGTATTATATTTAAGTCTTTTATTCCTGCCTCCAACTGATCTTTTTAAAGGTCAGAATTGGACAACATGCTGAAGAAAGGTTTTGGCCAAAGCTCAAGTTGATTGGGAAGGTACTGTCAGTGTTTATATAGGTCTTGGTCTTGCTGAGCTAATTGTAAGAGGAGCCCCAAATTCTCTACATCATATGGGAACCTTAATTATTAAAAATTTGCTCATCTCCATTGAGATGTTTCTGGAAACCCAGACATAGTTTTCAGAATTTTTAGAAGAAGCCATGAATTTGGCCAAAGAGGAAATGCCAAGGACTGACTTTTTCAGAAAAAGATAACTTTCTAAAAATGAAAAAATCAAGAACTTTCATGGTTTTTACCAGAATCCAACTTCTACCAGAAATCTTTCTCTTTTTAAAAAAACATTTTGCCATTGATTTAGATGGCAGAGAGAAGCAGGAAGGACACCAGTGAAGACAGAGTGTATAGTAGTTAAGAACTTGAAATCTGGACTTAGATCAGTGTTGAGACCACTTACATCATCTGTAACCTTGGGCAAGTCATTTAACCTCCCTGAGTCTCACGTTCCTCATCTGTAAAATGTGGATGATGGTAGTACTGTTATCATAGTTCTACTTGGCTTTTAAATGAGGTAGTATGTGAAAACCTTGCCTGGTTCATTATAAAGTGCTCCATAAATATTAGCCATGACTCTCTTACTATAATACCTGTAATACTCAACAAATATTTGTAAGCAGCATAAGTAATAAGATTCCCAATTCCCTTCTCACCTTCACACACCTATTGCTTGTTTAAACTATAAGCCCTTTAAAAGCAAGGTATACTTGGCAATGTACTAGTACACCAGCAACTTCCAACATGTTATGAATGATTTTAAAATATGGAAGAGAGCAAACTTGTTATTAGTGGAATTCCCTCACCCAATCTATTTCCTCAAATTGTCCTCTTCACTTCCTGCATCAGAATGTATTTATTCATTGTATTCAACTCATGCTGAATAAAATGTGGACTTACTATTTTTTTTACCGAGTTCACTGGAGGATACAGTAAAAATATAAGGTCCCATATCTACCCTCAAAGAGCCTACAGTACAGTGGTTTAGAGCACAGGCTTCAAATTATACAGACTTCGTTTGAAATTCTGGCTTCCTTGTCTTTTAGCTACATGATCATGGGAAAATTATTTATTAACTTTGAACCTCAATTTTCTTGCGTGTAAAATGCAAAACCCTCCTTTTAAGTTTTTTATGAATGTAATTCATGTAGTGAATATAACATAATTCTTCTAAAACACTAAGAATTCCTAACACATAAAAGTACCAATAAATGGCTGTTATTATTATCAGTAAAAATATAGTGTACAATTTTAAAACACCCCATTTTTGATCATCTCATATATAAAATTATTGACATTTCTACCCCCTTATTGAGTTAGTCTGGGCTTAAAGGCAGGTCAATAATAACAACAAATCCTTCAAATATCAGAGATTTAATACAACAAAATACTAATTCTTGTTGATCCAAAGTCTTCTGTGGTTCCAAAGAACTCCTCGGGTCAGCTGTCCTCTGTACAGTCGCTCAGAAATACAAGTTGCAATTCATTTCTCCACCAGCTCAATACAAGAGGTATCTGTGGGTCCAGAGTGTGAAATGAGTATCAGGGAGCTCTAGTACTATCTTCCACATCCTTCTCCTCTCCAGTAGACTCTTAGGTGTTCATATTAAACACTTCATGGAAAAATCAGAGAAAATGCTGGTTCTTAGAGAAAGAGAAAAAATAAAATGGAATGAAGGGACATTTGCAGGGATGTTTTATTGTTCATGCTAGCATCAATTCACTGTTTTCTAGCTGTCCAGAGGGCTTGGCTGAGAAAGCTAACCTTGCTTATTAGGAAAAGTGTCTTCATCATTTCACAGTGTCTTCCATAGGCACAGAACACAGAAGTAGTGACATACATACTACACTTTTTCCATTCCTGGCTTAAGTAAACATCTTGAATCCACTCTTATGCAGATATTATTTTGAACTATGTTTAATATATAATGTCAAGGATACCTAAAACAGTAATGCAATAAACAAAAAAATAACAAAACTTTATATATCACAAAACATCAACCTTTTTTCAATGCTGTTTCATGTTTCTACTCCCTGTTAAATTTTAAAACATATTTCAGATGTGATATCATTTTACTACTAAATATTTCAGGACACATTTCTGAGAAAGTTATGCTAACATCACCACCGTGCCATTGTTACATAGAAAGATAACAATAATTTACTAATATCATCTAATTCCCAATGTTCAAATTTCTCTAATTATCTCAAAAATGTTCTTTTATAGTTACTTTTAAAAATCAAACTATAAACCAGGACCAGTTATAACATTTGGTTGTTATGGGTCCTTGGTCTCTTTTATGCTATAAGCCCTCAGTCCATTTTTTTGTTGTTGTTGTTATTAGGAACAATTTTTTCTTGTTGTTATTGGTCATTTTATTTTATTTAACATCTTTATTGGAGTATAATTGGTTCACAATGTTGTGTTAGTTTCTGCTGAATAACAAAGTCAATGAGCTATACGTATACATATATCCCCATATCCCCTCCCTCTTGATTCTCTCTCCCACACTCCCTGTCCCACTCCTCTAGGTGGTCACAAAGCACCGAGCTGATCTCCCTGTGCTAGGCGGCTGCTTCCCACTAGCTATCTATTTTACATTTGGTAGTGTATATATGTCCATGCCCCTCTCTCACTTCGTCCCAGCTTACCCTTCCCCCACCCTGTGTCTTCAAGTCCATTCTACATCTGCGTCTTTATTCCTGTCCTGCCCCTAGGTTTGTCAGAACCATTTTATTTTTTTTTTAGATTCTATATATATGTGTTAGCATACAGTATTTGTTTTTCTCTTTCTGACTTACTTCACTCTGTATGACAGCCTCTAGGTCCATCCACCTCACTACAAATAACTCAATTTTGTTTCTTTTTATGGCTGAGTAATATTCCATTGTATATGTGTGCCACATCTTCTTTATCCATTCATCTGTAGATGGACACCTAGGTTGCTTCCATGTTCTGGCTATGGTAAATAGAGTTGCAGTGAACATTGTGGTACATGACTCTTTTTGAATGATGGTTTTCTCAGGGTATATACCCAGTAGTGGGATTGCTGGGTGCCTATGGTAGTTCTATTCTTAGGTTTTCAAGGAACCTCCATACTGTTCTCCATAGTGGCTGTATCAATTTACATTCCCACCAACAGTGCAAGAGGGTTCCCTTTTCTGCACACCCTCTCCAGCATTTATTGTTTGTAGATTTTTTGATGTTGGCCATTCTAACCGGTGTGAAGTGATACCTCATTGTAGTTTTAATTTGCATTTCTCTTATGATTAGTGATGTTGAGCATCCTTTCAAGTGTCCGTTGGCAATCTGTATATCTTCCTGTGAGAAATGTCTATTTAGGTCTTCTGCCCATTTTTGGATTAGGTTGTTTGTTTTTTTGATATTGAGCTTCATGAGCTGCTTGTATATTTTGGAGGTTAATCCTTTGTCAATTGCTTTGTTTGAAAATATTTTCTCCCACTCAAGGGTTGTCTTTTCAACTTGTTTATGGTTTACTCTGCTGTGCAAAATCTTTTATGTTTCATTAGGTCCCATTTGTTTATTTTTGTTTTTATTTCCATTTCTCTAGGAGGTGGGTCAAAAAGGATCTTGCTGTGATTTATGTCATAGAGTGTTCGCCTATGTTTTCCTCTAAGAATTTGATAGTGTCTGGCCTTACATCTAGGTCTTTAATCCATTTTGAGTTTATTTTTGTGTATGGTGTTAGGGAGTGTTCTAATTTCATTCTTTTACATGTAGCTGTCCAGTTTCCAAGCACCACTTATTGAAGAGACTGTCTTTTCTCCATTGTATATTCTTGCCTCGTTTATCAAAGGTAAGGTGACCATAGGTACGTGGGTTTATCTGTGGGCTTTCTATCCTGTTCTGTTGATCTATATTTCTGTTTTTGTGCCACTACCATATTGTTTTGATTACTGTAGCTTTGTAGTATAGTCTGAAATTAGGGAGCGTGATTCCACCAACTCTGTTTTTCTTTCTCAAGATTGCTTTCGCTATTCGGTGTCTTTTGTGTTTCCATACAAATTGTGAAATTTTTTGTTCTAGTTCTGTAAAAAATGCCAGTGGTAGTTTGATAGGGATTGCATTGAATCTGTAGATTGCTTTGGGTAATATAGTCATTTTCACAGTGTTGTTTCTTCCAATCCAAGAACATGGAATATCTCTCCATCTGTTTGTATCATCTTTCATTTCTTTCATCAGTGTCTTATAGTTTTCTGCATACAGGTCTTTTTGCTCCTTAGATAGGTTTATTCCTAGGTATTTTGTTCTTTTTGTTGCAGTGATAAATGAGAGTGTCTTTAATTTCTCTTTCAGATTTCTCATCATTAGTGTATAGGAATGCAAGAGAGTTCTGTGCAGTAATTTTGTATCTTGCTACTTTACCAGATTCATTGATTACCTCTAGTAGTTTTCTCGTAACATCTTTAGGATTCTCTATGTATAGTATCATGTCATCGTCTGGAGGGTTTTTATCGTAAATGGGTGTTGAATTTTGTCAAAGCTTTTTCTGCACCTATTGAGATGATTGTATGGTTTTTATCCTTCAGTTTGTTAATATTTTGTATCACATTGTTTGATTTGCGTATATTGAAGAATCCTTGCATTCCTGGGATAAACCCCACTTGATCATGGTGTAGGGTCCTTTAATGTGCTGTTGTATTCTGTTTGCTAGTATTTTGTTGAGGATTTTTGCATCTGTGTTCATCATTGATATTGGTCTGTAGTTTTCTTTTTGGGTGATATCTTTCTCTGGTTTTGGTATCAGGATGTTGGTGACCTCATTGAATGAGTGTGGGAGTGTTCGTCCTTCTGCTATATTTTGGAAGAGTTTGAGAAGGATAGGTGTTAGTTCTTCTCTGAATGTTTGATAGAAATTGCCTGTGAAGCCGTCTGGTCCTGTTCTTTTGTTTGATGGAAGATTTTTAATCACTGTTTCAATTTGAGTGCTTGTGATTGGTATGTTCATGTTTTCTATTTCTTCCTGGTTCAGTCTCAGAAAGTTGTACTTTTCTAAGAATTTGTCCATTTCTTCCAGGTTGCCCATTTTATTTGCATATAATTGCTTGTAATAATCCCTCATCATTCTTTGTATTTCTGCAGGGTCAGTTGTTACTTCTCGTTTTTCATTTCTAATTCTATTGATTTGAGTCTTCTCGCTTTTTCTCATAATAATCTGGCTAGTGATTTATCAATTTTGTTTATCTTCTCAAAGAACCAGCTTTTAGTTTTATTGACCTTTGCTCTCGTTTCCTTCATTTCTTTTTCATTTATTTCTGATCTGATCTTTATGATTTCTTTCCTTCTGCTATTTGGGGTTTTTTTGTTCTTCTTTCTCTAATTTATGTAGGTGTAAAGTTAGGTTGTTTATTTGAGGTGTTTCTTGTTTCTTGAGGTAGGATTGTATTGCTATAAACTTCCCTCTTAGAACTGCTTTTGCTGCATCCCATACATTTTGGGTCTTTGTGTTTTCATTGTCATTTTCTCTAGGTATTTTTTGATTCCCTTTTTGATTTCTTCAGTGATCTCTTGGTTATTTAGTAGTGTACTGTTCAGCTTCCATGTGTTTGCATTTTTTACAGTTTTTTTCCAGTAATTGATATGTAGTCTCATAGCGTTGTGGTCAGAAAAGATACTTGATACGATTTCAGTTTTCTTTAATTTACCAAGGCTTGATTTGTGACCCAAGATATGGAACATTCTCCAGGATAGATCACGAGCACTTGAAAAGAAAGTGTATGTTGTTGTTTTTTGATGGAATGTCCTATAAATATCAATTAAATCTATCTGGTGTATTGTGTCACTTAAAGCTTGTGTTTCCTTATTTATTTTCATTTTTGATGATCTCTCTGTTCGTGCAAATTAGGTGTTAAAGTCCCCTACTATTATTGTGTTACTGTTGATTTCCCCTTTTATGGCTGTTAGTATTAACCTTATGTATTGGGGTGCTTCTATGTTGGGTGCCTAAATATTTACAATTGTTATATATTTTTCTTGGATTGATCCCTTGATCATTATGTAGTGTCCTTCTTTGTCTCTTGTAATAGTCTCTATTTTAAAGTCTATTTTGTCTGATATGAGAATTACTACTCCCGCTTTCTTCTGATTTCCATTTGCATGGAATATCTTTTTCCATCCCCTCACTTTCAGTCTGTATGTGTCCCTATGTCTGAAGCGGGTCTCTTGTAGACAGCACATATACAGCTCTTGTTTTTGTATCCATTCCGCCAGTCTCTGACTTTTGGTTGGAGTATTTAATCCATTTACAGATAAGGTAGTTATCGATATGTATGTTCCTATTACAATTTTCTTAATTGTTTCGGGTTAGTTATTGTAGATCTTTTCCGTCTCTTGTGTTTCCTGCCTAGAGGTGTTTCCTGCCTAGAGAAATTCCTTTAGCATTTGTTGTAAAGCTGGTTTGGTGGTGGCGAATTCTTTTACCTTTTGCTTGTCTGTAAAGGTTTTAATTTCTCTGTTGAATCTGAATGAGATCCTTGCTTGGTAGGGTAATCATGTTCGTAGGTTTTTTCCGTTCATTACTTTAAATATGTCCTGCCACACCCTTCTTCTTGCAGAGTTTCTGCTGAAAGACCTGCTGTTAACCTTATGGGGATTCCCTTGTTTGTTATTTGTTGCTTTTCCCTTGCTGCTTTTAATACTTTTTCTTTGTATTTAATTTTTGATAGTTTGATTAATATGTCTCTTGTTGTGTTTCTCCTTGGATTTATCCTGTATGGGACTCTCTGTGCTTCCTGGACTTGATTGACTATTTCCTTTTCCATATTGGGGAAGTTTTCAACTTTAATCTCTTCAAGTATTTTCTCAGACCCTTTCTTCTTCCATTCTTCTTCTGTGACCTCTATAATTTAAATGTTTGGTGCATTTAATTTTGTCCCCGAGGTCTCTGAGACTGTCCTCAATTCTTTTCATTCTTTTTTTCTTTATTCTGCTCTGTGGTAGTTATTTCCACTGTTTTATCTTCCAGGTCACTTATCCATTCTTCTGCCTCAATTATTCTGCTTTTGATTGCTTCTAGAGAATTTTAAATTTCATTTATTGTGTTGTTCATCATTATTTGTTTGCTCTTTAGTTATTGTACGTCCTTGTTAAATGTTTCTTGTATTTTCTCCATTCTATTTCAAGATTTTGGATCATCTTTACTATCATTACTCTGAATTCTTTTTCAGGTAGACTGCCTATTTCCTCTTCATTTGTTTGGTCTGGTGGGTTTTTACCTTGCTCCTTCATCTGCTGCATATTTCTCTGTCTTCTCATTTTGCTTAACTTACTGTGTTTGGGGTCTCCTTTCCGCAGGCTGTAGGTTCGTCTTTCCCATTGTTTTGCATGTCTGCCCCCAGTGGGTAAAATTGCTTCAGTGGCTTCTGTAGGCTCCCTGGTGGAGGGGACTGGGTACTGGTGCCTGTGTTCTGGTAGGTGGGACTGGATCTTGTCTTTCTGGTGGGCACGGCTGCGTCCGGTGGTGTGTTTTGGGGTGTCTGTGAACTTAGTATGATTTTAGGCAGCCTGTCTGCTAATGGGTGGGTTTGTGTTCCTGTTTTGCTAGTTGTTTGGCATGGGGCTTCCAGCCCTGGAGCTTGCTGGCCATTGGGTGGAGCTGAGTGTTAGTGTTGAGATAGAGATCTGTGGGAGAGCTCTCAGCAGTGATATTATGTGGGGCTGGGAGGTCTCTGGTGGTCCAATTTCCTGAACTCATCTCTCCCACCTCAGAGGCTCAGGCCTGACACCTGACTGGATTACCAAGACCCTGTCAGCCACATAGCTCAGAAGAGAAGGGAGAAATATAGAAGAAAAAAATTTTTTTTAATAAAATAAAGTAATTAAAACAAAAAATAGTATTATAATAAAAAAATTAAAAAGTAATTTAAAAAAGATAGCAATGAAACCAATAAACAAATCCACCAATGATAACAAGTGCTAAAAAACTGTAGTAAGATAAACATAAAAATCAGAAACAAGTCAGTTGCAGACAGCAAACCCCAAGTCTACAGTTGCTTCCAAGTTCTACCACCTCAATTTTGGGTTGATTTGTTGTCTGTTCAGGTATTCCACAGATGCAGGGTACCTTAGGCTTACTGTGGGCATTTAATCTGCTGCTGCTGAGGCTGCTGTGAGAAATTTCCCTTCCTCTTCTTTGTTCCCACAGGTCCTGGGGTTTAGCTTTGGTTTTGGCCCCACCTCTGCGTGTAGGTCGCCCTCAGGCTTCTGTTCCCACTGAGACAGGATGGGGTTAAAGCAGCGGCTGATGAGGGGGCTCTGGCTCCCTCAGGCCGGGGGGAGGAAGGGGTACGGTAGTTTTAATTGGATTGCGGGGCGACCCTGTGGCTGCAGAGGCCAGCATGATGTTGCAACAGCCTGAGCCATGCTGTGTGTTCTCCTGGGGATGTTGTGCCTGTGTCACGGGACCCTGGCAGTGGCGGCCTGCGCAAGCTCCTGGGGGTGTGTGGATAGTGACCTGTGCTTGCACACAGGCTTCTTGGTGGCTTCAGCAGCAGCATTAGCAGTTCATGTCTGTCTCTGGTGTCCAAGCAGCCACAGCTAGCACCCATCTTTGGAGCTCGTTTAGGCAGTTCTCTGCCTTCTGTGGGCAGACAGGGAAGGAATCCACTCTTCTCACACACCCTAAAACAATTTTCTCTTGCCTCTTAGGCAGGTCCAGAGTTTTTCCCAGAGTTTCTCCCGGCTAGCTGTGGTGCACTAGCCCCTTCAGGCTGTGTTCATGCAGCCAACCCCAGTCCTCTCCCTGGGATCTCACCTCCGAAGCCCGAGCCTCAGATCCCAGCCCCCACCCGCCCTGCTGGGTGAGCAGACAAGCCTGTCAGGCTGGTGAGTGCTGGTCGGCACCGATCTTCTGTGCAGGAATCTCTCCGCTTTGCCCTCTGCACCCCTGTTGCTGCACTCTCCTCCTTGTCCCCAAAGATCCCCCTCACCACCCCCGTCTTCGCCAGTGAAGGGGCTTCCTAGTGTGTGGAAACTTTTCCTGCTTCACTGTTCCTTCCCAGATGTGCAGGTCCCGTCCCTATTCTTTTGTCTGTTTATTCTTTTTTCTTTTGCCCTACCCAGGTATGTGGGGAGTTTCTTGCCTTTAGGGAAGTCTGAGGTCTTCTGCCAGCATTCGTTCAGTAGCTGTTCTGTAGGAGTTGTTCCACATGTAGATGTATTTTTGATGTATTTGTGGGGAAGAAGGTGATCTCCATGTCTTACTCCTTTGCCATCTTGAAGGTCCCCCCGATTCCATTTTTATGCCATTGATCTGTTGGAGAAATCAGATCACTTGTACTGTACAATGTTGTACATTATGAATTTACCAGTTCCCTCATGGTTTGGCTTATCTCATTTTTCTTTTTCCTATAAGCTTGTAGGTGGATAAAAAGACTTTATTAGATTCAGAGTCTATTCATTTGTGGTGTGTCTCTTTTATTTTTACTTATTTTTGCTTCAGTTTTATATTTCAGGCATTTCTTTTCAAAGTTTCCCTAAGGACTTCTTTCTTTGAATAATCATCGTGTAGACTTCATTAAACTAATATTTCTGCTATTAACAATTATAAATGTTAAACAAGATATATATGATAGTTATTTGAAAGCACAGAACTATGATAAAACATTGGCAAAATTTTAGGGAATAAAATGTTTGAAAAAAAGAAAATATGACAGTTTCAATCCACATTTAAATTATTTTTTTCCCTAGTTGCGAGAATGGCTGGAAATTGAAACAGGAATCCAGTAAAAGAGGAAAGTCACAGGGGGTGGAAGCTTCAAAAATCTGCATATATATTTTCCCCCCAATAGTAATATACTCCTAAAGTGTACATGCATGGGGTGAGGCTCCCAGAAAATTAAAAGCTGGAAGGCTAAAAAAAAATGAGAATTTAACAGTTTTCTGGTGTTGGGAAGAGTTGGGGGTTCACTCCTTATCAAGCTTTAATAGCTTAGTGAACAGTTGGGGCTTTTGAGTAAAATCCCAATAGCATCATGCCTTAGGTATAAGAACCACATGACAGAACTAAGGTCTATGCCCTAGGATTAAGGGAAAATCCAAAATAGACCTTCAGTGACCAATCTGCCATGGATAAAGGTGATTCATCATTTAACTATGTATCTGTGGGAACAAAACTCCACACTCTTCAGAGGAGCACAAATAATCCAGCGTATCTACAGTGTTTCATTTATAATGTTCAGTGTCAAATACTACCAGACACAAAAGTCAACAAAATATAATTATAAGGAGAAATAGTCAACGGAAGCAAACCCACAGATTGCCTACTAATTCCAATATCTGGGCTAAGACATTAAAATTACACTTAAAATATGTAAAAGGAATCACTGTGAAAGTAAGACACATAAATTTCCAAAGAGATATGAAAATTCTAAAAGCGAACCAAGCAAGAATCCTAGAACTAAAAAAACTAAACATGAAATTAAAGAATACAGTGATTGGGTTTAAATATAGATTATATAATAAAATACAGACGGAAGGGTCAGTGAACTTGAAGGTAGGTCAATAGAAATTATTAAAATATATAAGGACCTTATACAACTTAATAACAAAGAAAAAACAAATAACCCTATTAAAAAATAGGCAGAAGAACTAAATAGACATATTCCCAAAGAGGACATCAAAATAGCTAGTAGGCATATGAGAAGATGCTCAACTTTACTAATCATCAGGGAAATGCAAACAAAAACTACAATAAGATATCACCTCATACCTGTTAGAGTGGCTATCATCAAGAAGACAAGAGAGTACAGGTGCTGGTTAGGATACGGTAAAAAGGGAAACTTTATATACTGTTGGTGGGAATATAAATTAGTCCAACCACTATGGAAAAAAAATTAAAAATAGATCTACCATAGAATCTAGCAATTCCACTTCTGCATATATACCCAAAGGAAATAAAAACAGAATTTTTAAAAAAATATTTTATCATATTGCAGTATAGTTGATTAACAATGTTGTCTTAGTTCTGGGTGTACAGCAAAGTGATTCAGTTATACATATACATGTATCCTTTTTCAAATTCTTTACTCATTTAGGTTATTACAGAATATTGAGCAGAGTTCCATGTGCTATGCAGTAGGTCCTTGTTATCTATTTTAAATATAGCAGTGTGTACATGTCAATCCCAAACTCCCAGTCTATCCCTACACCCCACCCTTCCCCCGGTAAGCATAAGTTTGTTCTCTAAGTCGTGAGTCTGTTTCTGTTTTGTAAATAAGTTCATTTTACAAATGTATCATTTTTTAAAAAAGATTCTGCATATAAGCTATATCATATGATATTTGTCTTTCTCTGTCTGACTTACTTCACTTAGTATGATAATCTCCAGGTCCATCCGCATTGCTGCAAATGGCATTATTTAATTCTTTTTAATGGCTGGGTAATATTCCATTGTATATATGTATCACATCTTCTTTATCCATTCATCTGTCGATGGACATTTAGGTTGCTTCCATGTCTTGGCTGCTGTAAACAGTGCTGCAATGATCATTGGGGTGAATGTACCCTTTCTTTTTTTAAAATTAATTTTTATTAGAGTATGGTTGATTTACAATGTTGTGGTAGTTTCAGGTATACAGCAAAGTGAATCAGTTATGCATATAATATATACATATATCCACTCTTTTTAAGATTATTTTCCCATATAGGCCATTACAGAGTATTGAGTAGAGTTCCCTGTGCTATATAGTAGGTCCTTATTACTTACCTATTTTATATACAGTAGTGTGTATATGTCAGTCCCAATCTCCCAATTTAACCCTCCCCGTCCCCTTACCCCCTGGTAACCATAAGTTTGTTTTCTACATCTGTAACTCTATTCCTGTTCTGTAGGTAAGTTCATTTGTACCTTTTAAAAATCTTCCTCATATGAGCAATATCATGTGATACTTGTCTTTCTCTTTCTGACTTACTTCACTCAGTATGATAATCTCTAGGTCCATCCATGTTGCTGCAAATGGCATTATTTCATTCATTTTTATGGCTGGGTAATATTCCATTGTATATATGTACCACATCTTCTTTATCCATTCATCTGTTGATGGACATTTAGGCTGTTTCCATGTCTGGGCTATTGTGAATAGTGCTGCTATGAACATAGGGGTGCATGTATCTTTTTGAATTATAGTTTTGTCTGGATATATGCCCAGGAGTGGGATTGCTGGATCATATGCTAATTCTATTTTCAGTTTTCTGAGGAGCTTCCATACTATTTTCCATAGTGGCTGCACCAACTTACATTCCCACCAACAGTGTCGGAGGGTTCCCTTTTCTCCACACCCTCTCCAGCATTTGTTATTTGCAGACTTTTTAATGATGGCCATTCTAACCAGTGTGAGGTGGTACCTCATTGTAGTTTTGATTTGCATTTCTCTAATAATTAGTGATGTTGAGCATCTTTTCACATGCCTCTTGGCCATCTGTATGTCTTCTTTGGAGAAATATCTATTTAGGTCTTCTGCCCATTTTTTGATTGGGTTGTTTGTTTTTATGATATTGAGCTGCATGGGCTGTCTTAAAACAGAGTTTTGACAAGCTATATACACTGCTGTGTTTATCACAGCATTTTTAAAACAGCCAAGATATGGATTCAACCCAAATGCCTGTCAGTGGATGACAGATAAAAAAAAGATGTGGCATATATTCAAAATGGAACATTATTCAGCTATGAAAAAGGAGGATATCCTGCCATTTTCAACAACATGGATGGGGCTTGAGCACATTATGAAAGTGAGAGAGACAAGTACTGTAGAGTACCGCTTATATGTGAAATATAAAAAAATCAAATTTGTTAAAAACCAAACAAAACCAGAGAGTAGAATGGTGGTTACCAGGGGATGAGGGAACAGGATAAGACTGATCATGTTTAAGGTTACAAATTTGTAATGAGTAATAAATAAGCCATAGAGATCTACTGTACAGTATCATGAATATAGGTAATATTGTACTAAAAGTTATGTAACATAAATAATGGAAATTATATTACAACTTATAAATGTGTCAGGTAACATGCTGTATGCCTTAAGGTTACACAATGTTACATGTCAAATTTATCTAGTAAATACAATTTTAAAGAATTTTCTTGAAGTGTCTGCTGATGGGAATTAAAAATGGAACATCCAATTGGAATCAGTTTAGTAGTTTCTTATGAAGTTAAATACTCTCCTGTGTTATGCCCAGCAGTTTAACTTCTAGGCTAGTTATGTATCTGAGAGCAATGTAAGCCTCTGCCCACACACACAAAAAAATCTTCTGTGAGACTGCTTTTTTAGCAGCTTTATTCATAATAGCTAAATACCCCAAACAACCAAATTGCTTACCAAAAAGTGAATGGAGAAACAAATTGATATATTTATGTAATACAGAACTTCTAAGAAAAAAAAAATCCAAACTGCTTATGTGGATGGATCTCAAAATAATTTTGTTGAATGAAAAATATCAGACAGAAAAGAGTATGTTTCATTTATATAAAAACATATATAAAATAGGGAAAATCTAAAATGACAAAAAAAATCTTAAGTAGCTGGGGAGATTAACTGTAAAGAATCACAAGGAGGGCTTCCCTGGTGACGCAGTGGTTGAGAGTCCGCCTGCAGATGCAGGGAACGCGGGTTCGTGCCCCGGTCTGGGCGGATCTCACATGCTGCGGAGCGGCTGGGCCCGTGAGCCATGGCTGCTGGTCCTGTGCGTCCGGAGCCTGTGCTCCGCAATGGGAGAGGCCACGGCAGTGAGAGGCCCGCGTACCACAAAAAAAAAAAAAAAAAAAAAAAAAAAAAAAAAATCACAAGGAAAATTTCTGGGGTGATGGAAATGTATATCTTTATAGGAATATTACACAATTCTGTACTTTTGTTACAACTCATCAAATTTTATTCTTATAATCTTGTTATATCATGTAAATTATGTACCATTAAGGAAAAAGTATTGGAAAATTTGTCCTAAAATGATTATGTTATACTGGCTAATGTTAAGTTCAATAATTTTTTCCAACTTTACAATCTGACAATTTTTAAATCTCTAGCAATCTGAAATAGTAGTTGTAACCACTACTGCAGCTATAACAAATTAATGAAATTTGTTAATGGTTTAACAGGTTTATTATCTTAAAGTTCTGGAATACAGAAATCAAACATAAGTCAACAGAGCTGCGTTCCACTGAGATACTCTAGGAGATAATCTGTTTTCTTGCCTTTTTTCAACTTTTAAAGGCCACCTTCATTCTTTGGCTCATGGCCTCCTCCATCTTCCAACATATCAATGTGGCTTCTCTCTCTGGCACTGACTCTTGATTCTGTTGTCATATCTCCTTCTCTGATTCTTTTGCCTCACTTGTTACCTCATAAGGATGCTTGTGATTACATTGGACTGACGTGGATAAACCACGATCATTTCCTCACTTCAAGTTCCTTAACTTAATCACATCTGCAAAGTCCTTTTGCTCTTTACTCACAGGTCCTGGGGATCAGGGCATGGACATCTTTAGGGTCCATTATTCTGACTACTATAGTGGTACACCGAACACCTAAAACACCCACTCTTCACCCAGATTCATTGATTGTCAGCAATCTTTGTCACTCTTTCTCTCCCTGTCTCTCCTTCTCCCTCTCCCTCTGTCTCTCTCGCTCTCACTTTTCTCTCATTGCAACTTCAGCAATAAGGAAGAAATAATTTTTAAAAAGGCGTGAAGGCATAAATAACTCAAGCTATATAGATAAATCTGGATTTTCTGTTATCATTTATGATGGCTTTTAGTTTATATCATAATCTTTCCGGGGGTGTGTAACGTGATTCTTATTCAAATTTTTATTATTTTAAAAAATGGGGGCTTCCCTGGTGGCGCAGTGGTTGAGAGTCTGCCTGCCGATGCAGGGGACACGGGTTCGTACCCCGGTCTGGGAAGATCCCACATGCCGCGGAGCGGCTGGGCCCGTGAGCCATGGCCGCTGAGCCTGCGCGTCCGGAGCCTCTGCTCTGCAACGGGAGAGGACACAACAGTGAGAGGCCCGTGTACCGCAAAAAAAAAAAAAAAAAAAAAAATGGTACTACGTTTGGAAAATTGGGCCAGGATGCCATAAAATCAAACTAATGGCAATAGATCTCCAACTCAAAGAGATAACTGAATTTGTATGTTAATTCATCTTTTTAATTCATTTAAAATGAGCACTGCTATGTGTGTTTATAGTGGTTTTATGCAAATAATCAATTAAGGGGAGTTAAGATGGGCTAGTATATAATGTTTTGTTGAATACCTACTGTGTACAAACACTAAGCTGAGTCCTGGAGATACAGCAGTGGGTGATGCAGGCATGTTCTCTGTGTTCATGAAGCCACAGCCCATAGTCTCCCAAAGAGACATCTTATGCAAGAAACTCCAGAAGAGCATTTAAGAAAAATTTATCCAGTTTTTACAATGAAGGGACCTTTCCCTAGAGACTTCATGGAGATAGGAGGAAATCCTGGTTATAGTAATATAAATATGTATTATGAGAGTTAATCTAATCCTTTTAAAAACATGTTATGATATGATGAATTTTGTACTTGAAATCTTGCAGAAAGACTACAGTGGTAAATGATTAGGAGTGAAAAAATTATAGAGCAAATACCTCAGAAAACAGCTGAAAAAGAACACTGTTCACAACAGAGTAATCTCCTGGGATGGCAGATGGGCAGTTAGTTTCCTGGGACATTCAGAGTCATATTAAAAAGCACAGAAAAAAAAACCCCAACATTGTGGAGAGTCAATCATCATTCTACAGCAAATGGACGAAATTCACTCTTTCATCTGATTCCAATTTCTATTCTAAATAACAACCAATTTAGTCTAGCTTTTTTTTTTTTTTTTAAGTATCTCTCTCCCAGTCCCCTGAACTGTTTTGAAAAAATGTAAGAATTCTTATAATTCTTACCTTGTGATATTCAGGACAGGAGAGAATGTATTTAGAGGGAAATTGTGACCAGTGACTGATAGGAATAAGAATCTGACTTTGCTTACTTTGGTTCGATATATGTGTGTCTGTGTATCACACACTGAAATTAAAATGGTGCATGCTGTTGAGAGGGAATAAATTCTAAACATAGCTGAAAAAAACTTTTAAATGCTCATATAAGCTGTGTTTATATGGGAAAATTATAGTATTTAAAAAGATTTATAGTCAAATGCATTATCTACAGTGTATTAGGGTAGACAATGAAAATCAACCACAAAATCTCAGCGGCCAAACATAATAAAGCTTGTTTCTTTCTCGTGCAAAGTGCACTGAGGGTCTGACTCTAGGACAACTGTCCTCTATGAGGTGACTTTGAAGTCCAGACGACTTGTGTTGCCTCCATCTCAATACATATTTCTTCAAGCATGGAAGACATGGGAACAGAGTGTCTCTTGCACTGAAAGTGAAATGTTTTCATTCGAAAGGAGTGTCAGTTCTGCTCACCAGACATTAGCCAGACCTTGATCAGAACCTGTCACATGGCCCTTCCTGCTAAGAATAGCAGTAAATGGCCAGAAAGAGAATGGTGTATGGACGAGCTCTAGAAACCCAAACCATGCATGATCATCTTCCCCTACTAGAATGTAAATTCCATAAGGCAAGGATGTTTTCCTGTTTAGTTCACTGCTGCTGTATCCTCAAAGCCTAGAATAGTTCCTGGCATGTAACACATGCTCAATGTTCATTGAATGAATGCAGAAAAAAAATCACCTGGAGGTTATTTTCTCCACAGGGGGCTTTGGGTATTGCAGGCACTTGGACTTTCTGGGATGTGCCTCAGTAAATAAATTATACAATAATCATGCTGAATAGTGAGAAAGTTGTATTGGCCAGATCACAGGCTCTGATTAATCACTATGTTGGCTAGTGTCTAGGTTGCTTTCAGCTACAAAGTGATGATGGACTAACCAAGAAAAAAGAGACAAACAATTGGTATTTAATATTCTCTTACATGATAAACATTCTGCAGAACAATGATCCTGGAGTGCTTTATGGCTCAGTAATCATCAAAGACCCAGCATGTCCCGCTCTTTCTCCTCCATCATCCTCTATGTTCTGGTAAGGATCAAATTAACAGTGATCATCACATCCTTATCCAGCAATGTTAAAGAAAGAATGAGGTGGGCTAGAAAGTTGTCTTCATACATCTCTCTCTTTTTATCAGAGTGGAAATTATTTTTCAGAAACCCCACTGAAAGATTTTGTTCTGTATCTCAGTGGCTACACCTACATTAAATGCCATCACCCAGCTATGATGAAAGGGTCTGAGCTAGAGATAAAAGTTTGAAGTCGTCACTATACAGATGGCATTTAAAGTCAGGAGATTGGAGGAGATCCCCAAGGAACTGGATCTTGACTGAAAATGCAAATCATCAGAGTTCTTCAATATTAAGAATTCGGGGAAATGAGGTGCCACTTAGTAACTTGGGGCTAGTCGCTTAATCTCGCCGAGCCTCCATTCTTTCAACTTTAAAATGAAGATGCTATTTAAATGGCCGTATAGCTAAATAATCAACATAGAATTAAAGTTACCTAGGCTTGTCTTTTCAACGTAACATCAAGATTATGAGGCTTAAATTAAAAAAACACATGTGCTATACATTGTAATTTGGTGATAAATGTAAATTTCCTTTATAGCAAATATTGTATCTGTATAAATGGATAACTCTGTCCCGCTCAATACCTTCAGTGGCTTCCGGCCACGCTCGGAGTAGTTTCTCTCTCTCCCACCACGGTGGTACTCAGCAGTGCCCCTGCCTGTCTGCATAACCTCATCCCATCCCTCTCTTCTCCTTGCTCTCTACTGAGCAAGACCGCCTTAAATGCCCCTCAGCTTGACTAAACTTTTCACAGGCTTTTTCTTGACTCTTGGGTGGGCCTGACCTCCTTTTTCTTAGAGCATTGTCTTTAGGAAACTTGTCATTTTTAAATTCTTCCTCTGATCCTCTGACATGTAAATCTTTTTAAAAGCCTCTTGCCCACTTGGCAACCCAGGATTGTCTTTCTCGTGGATGTTGAAGGCTGAGCTTCAGCAAACTAGCGTAGATGGTTTTAATTTGGCAGTTGGTGACCGTTTCTTTCAATGCAGATGCATGAATTATATTAGCAAGTGGCTGATGAGTGAGCACGTGATTCCAGGCTGAAGCTTTCTTGCTGAGGACCTCGGGTCTAACGATTAAGAAAGCATTGTGTACAGTCACCTGCACAGGTCTGCTCTTTGCTGCAGCAGAATGCTGGCTGAGATCTAGCCTTAAGCACTGGTTATTTCTAGTCCCAGGAAGTAGAGAAAGCAAACCATTCCAGGCCCCCAAAACACTTTTTCTGGAATAGCTAAATAACCCAGGTTAGAATTGCTCCACGTTTTCTCTTGTTACTTTACTTTTTTTGGACTTATCTGTATACATGGAGCTTAAGAAAATACCCAAGATAAGGCAGGCTAGACACATGGCTGTCATTTGGCTTTACAATTATTGGAGAAATGAATTGCTCCATGTGATAGATCACCACTGTTCTATTCAGAGGCTGAAATCCAAAAGCAACTTCGATTGATTTGTTAAGTCCCCAGGTTAACTCTTCTTTGTTCCCAACTCTAGTGTCCTATGTACTGTCTTTTTCCACTGAGGTCAAGTAGAGAGTCAGGAACTTATCTAGGAAATATGGTTAGTGGTGACATCGTTTGGAACAAAATCCTACTTCATTATCGGAAGCAGCTGTTGCTCCTAAGGTCTGGAGTTTCTGAATAATTGTTTCAACTCATTCCATGTGTCCTTTGAAGGCACAAGTGAAGAAATTTGATAAGAAAAATCTTCCCCAGGGGACACATGTATATTAGCCAAGAGAACATCAATGGAATGTCTTCATCTTTCACATCTTGGACATCTGATAATCTCAATGATATTCACAAAAATCTCCTGGAGTAGGAGGCTGCCGAAGACAAAATGATGTTTCCTGCAGAAAAAAAAGCAGAGAATAGAGTAGTAACATTAGCAGGAAGAAGAAACTGGAATATAGTAAATATCAGGGAGCAGAGATGAGAAAGCCAATATAACAGCTGTAGCTCTATATCTTTCCTGAGCTGGTAGGCCTTGAAAGGGAGAAAAAATGTTGAGTGGTGAGTGGCAAGGCAAATGGTGCCAGGGAAAAGAGTTTTCTCTTCTTTTTTAGTTTTCTAGAAGGGGAGAGAAAGGAGGAGAAAATTATATGAATCACAAAAGTCTAAAGGGTGATGCAGATTGAATATAGGTGGTATGAGGAGTTAAGAATCATAAACAGGACACTTTTTACTCTGTGATAAAGTGCAAGAGAGAAAAATCCAAAATGATCATCAAACAGTACAAAGGAGTATTGCCCAAACCTTGGTTTTGTTATGGATGTAGCCACCTACGCAGCCCTCAGCATATCCCCTCCAGTTGTGTCCATGGGTCTAGGATAATGCAAATTAAAATAACACCACTTTGTAAATTTAAAATTTGTAATGTAGAAACCAAGCGTCTTTGCAAAGTTTACTCATGTCTGATGTCCTCCATACCACACAAGCGGGTGAATCAGTGACAGGAGCCACCCCTGATTCAGACAGACAGGTTTGCACAAACATCTTGCAAGTTACAAGATGATGCTAAAATCCCAAGCCCTTTCCCACTAATTCCATGCCCTGCATACAACCTAATGATAAAACCGCTTGCATCCATAACAGTTCCGGCAAGGAGAAGGGAATGTTATTTACACAAAGTTTATTAAACACAAACTTACTAATGCCAACTCTGTGCCTGGCACTGTTCCATGTGCTGGGAAATAGCAGTGAACACAGTCCCTGACCTCAAGGAGCATATATTCTAGTGGGGAGACACAAACAAATGTATAGGCTGCCTGATATTAACAGCTGTTGTGAAGAAAAAACAGGGTCGGGGAGATGATGTTGCCTGGGGAGAACTAGTGCTCCTTTATTTAGTGTCCTTAGGGGAAGTCTGTCTGATCAGATGACTTTGCTTGGAGATTTGAAGGAAGGGAACAGACTACTGATGACTGATGGAAGAGGTAACCAGGTTGAGGAAACAGCAAATGCAAATACCCTGAGGTGGGAATGCAGCAGCATCTTCAGGGATTTATAGAATGGGCATGGTGGTTAGAAGAGAATAAGCAAGGAGACTGGGGTAGGGTGAAGCCAGAGAGACACAGAAAGAAAAGGGTAGGAGAGAAGGTAAGGGAGGGAAGAAGAAAGAGAAGAGAGAGGCAGGATCATGATATAAGGACTTCTGAGCAGGATAAAAGCAGCCTTCTGATACAGATGTCACCTTTAGATTTTCTCTCATCTTGCTATTTCAAATAGACCAAATAACAATCAACTTTCTTGCCAGACCATACTAAACTTCAAAAATCTTACTTCTAAAATTTATATATCAAATAGAGGAAAATGACATTCTTCACCTTTATGACCTTTCCAGCCTGTTTACGGAGGACTGTAACTGCATCTAGTGTCTGTGGGTCTGTTTGTTGCACAGATGTATTATTACTCAAATAGCTGGGAGTAGAAAAATCAAAAGAAAGCCACTATACATGCTGCCATTCAGGATCATCTTGCTTTGCAGAGCTTACGAGAGATTGGGACAAAAGCAGCATATTTGAAAATTCCCATATGAGTTCATTTCAATTCTACTTTAATGATGGGCCTTGCATCAACTTTTTAAATTGACATTTTTTTTTAGATACTTGTAGATTGACATGCAGTTTTTTAAAATAACACAATAAATTTTATTTTATGAAAATAAATTGATGGTTATTTTGATTACTCTAATGAATTTAACAAATGAGTGTATTTAATTCCCTCCTGAAACACCACTAAAATGACAGTAAAGGGAAATTTTTGGGGGGATTCCACATTCCTGATTTCATAATGTTGCCTTTTTAAACTCTTTTTTGTATCTTTTTTCTCAGATTCCAAATATACGTGGTATCATATGTTATTTGGCTTACTTAGTATGATATTCTCTACTCCATCCACATTGCTGCAAATGGCATTATTTCATCCTTTCTTATGACTGAGTAATATTCCATTGTATATATATATATACTACATCTTCTTTATTCATTCGTCTGTCAATGGACATTTGGGTTGCTTCCATGTCTTGGCCATTGTAAATAGTGCTGCTGTGACCATAGCGGTGCGTGTATGTTTTTGAATTATGGTTTTCTCTGGATATATGCCCACGAGTGGAATTGCAGGATCTTATGGTAACTCTGTTTTTAGTTTTTAAAGGAACCTCCATACTGTTCTCTGTAGTGGCTATACTAATTTACATTCCCACCAACAGTGTAGGAGGGTTTCTTTTTCTTCACACCCTCTCCAGCATTATTTGTAGACTTTTTGATGATGGCCATTCTGACTGGAGTGAGGTGATATCTCACTGTAGTTTTGATTTGCATTTCTCTAATAATTAGCAATGTTGAGCATCTTTTCATGGGTCTGTTGGCCATCTGTATGTCTTCCTTGAAGAAATGTCTCTTTAGGTCTTCTGCCATTTTTTGATTGGGTTGTTTGTTTTGTTTTCTTTTTTGATGTTGAGTTGTATGAGTTGTTTGTATATTTTAGAAATTAAGCCCTTGTTGTTTGCATCATTTGCAAATATTTTCTCCCATCCCGTAGGTTGTCTTTTTCTTTTGTTGATGGTTTCCTTTGCTGTGCAAGAGCTTATAAGTTTGATTAGGTCCCCTTTGTTTATTTTTGCTTTTATTTCTATCACCTTGGGAGAAAACACGCTATGATTTATGTCAGAGGATGTTTTACCTATGTTCTCTTCTAAGAGTTTTATGGCATCTGTTTTATATTTAAGTCTTTAAAACATTTTGAGTTTATCTTTGTGTATGGTGTGAGGGAGTGTTCTAACTTTATTGATTTACATGTGGCTGTCCAGCTTTCCCAACACCACTTGCTGAAGAGACTCTCTTTTCTCCATTGTATATTTTTGCCTCCTTTGTCATAGAATAATTGACTATAGGTGTGTTTGTTTATTTCCAGGCCCTCTATTCTGTTCCATTGATCCATATGTCTGTTTTTGTGTGAATACCACTCTGTTTTGATGACTGTAGCTTTGTAGTATTGTCTGAAGTCTGTAAGGGTTATGCCTCCAGCTTTGCTCTTTTTCCTCAGGATTGATTTGGCAATTCTGGGTCTTTTATGCTTTCATATAAATTTTAGGATTCTTTGTTCTAGTTCTGTGAAAAATGTCATGGGTTATTTGATAGGGATCACATTAAATCTGTAGATTGCTTTGGATAGTATGGCCATTTTAATAATATTAATTCTTCCAGTCCAAGATCATGGGGTATCTTTCCATTTCTTTGCATCATCTTCAGTTTCCTTTATCAATGTTTTGCAGTTCTCAGCGTATAAGTCTTTCACGTCTTGGTCAGTTTAATTCGTAAGTATTTTTTTTTTTGGATGTGATTTTATAAATTTATTTATTTATTTATTTTTGGCTGCATTGGGTCTTCATTGCTGTGCATGGGCTTTCTCTAGCTGTGGTAAGCAGGGGCTACTCTTTGTTGCGGTGCGTGTGCTTCTCATTGTGATGGCTTCTCGTTGCGGAGCATGGGCTCTAGGCATGTGGGCTTCAGTAGTTGTGGCATGTGGGCTTAGTAGTTGTGGCTCGTGGGCTCTAGAGCACAGGCTCAGTAGTTGTGGTACATGGGCTTAGTTGCTCGGTGGCATGTGGGGTCTTCCTGGACCAGGGCTTGAACCCATGTCCCCTGCATTGGCAGGAGGATTCTTAACCAATGCACCACCACGGAAGTCCTGGATGTGATTTTAAAAGGGATTTTTTTTTTTTTTTTACTTTCCGTTTCTGGTATTTCATTGATAGCGTAAAGAAATGCAACAGATTTCTGAATGTTAATCTTGTATCCTGCTACCTTGCTGAATTTATCAGTTCTAGTAGATTTTGTGTGGAGTCTTTAGGGTTTTTTGTATGTAGAATCATGTCATCTACATATATTGACGATTTTACCTCTTCCTGTCCAATTGTATCCCTTTTATTTCTTTTTCTAATATGATTGCTGTGGCTTGGGTATACCATAATTTAACTGTTGATCTGTTGAAGGATATATGGACTGATTACAGTCTGTGGCTATTATGAATAAAGCTGCATTCATGTTTACCTTTTCTGAAAATATAAGTTTTATTTCTCTTTATTTCTCTTGGATAAACCTAAAAGGTAAATATAGGTTTACCTTTTCTGAAAATATAGGTTTTATTTCTTTTGGCATGCATGCAATTGCTAGATCCTATGGTAGTTGTATGCTCTGTTTTATAAGAACATAACAAACTGTTTTCCAGAGTAGTTGCACCATTTTACCTTCTACCAGCAGTGTATAAGTGACTGTTTCCCTATAGCCTTGTCAGCTTTTGGTATTGTCACTTTTTAAAAAAAATTTAGCCATTCTGGTAGCCGTACATTTATATCTCATTAGGGTTTGATATGCATGGCCCTGATGGCTAATGTTGCTGAGCATCTTTTCATGTGCTTATTTGCCATCTCTATGTCCTCTACAGTTAAATAGCTGTTCATTTCTTTTCCCCACTTTCTAATTGTATTATTATTATTGTTATTATTTTTAAGGTACACAGGCCTGTCACTGTTGTGGCCTCTCCCATTGCGGAGCACAGGCTCTGGATGTGCAGGCTCAGCGGCCATGGCTCACGGGCTTAGCTGCTCCACGGCATGTGGGATCTTCCCAGACCGGGGCACGAACCCGTGTCCCCTGCATCGGCAGGTGGACTCTCAACCCCTGCGCCACCAGGGAAGCCCTATTGTATTGTTTTTGTTATTGTTACTTTTGTTGTTTTGGGTGGGGTGTTTCTTTTGTTTGTCTGTTTTTTCTGTTTTGCTTTGTCTGTTTTTGTTTTTGTTTTACTAATGAGGATTCCCAGATTTGGAGACTTGATGTACTTGGATCCTGCTTTCAGCTCTGGCCATTGCCCCCGCATCTCTGGTGGGGTATGGAAGCCTTGGCCACAGAACAAAGCAGCTTCCTAGACCAGGCTACTTGCTGTGACTGGTCCTTGTTTCCTGTCCCATCTGCCTACTCGGCTGTCTCTGGGAAGTGGAGGAGTATTTTGGGACCACAGGGGCAAGTTGGCTCCTCAGCCTGAGCTGCTGTATCTCTCTTGCTCATTCCTCTTGCCACTTGGGCATCTTTTGGCAAAAGAGGGAGTCTTGGACCAGGCAGAGAAAGAGAGTGCTTTCCCTGCATGCTTATTTTTGGTGAGACTCCTAATGGATTCTTCATGCCATTTGTGTTAGGCTTGCCTGATGTTGTCAAGGGAATCTCTTCCACCCAGGGGAGGAATGAGCTTACATGAGCTGCCTTTGGTTGCTAAGTCAGGGACTGAGAAACACCAGGTCTATGGGGCTTTCAGCTGGGTGGGGGAGCCAGGAAGCCCTGCCACTGTGCTGTTTCTCCAGTCCTGAGGTCACAAACCAGCTCACCTTCTTAACACTGTTCAGACTTCTACCTCCCTTTTCTCTTAATCCATTTTCAGGGTTTGTAGTCGTACTTAGTGGGGAGGAGCAGGGTAAAAATGGGTCTATACCATCATGTCTGGACTGAAAGTTCCAATTTTAAACAAAGAACTCTTTATTTTGAAATAATTATGGATTCATAGGAAGTTTCAAAGAAATATACAGGGAGTTTCTGTGACCCTTTACTGAGTCTCCCTCAATGTTAGCATCATGTATGAGCATAGTACAGTATCAAAGCCAGGAATGTGACCTTGGTACAAGTCATAGAGCTTATTCAGATTTTCATCAGTTACATTTTGCACTCCAGTGTGGTATGTGTATGTATAGCTCTATGCAATTTTACTTCATGAGTAGCTTTATGTAACCGCCACTATAATAGGTACTTAAGATACTTAACTTTACCATCAACATGAGACTCTCATTCTACCCCTTTTTGACACAATCACCCCTCCACCCCCATTAACTCTTGGCAATAACTAATCTGTTGTCTATCTCTATAATTGTGTTATTTCACAAATGTTATATAAATGGAATCATTACATACATATCCTTTTCAAGTTGGCTTTTTTCACTCACTATAATTTCTTGAGGTTCATTTAGGTAGTTTCTAGGTTTTCATCACAAATAAACCTGGTACAAATATTTGTGTACAAGTATCTGTGTGAAAATATGTTTTCATTCCTTGGGGATATACATCCAAAAGTTAGGTTGTATGATACATTCATTTTTAGTTTTAAAAGGAACTTAAACAATTTTCTAGAGTGGCTTTACCATTTCATCCTCTCACCAGTAACGTATGAGTGATTCAGTTTCTCTGCATACTTGCTAGCATTTGGTATTATCACTATTTTTTATTTTAGTTTTCCTGACAGGTGTGCATTAACATACCACTTTAGTTTTAATTTGCATTTCTCTAATGGCTAATAATAGTTGAACATTTTTTCATGTGTTTGTTTATTTGCCATCTGTATATCCTCTTTAGTGAAACATCTCTTCCTGTATTTTTTTTTAACATCTTTATTGGAGTATAATTGCTTTACAATGCTGTGTTAGTTTCTGCTTTACAACAAAGTGAATCAGTTATACATATACATATGTTCCCATATCTCTTCCCTCTTGCATCTCCCTCCCACCCTCCATATACCACCCCTCTAGGTGGTCACAAACCACCTAGCTGATCTCCCTGTGCCATGCGGCTGCTTCCCACTAGCTATCCACCCTACGTTTGGTAGTGTATATATGTCCATGCCACTCTCTCACTCCGTCACAGCTTACCCTTCCCCCTCCCCATATCCTCAAGTCCATGCTCTAGTAGGTCTGTGTTTTATTCC
>NC_041221.1:139924309-139924569 GCF_002837175.3 Physeter macrocephalus
TGACTCTCAACCACTGCGCCACCAGGGAAGCCCCACATGACTCTTTTTGAATTATGGTTTTCTCAGGGTTTATGCCTAGTAGTGGGATTGCTGCGTCATATGGTAGATCTATTTTTAGATTTTTAAGGAACCTCCATACTGTTCTCCATAGTGGCTGTATCAATTTACATTCCCACCAACAGTGCAAGAGTGTTCCCTTTTCTCCACACCCTCTCGAGCATTTATTGTTTCTAGATTTTTTGATGATGGCCATTCTGACC
>NC_041221.1:139924884-139926005 GCF_002837175.3 Physeter macrocephalus
AGAGTGTTCTGCCTATGTTTTCCTCTAAGAGTTTGATAGTGTCTGGCCTTACATCTAGGTCTTTAATCCATTTTGAGTTTATTTTTGTGTATGGTGTTAGGAAGTGTTTTAATGTCATTCTTTTACATGTAGCTGTCAAGTTTTCCCAGCACCACTTATTGAAGAGCCTGTCTTTTCTCCACTGTATATTCTTGCCTCCTTTATCAAAGATAAGGTGACCATTTATGCGTGGGTTTATCTGTGGGCTTTCTATCCTGTTCTATTGGTCTATATTTCTGTTTTTGTGCCACTACCATATTGTCTTGTTTACTGTAGCTTTGTAGTATAGTCTTAAGTCAGGGAGCCTGATTCCTCCAGCTCCGTTTTTCTTTCTCAAGATTGCTTTGGCTATTCAGTGTCTTTTGTGTTTCCATAAAAATTGTGAAATTTTTTGTTCTAGTTCTGTGAAAAATGCCAGTGGTAGTTTGATAGGGATTGCATTGAATCTGTAGATTGCTTTGGGTAATATAGTCATTTTCACAATGTTGATTCTTCCAATCCAAGAACATGGTATATCTCTCCATCTGTTTGTATCATCTTTCATTTCTTTCATCAGTGTCTTATAGTTTTCTGGCTACACGTCTTTTGTCTCCTTAGGTAGGTTTATTCCTAGGTATTCTATTCTTTTTGTTGCAGTGGTAAATGGGAGTGTTTTCTTAATTTGACTTTCAGATTATTCATCATTAGTGTGTAGAAATGCAAGAGATTTCTGTGCATTAATTTTGTATCCTGCTACTTTACCAAATTCATTGATTAGTAGTTTTCTGGTAGCATCTTTAGAATTCTCTATGTATATTATCATAATCATATCATATGTTCATCAGTGATATTGGCCTGTAGTTTTCTTTCTTTGTGACATCTTTGTCTGGTTTTGGTATCTGGGTGATGGTGGCCTCATAGAATGAGTTTGGGAGTGTTCCTCCCTCTGCTTTATTTTGGAAGAGTTTGAGAAGGATAGGTGTTAGCTCTTCTCTAAATGTTTGATAGAATTTGCCTGTGAAGCCATCTGGTCTTGTGCTTTTGTTTGTGGGACGATTTTTAATCACAGTTTCAATTTCAGTGCTTGTGATTTGTCTGTTCAT
>NC_041221.1:139926798-139957675 GCF_002837175.3 Physeter macrocephalus
GTCAGTTGTTACTTCTCCTTTTTCATTTCTAATTCTATTGATTTGAGTCTTCTCCCTTTTTTTCTTGATGAGTCTGGCTAATGGTTTATCAATTTTGTTTATCTTCTCAAAGAACCAGCTTTTAGTTTTATTGATCTTTGCTCTCGTATCCTTCATTTCTTTTTCATTTATTTCTGATCTGATCTTTATGATTTCTTTCCGTCTGCTAACTCTGGGGTTTTTTTTGTTCTTCTTTCTCGAATTGCTTTAGGTGTAAAGTTAGGTTGTTTATTTGAGATGTTTCTTGTTTCTTAAGGTAGGATTGTATTGCTATAAACTTTCCTCTTAGAACTGCTTTTGCTGCATCCCATAGGTTTTGGGTTGTCGTGTTTTCATTGTCATTTGTTTCCAGGTATTTTTTTTATTTTGTTTTTGATTTCTTCAGTGATCACTTGGTTATTAAGTAGTGTATTGTTTAGCCTCCATGTGTTTGTATTTTTTACAGATTTTTTTCCAGTAATTGATATCTAGTCTCATAGCGTTTTCGTCAGAAAAGATACTTGATACGATTTCAATTTTTTTAACTTTACCAAGGCTTGATTTGTGACCCAAGATATGATCTATCCTGGAGAATGTTCCATGAGCACTTGAGGAGAATGTGTATTGTGTTGTTTTTGGATAGAATGTCCTATAAATATCAGTTAAGTCGATCCTGTTTAATGTATCATTTAAAGCTTGTGTTTCCTTATTTATTTTCATTTTGGATGATCTGTCCATTAGTGAAAATGGAGTTTTAAAGTCCCTACTATGATTGTATTACTGTCGATTTCCCATTTTATATCTGTTAGTATTTGCCTTATGTATTGAGGTGCTCCTATTTGGGGTGCATAAATATTTCCAACTGTTATACCTTCTTCTTGGTTTGATCCCTTGATCATTATGTAGTGTCCTTCTTTGTCTCTTGTAATAGTCTTTGTTTTGAAGTCTATTTTGTCTGATGTAAGAATTGCTACTCCAGCTTTCTTTTGATTTCCATTTGTATGGAATATCTTTTTCCATCCCCTTACTTTCAGTCTGTATGTGTCTCTAGGTCTGAAGTGGGTCTCTTGTAGACAGCATATGTACGGGTCTTTTTTTTGTATCCATTCAGCCAAGACTTTGTATTTTTTAGTAATACATGATTATTTGGTAAGATTATCAAGTGGTTAGTGAGCAGAATCCTGAAATTATGATCAGCATCCATCTGTGAACCTGAAACAGTTTAGATCACAGTAGTGCGAAATTTTTAGAGTATTTCAGAACTGGTTTTCTTTTGTTCACCTTTAGAGTAAAAGAACACTTGAGTGAGTTGGAGGACAGGGACATACACACATACACATGTTAGAGTTTCAATTTTAGAGGTTCTAAGAGAGAGCATTTAAAATACCTGTTAAATTGAAGGATATTTCCAATAAGGTAGTAGTTATTCCATAAGCAGAGGATCTGGCTGTTGTCAGGGTTCTAAGGTGCCCTTACATAACATTTTGGTTACAGAGAGTGAAAGATTAAACTTTCCTTTTGTGTATTCTTAGATGTAGCTCTTTCCCAGGAGCTCAAAGGGGGTTTTTGGTGAGGGGTTCCCGAAGTGGAAAGAGTGACCACTGGGCTCAGTAGACTTATTTTTCCCTACAAAAGCCAGCCCGTGTCATGAATATGGAGTCTCTGCTAGATTCTCTCCTCCATTGTTTCCTTTCTTTAATCAGTAACTCAACCAGGCTTCCATACACCAACTTCATACTACTGCCCCAGTGCTTATTATACAGGTCCTTATTATTATCATACAATGTATATGTTATTCTATTACAGTTATCTGTGTATTTTTTAGTCCACCACTGGACTTCAGAAGGAAACCTGTGCCGAATATTAACTTTCTATCTATCATGCTTGGCACAGGGCTTGACTCAATAGATGTTTTTGGAATAAATGCATCTGACTTATGTTATTTTCTCCGGTGCCTGTCCTAATGATTTCAGGTCATGTCGAGTATTAACTTCTTTGAATTCTTGCAAGAGTTATTATCTAAACAGTGCCTTGTAATTTCTTCTTTGGCACTCCTGTGTATTAATCTATAGTGGTTGTCTTCATGGTCACCTGCAGAGGCAGATGGACTCCACCCAGGGTTTGGTGTGAATGTCAAGTTTGCTTGGTAGTTGTAAATTTGCCATGTTTTTTTCTGACTTGTTACTGGGGCCCACACTCTGAGACATCTCCTGCTCTTGTTCTCTGAAGCCATTTTGAATCTGCTTGAGAGGCCTTCCCTGCTCACTCCAGAGACTTAATTTATGTTAAGCAACAAACATTTGCTTACCCTCTTGTGTGTGTGTGTGTGTGTGTGTGTGTTTCTGTGTGGCATCATGTCTTGATATGGGAACCATGTTTTTGGGTAGGGTTCCATCTGCCTTTGAAGAAGACAGTAACAGTTATTCTTGTTGTGTTTAAGTGTTCTTCTGTCATTATGTTATCACTTCATTGGACCCTGGGTCCATCCTGTCTGGTACATTTTTTTATTTCTTCCTGCCTGTTTTTCAATCTTCTCTTCTTTTGTCATTTATTGATCATTGATTATGTTGGTTATCTTCACTCAGTGTTGGAGACACAAAGAGAAATATGACACAGGCACTAGCTCAAGAGTGTTTGAGGTTTAGTAAACTTCACTATGCTTAAAAAAAAAAAAGAAAAATTTCCCTTCTTTTCATTTGGAGGAGTTGCAGAGTTGGCAACTGACCCATTATCCTCTTCAGCATCTTCAAGAAGCAAGGAGTGGAATAGAGTCAGGGCAGATATTTTTTATAACCATAGTGGGGCATCAGCTATTCCTCAGAGTTGCCTGGTACTCAAAATCTGAATTCACTTTTACATGCACTTACTGCAAGGAAGGGTGAAGTAGCCAGTGGTTCCCTTCAAGCCCATTCCCTACGGGAACCGTTCCTTAGGCCTGGGATTAGTGTTGGGAGGATCTCTTTAAAAATTTCTGATAATGTGTTTTACCCATGGTGGATAGAAAAAAAAAAATCAATTAACTTCTAGAGCCCAGGGTGGTTAATCATGAAACTTTAATAAGGAATCCTTAAAAATTAGGGCCTGAGCAAGTTTTTTGACCTTCTTAAGATATGTCATTTTCTATACACTGTCTACCATTTTCACAAAAGCTGTGGCTGCTTTGGACAATCAATTCAACAACAACCACAATGCCCCCATGCCAGTAAAAGCACAGGGTTTTTAGTTCTAAGAAATATGCTCCATTCAATTCTCCTTAGGTTCCAAAGTCTGTCTATTAGAAGCCATTCTTTCTTTAAGAACAGAAGTCCCTTTGGCCTCAGGTGCCATTAATAGGATGTGGAAACTATAAAGTAATCTACTCACAAATCCTCTAAACCCCCAAATTAATCCCTTTTGCTAACAATGAAATAAAGCAGTGTCTTTAACATATTAAGGCATTTTTTGCACATGCATAATTAACTGATTAAGCTACCAAATGTGCAGTTATCCAATTATGAGGAAGGAGGGAAAATTAAGATTAGACACAGTTTTTTTCTAGAAAGAGTAATTAAATTGTTACATCAAGGAGACATGAATAATATTTAAATCAAAGAAGCAGAAGAGACAGGAAATGTTTTATCACAAATACAGAAGCAGAGAAGGGAACAAAATGGGTCAATATAACTCGGATTGGAGAAGAAAGAAGGGGCAAAAAAATTAAGGGAAAGAAGACAGGAAAGAGGATGGAGAAACTTATTTGAAGATACCAAGGAATATAATTGGAACACTCAGTAAGATATATTTATTTCCCTAAGATTATCTTCTGGACAGTATAATGATATATTAAACAAACCACCTCCTGGATGAAATCCTGGGGAAGATGCTATGGAGCACAGTTGTTTTAAGACAAATAATGAAAAAAAATAATTAATCTTGCACACCTGCTTTTTATTTCCTTTTGAGTTATAAGCAAAAAAGGAAAGTGTTCTGGACGAGCTGTATTTTTCCAGAGGAAGTACCTCATGATGGCTTGAAGCTCAGCTTATGGGGAAATGATGAATCATGTACATAGGAATTTTCTTCCAAAAATCTTCAGCCTACCATATTTTTCTTCTCTTCATGCATTCATTCAAGCAACATGTATTAAATACCTACTCTTTGTCAAGCATCATGCCTGGCAATGGTGATAGATACATTAGTCAAGAAGAACAGCATTGTTTCCACCCCAACAGGGTCCGACTTTTCTCCTTATATAAATGACTTCTTTCTCCCCTCTCCTAATTTCTAATGGGACTCAGGTCATATGTTTTAAAAACTGTTTGGATACTACAGAAAGTCATAAATGAAGCATTTGATGTTATGCTTACCTTAAGGATTTTGTCCAAACCTCTTTTTAACAGTTACCTATGACTTCAAAAGCTTGTGCTCTTTAGCAACTGGGAAGAATTCCCTGATACCTGAAACTTATATTCATTTTTAACCTTACAAGATTTAGTTTGGGGACTCTGAGTGTTTTGTTTGTTTATTTTGTATTTCCCTTCTAGCTAAGAAGCCATCCTTTTTTCACTCTTGGCACATCTGAGACTTGTCATGGATTATCTAACAGGACATGTGCTTTCAGAGACATTCCAAATGATTCCAGGCTCCATTCCTAGTGAACTTACTGGAAATCAAGGCTTCACCAGAAAATAAGTCATCTGTACTGAGCCCCTTAGACTCACGTGTGAAGACTGAGGCAGCAATACGCTGAGACAGAGTCCTCTAGGAAAATGGAGTTCAGGAAAGGAAAAGTCTTCACTGATCCCAAATATTATTTGAAGAAGTCATTAATCCACTCTGTTGATTTGGAAACCAAGAGGAGAATAAAATAGTATCTAATTGCTATTTTGTATCAGAGGAAATGTGCTAAGAAATGTCCATGGGCAAAAGGAGGAAATAGTGATTAGCTCTAGATTATGGATGAAACTCTACAAATTTGGGTGGGTCACTTATGTAATATTGATAGATCTCAAATATCAGAGTTCCTAGGTCTCTCATTGGGTGGAATGAAAAAATTCTGTAGAATTAGATTGTGTCAGTTAATCTGTCTAAAATTATTGCTCTCCTCCTTAGGTTTTATATTTAATATTAAAAACTTAATTGGATCATTGGAAGGATGATCCATTTAGGGAAGGTCTTTCTGTGATGTTTGCTGGGCTAAACATTGCAAGGGGAGTATTGCTTTATTGACTCTGGTCACAGATGAGTTCATATTCTTTGAACACATATTAGAAATAGATGTTTTTAAGCCTCCCTCCTTTCCCTCCACAATTTAAGCTTCTATTCAATTGGATGATTTTATTTCCTTTCTATATTGACCCAAGTTATGGCTCCTAGGTGATAGGTGAAAATGCCACATCAATTACATAATTGTTACTGTTGCTATGATTTTAATGGTGTGATATCTGCACATGCTTGTAAATTTAAATATTATCTTATTAGAATTAGCTCTGGCCAAATATGTGGATTAAATGCAGATGAGGTAGTGATACCCACCTCTGCATTCACCATCTTTGATGGTGAACCAAATCTCCCATCTGCAATCCCCACCCCTGACCATGGGTAAAAGTATATCAGCATACATTGGAGTGGAGAACATTTCCAGGGGCTTCCACTGAGTCCTTCTTAACATGATAGCTCTCACTCAGTGGGTCAAAGAACAAAATTGGGAGTTCTGTTCCATCTCTTTCCACTATATGTTCTAAGATTAGAGGGAGAAACAACATGAGTCAGTTGTCCCACTGGACCTACCGGGAGATGGTCTTGGGTCAAGAATTCATCCATCACCTGACTGATGTTATGACTGGTAGATCACAGTAGTGTTTTGGGTCTCAGGAAGCTAACGTCAGTATGAAGTCAGTACCTAATAACTCTCATAAAGTTTGTAAATGTCCACAGATTCCCTCAAGGAATGCTTGGATGAATATTTATAATATACACCGAAGGCCACTTGTTGAGATTGTCCTCAGATGGAAGGGGGTTTGGATTTATAAATTAGCCTAGGTCTAAACACTGTGTAAGAGGCCATAATCAGCCCCAAAATTTGAATTAGATTTCTCACCACACCACCAATACCTGGGATTTGCTTACTCATATATGTCAAGTGGAACTCAAAGCTATTTAATGCCTGATGACAAGTAGCCCACTAACCGCTGTCATTTTATCCCTATACATCAAAACACTCCACCACTCTGTTCTCTGTGTAGCTTATAATAGTTATTATTCCCCCTACCCTCTACTACTCCAGAATCCCATTATTTCCACTGAGGTCAGTAAAGCGATTTTCTTTGTAACTCTTCTAGTCATCTCTAGCATGAAAGAATGGCCAACATACTGTTTTCAAAGAAAGCCAATGCCCCTTTATGGATGCATTTTTAAGATTTTGGTGAAGGGAGTGTCCTATGGGTCTCCTGGAGTTGTGATGGTTAGGACATGGCTGAAGAGGGTATATATATGAGGCCTGGTCTACCGTTCCCATCTTCCTGAGCCTTCTGACTCCTTCCCCTATACGTTTGCCAGGAAAATTCTGACATAACAACTTCATTGGCCTTAGGCCATTCCTAAATCCAAGTTTAATTAGACAACCAAGAAAACGTTTCATTCTATTCCCAGTGAGGTGAGTGTATCAAAAAATGTGGCCTAAATGCAGTTGTATATTTTGGCATCTTTGGTCTAATACCATTAGTGTCTACTCTCATGCATCCTACCCCAACTTACTCCTCTGGATATAAATCGGCAATGTTTTTACAGCTCTTTTGGCATATAAGCTATTTCCTCCCAGATGGGGCCTTGAATTCTCTGCCTTGGATATGCTAGGGTTTACCTTTTATTGTTTTGTACAGAGAGGTACCTCTCTCTGTCAGGGAGATTTAGGGACACAGAGTCCTCAGCCTCATCTGTGTTCTGTCCACATTTAGCCTTCTCATTATCAGGGTCTCACCCTTCTCCATCAGAGCCATTACATAAAAGATCTGGTGGAGCTGAGCATCTAATTGGTATCCCAATGCAGCATTACTTACCATCAGACTCTGGTTTCCATCACAGACATATTAGCCCTATGGCTACAGGAGAAAAAGCACTACTGCAAAGTTATCATAAAGGCTTTCTGATTTTCCACTTGAGTTATGAGCTGGGCAGTTAAAGACTCCAATTTACTCTTTCTCTGGGGGTCCGTTGCTCTCTAGGCTGTCAGAAGCAACTAACTAGCTCCCCAAACATCCTGATCAATATTGTTACCGTAGAAACTAAATGCCACAGTTATATAATCTCTTCATCCCTTGTCTTCCATTTGCACTTCATGCCAAGCCGTCTTCAGTGATTACTCATTTAATTATAATGCCACTGCATCACATGGAATACTGCTGTTTCATTTACCTCTTAGAAGGAAGGTATCTGTGCCCTCCTCAAATATATGGGCAACCTCATCTTAGAATTGCATCAGCAGTGCTGGTTTCCACAGGCTCTTCCTATTGTATCAGCTGTGGTTTTGGTCTTGGAAGGAAACAAATAAGACATTTATGTGGGCTAAAGAAATTTTAATAAAGTGACTATAAAGTTGTGATCATAATTAAGAGAGGATAACAGGGGATGGTGAAGCACCCTAGCTCTTGCGGACACTGCTATGTGTTGCCACCTCTAGGTCTGGAGAGAGGGGACAAGGGAAAGGAATAGTTAGCAGAGTTCAGACAGTAGCTGTGGTTACAGGAGAGGACCACTTAACAGACTTGGTGGCTTGGATAGAGCAGCAGGCAAGCCATTGAGACATAATAGGAAGGGATTCAGAGTTATAAACACCAATATCTCACTTTCCCTGAATCTTCTGCTCATCTGTGCTTCCTGTTAGCCACATGCAGCTGGAAATTAGATGCAAGGCAACCTGCTGATCTGCTCCACAGAGATCGTCTCCCAGGGCTGAGAGCAGCCTGGGCAAGTATGGAGAGTGACTGTGAGGTAGCAATAGGAAACAGCTGGCTCACAGGGGTACTGTTATACTCCCATTTGACAGATTAGAAAACTAAGGTTCCGAGAGCAAGAGTCACTTGCCTGAAGTCTTTCAGCTCACAAGCTGGGGTTTCAATGAAAATGGATCAATTCCAGTCACTCTTCAGTGCCTTGGAAACTGCTTCAAAGAGCAGTTGTTTGACATTTTATTCTACAAAGAACTTTCTTCCTAAATAGTCTGTTTTGATCATCACTAGAAATGCTTCTGAGATAGGAATTGTTATTATTTCACGTTACAGGGGTGAAAGCTGGGACCAAGAGAGTTTAAACTATGTTCCTAAGCCTCACACTTCGTAAGTGGCAGAGAGCATCCAGACGGCAGGTCTGCTGGACTCCCAATACCAAACACAAGGCACCATGTCAGTGGACGAGGGTTTGCTTTTTTTCTTGTGGTTTTTTTCTGGCCACCCCCTTTCATTTTTAATGTGGATCATTCATAGATCTAGCCAGAAGCACTTTTCCCCCATCTGTTTTCCGAAAGCTAACTTTTGAGAAAATTGTAAAACGGACAGTTTCTCTTCCCGCATTCCCTTGAGCACTCAACCTTTGGCGTTCATCCCATCCTGTGAGCTTTGCCATCTCTAGGCACTTAGGAGTGATCTGCCCCTGATCACAGCACAGGAATATGAAAGCAGGGAATTCACTTTTGCTTTGTTGGGACAGACATTT
Organism: Physeter macrocephalus; assembly: GCF_002837175.3. Taxonomy (NCBI): domain Eukaryota; kingdom Metazoa; phylum Chordata; class Mammalia; order Artiodactyla; family Physeteridae; genus Physeter; species Physeter macrocephalus. Next base: position 139,935,505 of record NC_041221.1, read on the forward strand.
CAGTATCAGCTCTGGGTTATTAGATTTACTGGGCTATAAATAACACTGATTGAAAAACACAACAACATTTTTTTTAACGGCTTAGGGCTTACCATTACATCAGCAGGGAAGAAATAATTAGCAAAAAAATGGGACAAATGTTGCTGGAGTATTCCTCTAACCCATTTAAAGAACTGTGAAAATGATACTATTCTCTAACATTATTATTATTTTATTTTTGGTTACTTTTCTTCTGGGAATTATGCTATAAGAATGATTTACCCCTGTGATAATATTCTGGCAATCTTATTTAAAATAGTAAAGACATTATTTGACTTTTTTTTGAGGCAGCTGTAAGTTTGCATCATGTTGAATTAGAGGATTTCTTACTTGCAGGTCTATTTCTTATTGATTTTAGGTCAGTATTATCACTTTCTTTGCTGTCACATTATGCAAAAAATGAGTTCTCGTTTAGAGTGTCCGGTGAAAATCTCTACTTTAGTCAGTGAGCAAATTTTGCACCTGGCTTTGTCTTTCAATTAATTTCTATGCCCTAGATGTGGTGTTCAAGTAGGAATGAAAATAAAGATCTAAAAACTGTGTTTTCATATATATGGAATCTAAAAAAAAAAAAGGTTCTGATGAACCTAGGGCCAGGACAGGAATAAAGACACAGACGTAGAGAATGGACTTGAGGACACAGGGAGGGGGAGGGGTAAGCTGGGACGAAGTGAGAGAGGGGCATGGACATATATCCACTACCAAATGTAAAATAGATAGCTAGTGGTAAGCAACCACATAGCACAGGGAGATCAGCTCGGTGCTTTGTGACCACCTAGAGGGGTGGGATAGGGAGGGTGGGAGGGAGAAGCAAGAGGGAGAGGGTTTTGGGGATATACGTATGCATATAGCTGATTCGCTTTGTTATACAGCAGAAACTGACACAACATTGTAAAGCAATTACACTCCAATAAAGATGTTAAAAAAAGGACAGTAAACAGCACAAAAAAAATTAAAAAAAAACCACAGTTTTAATTAGAGAACAACATCCCAGGTTAATGTTTCCCACTCTAGGATTGAATAATGCATTTAACATGATTTTACTGAGTACCCACTATGTGCTAGCACTGTAACACATGCTGGAGACAGAGTCCATGGTGGCTGGAGCTAGCTGCATGGAGAGGAAGGTTTCAGGAAATGTGTTCCAAGAGGTAGCCATGGACTAGATGATGTGGGATCTGGGTAGGGAGCACCCAGGACAATGCTGTATTTCTTCTCTCGATGGTTAACTTTCCAGTAAAGTAGATTTGCGTGAAACAAGAAAGGCTGGATGCAAAGCTGGTGCAGAGCTGGGAATGAAGCTGAAAATGTTAGCATGTGTTCTCACTGTTGTTGAAACCTTGAAATAGCACTACCCTTGACTTCAAGCAATGACCGAGAGCCAGCCGAGGTTGGTGTCTGTACTCACACCTAACATCTCAACTGGTGAGGCCTCAGAGGCGTGGTGGCTCTCCCCCAGTTAGAGGTTTGGAGACATCCATTTCCTCATTTGCAAAATGAGAGCAATAGTTCCTTCCTCATGAGAATGTCATGAGTGTTCTCTTAGGCAATTGATTTAAAATGCTCATCTCAGAGCCTTGCACATGTTAAGAGCTTAATAAATATTTGCTGTTAGAATGATTATATAATAATGGTTATAAAGGATTATTTTAAGCATGGTTTCGGGCTCTCTGGGAAATGACATATACAGTCATTTGACATACAGACATATGGGGTCATTTTCCGAGAAAAGGTAATCAGCTGTAGTGATGTTGGTAATTTAAGTAGAGATTTTCCCTTTTGAATAATAACCTTGATCTTATTCCAAGGTATTCTTCAAAAGTGCCTTTTCTTCACCCCCCAACATTAAACTACATTAGCTAATGAAGTGAATAACGCTACTGATGGGTTTGACATTTTCTGGCCAGTTGAAAAAATTAACCCTGCTGACTATAAACAGCTAGGAAATTGGTAACCTTTCAGCCACTAGCATCATTATGAAGCATAACAAAGGTAAAGAGAAAATGATTTATGCCTTGAAAATGTATTGTGGAGTCATGCATGGCCATGAACACAAGGTTGGATATCTAGGAAGGCAGTTCCCCAGCTGCTGTGTAAATGCAGAAACTAAAATATAGATTAACACCACATTATCCCAGAAATGCACCTTTTTTTAAAGAGTATAGCTGCCTTTTTAACAGCTTTATTGAGGTATAACTGATATACAAAGAACTCCAAATATTTAATGTACACAATTTGATGAGTTTGGACATATGCAAACAGTCATGATACCATCACCATAATCAAGGTAATAAAGATATCCATCAATTCTCAGAGTTTCCTTGTGTCCCTTTTTTTTTTTTTTTGTAGTAAGAGCACTTTACATGAGAACTACCTGCTTAACAAATATTGACATGCTCGATACTATATTGGTAAGTATAGATAGGCACTATGTTGTATGGCAGATCTCTCCAGAACATATTCATCTAGCATAACTGAAACTTTATACCCTTTGAACAACTCCCCATATCACCCACCTCCCACCTTCTGGCAACCACTGTTGTATTCTCTGCTTCTATGAATTTGACTACATTAGGTTTCTCGTATAAGTGGAACCATGCAGTATTTGTCCTTCTGGGACTGGCTTATTTCACTCAGCATAGTGTCCTCCAGGTTCATCCATGTTGTTGCATATGGCAGAATTTCCTTCTTTTTTGAGGCTGAATAATATTCCATTGTATGTATATACCACATTTTTTCTTTATTCATTCATCCATCTATCATTGGACACTTGGCTTCCCCCATATCTTGTCTGTAGTGAATGAGGCTGCAGTGAATACGGGAGTGCAGATATCTCTTTGGTTTTAATGTGTTTTAATGTTGCAGCTTGGTCCTGAATATCATATGCTTGTATTGATTTGCTCTTATTATTAGCTCCGTTTTGCAGATGAGGAACCCAAGGCTTATAAGAACCCCATTTTAGTGTAAGTTTCCTGTATCCTGCCTTTGAGGATTACAGTGTGAGACTGTGAGCGTGGACTCCAATCTAGATTGATCTATGCTTGTGTCATATAGTCACAGAAAGTGGTACTGCACTGTCTAGGACAAACATGTACCCTCACCGTTGTAGTTGTCCTCCCTCTCGCCTCCAACTACTTTACTATTAACAAAAACAAGACACCACGACCCAGAGTTCCTTCCAAGCTTTAAGCAAGCAGGACTACTGGCCTGCTTCTCTGATTTCCTATCCTGCCCATTGCTCCCCATCCCTATGCTCCAGCTGCACAGTTCTTTTAGTGCCTTAATGTGCCAGATTTATTTCCACCTCAAGGATGTTTCACTTCCTACTTTCTCTTGGCTCATTTTCCTCTGGACTTTACTGTGGCTTTCTAGCCTCCAAATCTTAGTATAGCTCAGGTATTACCTCTGCCGAGAGGTCTTTCCTGATATTTCTCTCCTGCAAACTTCAACTCTGTTCACTCCCTATAGTTTTTAATTTTCAGGATAGCATTTTCACATTTATTTGTGTATTTGTGAATTGTCAGTATCCCCCACTGAAATGTGCAATCATTCAGGTAAGGACTCACCTGTCTTGGTCAATGCTGAATTCCTAATGCAGTGTACATAAGTAGGCACTTAGGAAACCTTGTTAAAAGTGCAGATGAATATTGTAGTGAGAAGAAAATATCATGGGAGCCAGTGTGTCTAATTCCTCCATGTAAAATTCAGTTCTCTAGCACGTCAGTGCCTGAATGTGGGGTTTATGAAAAAGGCAAAACAAGAGATAGACTTTGCTCAATTATCAGAGACTCTCTGACACTCTAAGGGAAAATGCATTCCTGGCATAATACGACAGCAAAGAAAGCAACAGTCCAGGCTGAGAATCACTGGCAAAATGGCTCACAGGTTTACAGTAACATGGTGTTAAGGGGACTTCTGAAAAGCAACACATTAAATCTCATGGCAAAACTCATTTGTTTTCTTATTTTGCATAATAGTTCCAGATAATCAAAAGAGGAAAATAATTCTGATACTACAATATACTCAGAGAAATTTTTAAATGGTGTGACAATAGAAGCACAGTGTAAGGAAAGTCTGCAAGCAGAAAAATACATTCTCAGACTACAAGGCTAATCCATTTCTTTAACATGTGTGCGTGCGCGCGCGCACACACACACACACACACACACACACACACACACACTATTCTCATGCCTTAACTTCTTGTTTTAGCCCTACTTATCGTAAGCATCTCACCTGACAGAAAATGAGATTTTTCTCCTGACCACAGGAGGTTTCAGTGAATTAAAGGCTAGAGGCCCTGATGTTCCCTTAAGAGGACCAGCTTGGAGAAGTGGGTGGGAAAGTGACTTTCTAATATGTTCTGTGACTATAACTTTAATCATAGTTACATTTTGTTGGCTCGTACCATATGCTAAGCCCAGTGCTCAGTCCTTTTTTCATATTATTTTCAAAACAATATCCAAAAGTAGGTACTGTTAAAGTCCACATTTTTAAGGTGGAGAAAAATAAATTTAGGGGAATGTTCAGTATTACCCAGGCAGTGAGTGATAAGGCCCATATGATGCCAAGATGTGCTCATCTCGTGTGCTCATAATGTCAAGGTGTACGTCCAATGCCCTGGGTCCCGGGGCATCATATCATGATGCTATAGCAATAGCACTTACAAAGCACTTACTACGTACCTGGCCCTGTTCAAAGTTCTCCACGTTTGAACTCATTCAGTGCTCACAGTGACCTGTGAGATAAGTATTATTACAATATTATTGTTCTTCTTGTTCTTCCCATTTCATAAATAGGAAAAAATCAAGGCCGAGAATACTTGAAGAGCTTGCCCAATCCCTCTCATACAGTAACTGGTGAAAGTTTTGAACCCAGGTTCTCTGACTCCATAATTCATGCTCTGAGGTGGTGTGTAATATACCATGACAATACAGGCTATTGTGTTTTCCTGTCTTTCGATCCAAAAGTCTCATGACCATTGATCTGGAAGAAAGCCTTTCATGATAGGTGCTCTATTGGGGTTGAATATTATTAGTCACTATCATGCCCTAGGTGAAAGAGTTAAGGATCTTTCTGGAAGAAAGCCCCCAAATCTGAACTGACCTAATGCGTAGTGTTTCTAGGGCACAGCCGTTTGACTCACAGACCCCGTCTAGAAAAGCCCAAACTGTGGACCTCATTTTCTGTGGGAGTATTTGGGTGGAAGGGCCTGTTTGTTAGTGTTAGTTATTTGTTTGTTTACTTGTCCATTTCTTGTCTTCCTCTCTGGCACATCAGCTTCATCAGTGAGGGACTTTTTCTGGCTAGTTTAGCTTTGCATGCACAGTTCTTAACCCAGTGACTGAAAGGTAGTAAGCATTCAATAGGTATTTGTCCAAAAAAAAAGAAATGAACTTTGTAAAGAAATTCCAGGAGGCAGTGGTAAAGTGGAAATAGCATGACAGTTTTGGAATCAACATAATTGAGTTTGCGTCCTGGTTCTCCCATTCTGTAGGAAGGTGATGGGCGTCAGACACAGCAGGTTTTGTCCTGGCTCCTGTTATAGCAACACAACCTTGGGTAAGGCACATAATCTTTCAGAGTCTCAATTTCTTCACATGGCAAATGGAGAATAAACATTCCTGCCTCCAGGGGTGATGACTGGGATGAGTTCATGAATGTAAAGTACTCAGTAAGAGGTCTTGTTAATAATAAACATCAGATTTCTTCTTGTTCCCTCCTCATCCCTAATTGTTTTTACTGGCAATCAGAACATCAGCACAGACTAGCAGCCTTAAAGGTTCTTGCTATCTTGCTCTCTTCACTTGAGAACCCTTAGCTTTTCTTTTTTTACCAATAAATTCACATGTGGGTGGTAAATATCCTGCTTTAGGGTATACAATGATAGGCAAAGATATTTATGTTGTTTCAGTAAGTGTAAAAGCCTTATAGCACAGGATGCAGAGTGTGATTTCATGGGTATAAAAAGGGTATATATTTCCATAGGAAAATTCTAGAAATATATACACAAAATGTTAAAAGTGGTATTGATACTACTAGTGGTAGTATTATGGATTATTTTCTCTTCTTCCATTTTTTAAAGGTTTGTCTTAGTTTTTACATATTCTAAGATGGACATGGTGTTACTTTGTATCCAAAAATACAGTGCTTCAATTTGTATGGCTTGACTAGTACAAAGCAGAGGGAAAGTCTCCTTGAATATGGTTGAGACTTTATTTTTCAACTAAATTCAGAGAGAAATTGAGGAATATCTCATGGGAGTGAAGATAGAAGTCATTTACTTTAGGCCTCCACATGTCTTTTTCTGAAAGGACACAAAATGAGGAAGCTGTGAAGACCTAATGGAGATTTTCTCTCACACACACCTGCTGAATCAAGGTAGAGAATGGATATTCCTTTATCACTGATGCTCTTTCCACCAGAACATAACACAAGCTGATAAATCATGGCCATTGCCAAGGTGGGGTGCAGGCACCGAGAGCTCTCACTTAGTTCAGGTATACTCACCCTCTGTCCTAGATATGTTCCTAGAAAGATTTGTAGGCATCAAATTTCTGTGAATTGAATTCTTAAAGGAGTCTGCTGTGTAAATTAATTCTGCTGAGAATCTGTACGAGGGTTAGTGAGCCCCTTGGAAATTCTCTGGAGAGAAATTCCAATTTCTCTCAATTTACTTTTTACTTTTTTTTTTTAGCTCATTCAGTGAAATAAGCATATTTGTGTATTATTAATTATTGTATATCAGCATTTTAATTTTATTTATTTTTTAAGGGCAGTAACATTTTTTCCAGCTTTTATTGAGATCTAATTGACTGTAACACTGTGGAAGTTTAAGCTATACAGTGTGATGATTTGATACATGTATATATTGGAAAATTATTACTGCAATTAGGTTAGTTTAACACTTCCAAGACCTCACATAACTACCTTTTTCTGCATGTGCATTGAAATACTTTAAGATCTACTCTCTTGGCAACTTTTAACAATATGGTATGTTAACTATCGTCACCATGCTGTACTTTACATCCCCAGAACTTATTCATCTTATAAGTGGAAGTTAATATTTTTTGACCAACATGTCCCCATTTCCCACATCCTCCAGTCCTTGGCAACCACCATTCTACTCTCTATGAGTTTGGCTTTTTTAGATTCCATATACAAATGAGATCATACATTATTTGTCTTTCTTCGTCTGACTTATTTCACTTAGCATAATGCCCTCAAGATTTATCCATGTTGTTGCAAATAACAGGTTTTCTTCTTTTTATGGCTGAATAACATTCCATTGTATATAGATATAGATGTATATCACATTTTCTTTATCTGTTCTTCTGTTGACAGACACTTAGGTTGTTTCCACGTTGTCTTGGCTATTGTAAATAATGCTGCAATGAACATGAGAGTGCAGATATCTCTTCAAGATAGTGATTTTGTCTCCTTCAGATATATACCAAGAAGAGGAATGTAGTTGTATTTAAAATTTTTAAGGAACTTCCACACCATTTTCCATAGTGGCTATACCAGTTTACATTCCCACTAACAGTGCATGAGGGTTCCCTTTTCTCTGCATCCTTGCCATCAGTTGGTATCTCTTGTCTTTTTGATAAAGGCCATTCTAACAGGTGTGGGGTAATTGCTCATTGTGGTTTTGATTTGCATTTCCCTGATGATTAATGATGTTGAGCATCGTTTATGTATCTGTTGGCCATTTGGATGTTTTCTTTGGAAAAATGTCTATTCAGGTCCTTTGTCTATTTTTTAAAATTTTATTGAAGTGTACTAGATTTATGATGTTGTGTTAGTTTCAGGTATATAGCAAAGTGTGTCAACATTTTTAATGGTTGCTTTGTATTCCACAGGGTGGATGTCTCAAAATTTAATCAGTTTCTAAGTGCTCAATGTTTAGATTTTTTCTGATATTTGTTATTTTTCATAGCATTTAACATTATTGCAGTTATAGATTTGAATACATCCATAGGCTATGTGTTTCCAAAGAATATATGTTTCTGAGACTCTGGTTACATAATGCCAAATTGTTTTGCAGAATTTTTACACAACTTCCACCAGCAGCAGAAGAGAGTTTGCATTTCTTGCTGACTAATTTTGGATATTATTTTTATTGAAGCATGCCAATTTGACAGCTGAAAGTGGTCTCATATTGGAAGAATTTTTATTTCTTTGCTTACTAGTATGGTTGAAAAAATTTGCCTTGAAGGTTTATATACCATTACGCTGCCTTCTGATTTTTTAGTGGATCATAGTACAAAATTGGGAAGCAAAATTGCTTGTACATATTCTATTTTATTAGCTGAATAACCTAGGGCAAGTTAACCTCTCTGTGCCTCATAAGGTAGCAATAATAACAGTACCTGATGATATTATCTGAGCCCCCGGATCCAGCTTTGTGTGAACGCCACGCTTGAAATTCCGGTTATGTCAATGGTCAGACTTGGATTTCAATCTCTTGCAACTTAAGGAGTCTTGTCTGATTCAGGGATAAGCGAGTTCTTTATCATTTCAGATGCTCAAACCGAGGATGGATGAGACCACTGTTTGGGGGTATTGTTAGCAGTGACTCATGCTTCAGAAAAGGTGTAAAACTAGACCTCTAAGCATATTCCTATATTAAAATTCTATACAGTATTTTTCATTATTTCAGAGTCTTACCCAGTAAAATGTAAGTTGCTTAATGGTTTGCCCTGATTTATGTTTGAAAAGATGTCTGTCAGCCTGAAAAACCTAGTCATTTCAGCCAGGATTTGGGTGTTGAATTTCTTCCTCCACTCCAGATATACTCTCTGCCCTTTTCCACCTTGTGTGTGCCTTAGGAGAGTTGACTTGTTAGATTACATCAGTGGGTTCTCTGGCCTGTGCCAAGAACTGGTAGGAGAATGGAGACCTGAAGAAGAGTGCAGTGATGGTATTTATTTCCCTGGGTCCATTCTTATAACATCACCAATGCTGACTTCTTCCTTTAACCAAAGCTATAGTGCTTCAGGGGACCCTTTCCACAGAGCTCTCTCAATCTCCAGGTTCTGGTAACTGCTTCCTCACTTTGCTGTTTTATCTTAGGAATGATAATGATGCCTTATGGTTTCCTAGTATTCTGCCTACATGTAAGACTCTCCTTAGATTACCCATTTGTGTATACTATCTGCTTCTTCCTAAGATCCCAAGTGATACAGAGAAATGTATTTTCACACTCTCTGGCTAGTTGTCTAAACCTGTAGTGTTCAAAGACTCAGCCGTTGGAGTCTGGCCCAAGAAATCCTACCACATATCAAGTTATCAAGTTATGTCCCAGAACCAAGAGCCCTGGAAAAAGCCATTTAGAATTCAGGTTGATGTTGTTGACAGCCCACTCAAACACACACGAATTAACCAAACCAGTAAATAATCATGCAAAAGAGTTAACATTGGAAACGTTGAGCATTTATTTCTTATGTTTTATGTTTTTCATGTATGCTGATCTTGGATAGCTATCACTCTCAATACTCATGTAGAAATCTCACTGAGAGGAGTCCTAGGAATCATTAATATAAAATTATAAAGAGAACTAGTCTCCAGCTTAAGTCGAACACTTTATATTTTATGGAACTAGTACTGTATACATATTTGTTCAGAGTGTGGCCTTGGATATCAGAAAATCCTGCTTTAGATTCCTAAATCAACACGAACTAGTTGTAAGCGTCCTTGAGAAATTACATAACATTTCTAACCTCTATTTTCCTCACTTGTAAAATGAAGGTTATAATAATATTTATTACACGTTGTATATAAAGCACTTAGTAAAGAGTAAGTGCTCTATTAAATGTTATCTATTATCAGTATCATTGTGGCTCCTATAATATTTTTTCCATGAATAGGCATCATTTTACCATCCATAACTAAGGCTCATAAACTCTATAGTCCATAGGGACCAACAGGTAACGTATGAGTGAAGTAAGGTAGGCATAAGAAGTCATTTTGCCGTCTTAATCTTTCCTTTGTAGTCCTACTTTTAAGAGACACAGAGAGGATGAGAGAGAGAGAGAGAGAGAGAGAGAGAGAGAGACAGAGATATTTCTCTACTCTGTGAAAAAAAATCCTTATAAGCTCGATGACAAATGGCAGGTGACTCTGAGCCTAGTTTCCCAAGGACTGCTAGGCTTTATCAAGAGAAAAATAATTGATTTTTGAAGAGAATTAGAATGTTGTATGTGAAACTTCCCAGTTTTTTTTTATTAAGATAATTTTTCAGAGCAGTTTTAGTTCACAAAAAAATTGAGGGGAAGTTGCAGTGATTTCTCATATACCTCCTGTCCCTGTACCCATAGCTCTCCCATTATTGACATCACCTACCAGATTGGTATATTTGTTACAACTGATGGATCTACATAGATACATCAAAATCACTCAAAGTCCACAGTTTACATTATAGTTCACTCTTGGTGTTGTACATTCTATTTTGGACAAATGTATAATGGCCTTTATCCATCATTATGGTATCCTATAGAGTATTTTCACTGCCCTAAAAATACTCCCTGCTCTGCCTATTCATTACTCCACTCTCCCTAACCCCTGGCAACCACTAATCTTTTTACTGACTGCATGATTTTTCCTTTTCCAGAACGTTATATAATTGAAATCATATAGTATGTAGTCTTTTGAGATTGGTTCTTTCACTTAGTAATATGCAGTTAAGTTTCTTCCATGTCTTTTCATGGCTTGATAACTCAAAATATTTAGTACTGAATAATATTCCATTGTTTGGATGTACTGCAGTTGATTAACCTGAAGGACATCTTTATTGCTTCCAAATTTTGGCACTTGTGAATACAGTTTCTGTAAAATCGTGTACGGGTTTTTATATGGATATAAGTTTTCAAAGTCTTTGGGTAAATACCAAGGACTGCAATGATGTTGGGTTGTATGGGAATGGTATGTTTACTTTTGTGAGAAACTACCAAATTGTCTTCCAAAGTGACTGTATCGTTATGCATTTCCACCAGCAATGAATGAAAATTCCTTTTGCTCTGTACCCTCCCTAGCATTTGGTGTTGTGCTTTGGTTTTTGGACATCCTAATAGGTGTACAGTGATATCTCATTATTTTAATTTGCATTTTCCTGATGACATGTATGTGGAGCATCTTCTTATGCATTTATTCGCCATCTGTATTTCTTCTTTGGTGAGGTGTGTCTGTTAAGGTCTTTGGCTCATTTTTTAATTGAGTTGTTTGCTAAGTTTTATGAGTACTTCGTATATCTTGGATAATAGTCCTTTATCAGATGTGTCTTTTGCAAACATTTTTTTCAAGTCTGACATGTCTTCTCATTCTCTTGACATTGTCTTTTTCAGAGTAAAAGTTTTTTATTTTAATGACATCCATCTTATTAATCACTTCTCTCATAGATGGTGTCTTTCACGTTATATCTAAAAAGCCATTGCCATATTCAAGGTCATTTAGATTTTCTCCTATGTTATTGTCTAGGGTTTTTTTGTTTGTTTTTTTTAGTTATGTAGTTTTAGGTCTGCAGTCAATTTTGACTTAGTTTTTATAAAGGATATAAGGTCTGTGTCTAGATTTTTTTTTTTTTGCATGTAGATATCTAGTTGTTTCAGCACCATTTGATAAAAAGAATATCTTTGCTACATTTTATTGCCTTTACTTTTTTGTCAAAGATTAGTTGACTCTATTTATGAAGGTCTATTTCTGGACTCTATTCTGTTTCACTGATCTATTTGTCTCTTATTTCCACGTTGTCTTGATCATTATAGCTTATAGTAAGTCTTGAAGTTAGGTAGTGTTAGTCTTCCAACTTCCTTCTTCTCCTTCAATGTATTGTTGGCTATTCTGGGCCTTTTGCCTCTCCATATAAAGTTTAGAATTGGTTTGTCAATGTCCACCAAGTAATTTCCTGGGATTTTGATTGGAATTTCATTGAATCTTCAGATCAAGTTGGGAAGACTAACATCTTGGAAATATTGAGTCTTCCTATCCATTAACATGGAATATCTCTCCATTTATTTAGTTATTCTTTGATTTAATTCATCCATTTTATAGTTTTTCTCATATAGATCTTGTACATATTTTGTTACATCTATACCTAAGCATTTCACTTTTTGGATGCTAAGGTAAATGCCATTGTGTGTTTCAAATTCCACTTGTTCAGTACTGGTGTATTGAAAAATTATTAACTTTTGTATATTAACCATGTATCCTGCAACCTTGCTATAACTGCTTATTAGTTACAGGAGTTTTTGTTGTTGATTCCTTCAAATTTTCTACATAGACATCATCTGCAAAGACAGATTTATTTCTTCCTTCTCAATCTGTATGCCTTTTATTTCCTTTTATTTTCTTATTGCAATAGCTAGAACGTTGAGTGTGATGTTTAAAAGGAGTGGTAAGGGGACATTTTTACTGTGTATCTGATCCTAGTGGGGAAAAAAACTCTCAGTTTAAAAATGTTGACAATATTTTTAAAGACAATACTAGGAATACAAAACACATATGCAGACTAGATTGAGAGCATAGAGCACCAATGTGTCATATGACCTAGGAGGTTAAAATCACTTGTTTTAATTAGAACAATCTTCAGAAAGCAGAGAAGTCAATGGTTAATTCAGCTTACACATAATTCCCTTCTGTGTTAAAATTCAGAATAAGTAAGCACTTGAGAAATTAGTGATGGACTAGATAGAGTTTCTCTGCTTTTCCAACCCCCTTCCAATCCCAAATACTCTGTCCCCAGTTCCAACAATGACAAGTGAAGAACAGGAGAGAAGTCCAGCAATGAACAGATCCTCAGTGTAACACTCATGTCTTCTTGGAAAAGTAGCTAAAGAAGGGACATAGAAAAGGACCCTGCACTTTAAGGTTTTACTCATCGCTTAGCTATCACAGTTAAAGCACACTGCTAAATGGGAAAAAAAGATGGATCTTGGTCTGACCTCTTTTCTATGCTGTTTCTCTACTTGCCTGTGGGCTTTATTAAATGTGCAAGAAACAAGCAGGTCTTCAGAAGCCTGTAGCTGGAAAGCTGGAGAGCAATGTCTAAAATAGGCATACTACGTCTATATAGTCATTCCTAGCTAAGGAAGTGCTGGGGGCAAAAAAGGAGGGGGAGGTAGGAATAAGATATCCTTGAAGCTCTTCAACATTCCAAAGAGGAGGGAAAATAGGATAGTGGCCTTGTGGTGGCGGGGATGGAGTACAATCCGATTCTGAGTTCTTTTGGAGGGACTTAATTTTCTGCAATGCCCTTCACAGATTTCACAGATCATTTAATTCATTTTTCATTACACACTTCTTGTTCTCCACTCTCATTTTCCCCTAGATTATCGATTCATTCATTTAATGACTCTACTCTTTCATACATGTAGTTTTTATTAAGTGAGGATTGTGTCCTAAACTCTATGCCAGGCACTAGGGATACGATGAAAACTAAGAAGCTGTGTAGGGGATGAGAGAGATTTTAAACAAAAGCCCACAACATCACTTTGATAATGCCGGTGGGGATGGGAGCACAGCCTGGACATGATGATAGTGAACTGCCTTTATTCTTCTCCCTACCTCATTTGATACAAATAGAATTTTCCACTATTTTGTGACTTCAGAACTCATCAGTCTTGCAAACACTGCTTTAGGTTTGAATATACCCTCTTTAAAGGAGGTAAATTTCCTGGGTTTTAACCCCAGCTCTTTTACATTTACTAGCTCTGCAACTTTGAGTACATTTTCTATGCCTCAATTTATTTATAATATGGGATTTTAATAATAACTGACTTATAAGAGTATTGAGGCAATAAAAACAGAGCATAGTATCTGGCTTATAGTTAATACTTGTTAAACTAGCTGCTAATAATGGTATAATATAATTAATTTGTCATATTATTATTAATTGTCTAATCACTTAAGTATATAGATCAGAGTGAACAAAAGTAAAAAGACCTTGATTGCATGGAGGATTGAGATGATTAGTAAACCAAAAAATCAAAAATACATAGATAATAATGGGAGTTATAGTTTGAATTTTAAAAATTAGCTGTGATGGTAGATTTCCCTGTGACTTTAATTGCTATTGACAATGAATCAAATTCCAGGTTTTTAGGAAAAAAAAATCTGTTTAAACGCTTCAAACCTGCACTTGATTTAGCCAGTGTTGACAGACAGTTCTAAACTGCTGAGCATATTAGATAGGATGCTATCATTTGGAAGTGATAGAAGTCAAACGTGAACTCGTGTAGGTTTGTAGAGGAGAGAACTGACATCAAGGATAAGAGGAATTGATCAACATCTCCCCACTCCCGACCTCTCTCCTTTCTTTGCTGATCTCTGAACTTTAGCTTTTTAATCTCTTCTACTGTAGATGGGTGTTCACCCAGCAATGTCCATGGCTTCATGTTCCCATCTCTTTAGGGAGAACTTCCTTAATCCCAGCTAGATTTTGAAAAATTCTGGGCAGTGTCCAGTTGGCTTTGCTTAGATCACATGCCCACACATTGGACCAATAACTGTGATGAAGGAAGGAAAAGTGTACTATGAGTCTATCAGTTTGGGTTAGCACCTTCCCCTATAACCAGTTTGAGTGTATTCCTGGAAATAGCTGTGAGGGATAGGGTTGTGACAGTTTTGGAAATTTTGTCAGTCAGCCATCCCAATTTGTGTCCACTTCATGGGAGGTGGTAAGTATTTTTCATAGTATGTGAAATTTACTTACATGTATTTTTTCATAGTGTATGATGATTGTTAGATTTATTCCAAAGATATTTAGACTATAATGAACCTTTAAAAGTTTTATTCTAAATTCATTTTTTGATGGTATGATATTGGACTTCACCATTTCTCAAACACATATCCTAGTCCAGTTTCCCACAGTATCTTGTTAGTTCCTTGGACTCTATTCAGGAAATTCTACCAACTTTAAAAGGAAGCATAAGTATTACTAATATTTTTAAAAAATGTGTATTTTTTGCTAAGAATAAGACCCTGAGGGAAGAAAGGAAAATGCAATGTTATTTATCCTTATAATTGCATATATATGATATGCACAGAACTGTTCTGTAAACGGGGCAGGGGTAAAACAGAGTCAACTGTGTGGCATGTAGTAAGATTTCAATGGATGCATGTTCCTTTCCTCTGATGAAGGCTAAGGCATTTATGACCCAGTTTGCATATGCAAAGCTTGTATTTGCCAGAACAGGTGTTTCACTCTGGTTTTATACTGTGCGATTATTACAGAAGGGAACTGAGGATTCCTAGACACAGAAAACTCAGAAATTTTTTTTTTTACTTGAGGAAGAGGTTTTTCGTATTTGTATACCAATTTTCCTCCGCCCAAGTCTCCCCACACCTTGAACATTCTCTCTCTTAATTGGAAAATAGAAAATCTCCAATTTATTCAAAACATTTTCTACAGGTATAATATTCATAAAAATTCATGCAGGCTAGATGCATATTATTCAAATGCTTAGGGCTTGACTACCTGATGTACACTGTATTCTAATGAAAATTAAATTGTTTGATGATGAATTTCTACATTCCAACATTACAAGAAACATTTGGCTGATGAGAAGCTATTTATCTTGAAACCAATTATGATTTTGTTTTACAACCAGCTTTTACTATCATCTTTTAACTCCAGGATGAAGCTTTTAAATTTCAATTAAAAATCAAGAATCCTCTCTCTTCAGTGAAATGCTTCATTCAGAGAGAATTCATTAAGTAGCTACTGTAAGTGGAATTCTGCACCAATAGAATTAGACTGAATGCAGAATAACTCTCTTATCTTAATATCTTTATTGTGAGACCAATGGAAGATTTAGAATATTGTAGCAAATGTCTCCACAGAAAATGAAGTTGAACTGCAATTTTTATCAATATAATTTTAGATTTTTATCAATTTTATGACAGAACTGAAAAATACAGAGAGAGGAAGTGACTCCTCTGAAGTGACATATAAGGGTTTACCTAAGGTTTTTTAAAATTATTGAGATATAGTTGATGTACAATTCACAATTCTTAAATGTTATACTCCACAAATGGAGTATAACTATACATAGTTATTATAAAATATTGGCTATATTCCCCATGTTATATAATATATCCTTATAGTTATTTTATACCTATTAGTTTGTACCCCTTAATTCCCTGCCTCTACATTGCCCCTCCCCCATTCCCTCTCCCCACTGGTAACCACTAGTTTGTTCTCTATATACCCGTCTGCTTTTTTGTTATATTCATGATGAATGGATAAAGATGATGTGGTATATATATATATACTCAATAGAATACTACTCTGCCATAAAAAAGAACGAAATTTTGCCATTTGCAGCAACATGGATGGACTTGAAGGTTATTATGCTAAGTGAAATAAGTCAGACAGAGAAAGACAAATACTGTATGATATTGCTTATGTGTGGAATCTAAAAAATTGCCTAAATTTTTGAATCGCTAAATTTCTGTTCTCAATCTTCCCCATAGCCTATGTCATATATCAGTGGAAAAATGCTATTTAACGTTAGGGAAGACTTAAAAATAACTCTTTTCCCTCTTCTTTTTTGAGCTGTGAGGTATTATGGCTTGTTGGTTGAAAGCAAATGGATTCAAGGATTTATTTTTTGAACTTGGAATTCAGCGAGGAGATACATTTTCCTTTTGTTTTGTTAAACAGTACATTTAGGATGTTATCACATGTTGTGAAAATGCTCGTAAATTTGGGTGGAAAAATTTCCAGAACCAGTTACACAGACATTAAACAAAGTACCTGCTCATTAAAAAACAACAACAATAACAAAACTAGAATGAATCATTCTGCCAGGATAATTAACTATTGATTATACTTCAGTATTAAAGTCATTTCTTGGAATGAGTTTAGATTTTCTTTTTTTCTTTGTATGCATTTTTAACTGTTAACCTAACACATTCATGTATAGTGGGAGAGGAAAAATGACATTTAAATTAAAATTACACTTGTAGGGCATCAATTGGACAAAAATAACTTGATTGCAAACTTCTTCAGGGCAAGGAGGGTGAATAGTGCATCTTTTTAACCTCTGTCAGAACTGTTAGCATAGTGTCTTTCTGATGATGGATATTCAGATAAAGAGTGATAAATGAATGAATAAATACATGTATGTATAAAATAAGCATTAATGAAGGAAATGAAGCTGGTTTGGATATTGAATTGCTTAAAAATAAGAGCATGGAAACAATCTAAATGTCCATCAGTGGAAGAATGGGTAAAGAACATGTGGTTTATGCGCACAATGGAATATTATTCAGCCATGAAAGAGAAGGAAATTCTGCCATTTGCAGCCACATAGCTGAACCTGGAGGATATTATGTAAGTGAAATAAGCCAGTTACAGAAGTGCAAATACTGCACGGTTCCACTTATAGGAGTTATCTAAAATAGACAAACACATAGAAGTAGAGAGTAGAATGGTTGTTTCCCGGGGCTAGAGGAAGAGGAAAATGGGAAGTTTTTGTTTAGTGGGTATAAAGTTTCAGTTAAGCTAGATGAATAAGTTCTAGAGATCTGCCCTACAACATTGTGTCTGTAGTTAACATTACAGTATTGTGCACGTCAGAGTTTGTTAAGAGGGTAGATCTCATGATATGTATTTTTAACACAATTAAAAAAAAACAAAACAAAAGCAATGAGAGCGGCAATATAGACACTTCTGTGGATCCAAGTTCATATCTGATCTTGGAAAACAGTTAGTGAATGCTAGGAGCTGAAGATACCAGAGCTCTGTAGGTATGAACACCCAGAAAATGAAACCCTCAGAAACTCTCATTCACAGCTGACTCTACATTCCTCATGCAGATGCTAACATGGATCCATTTCCCAAACTGGTGTTCACAGAACACTTTCCTCCGTGATATTAATAAGTGAGCAGCATGCAAACAGTTCAATGCTTCCTAAGTTTAAAAACACTGATTTAAATGCAGATAAACACAAATGTACAGGTTTCTTTATTACAGACTTCTAAGAGCTTCTAATATACTAACATGAAATATGAATCTCAGAGAAGGGCTAGAGATAATATTTTCCCATATTATTTGAACATAGAATTTTTTGTTTGTGATCTCTATTTGTTTGCAGTAGAATTGTTTTGATTTGTGATGCATCTATCAACATTAATATCTCCTAAAATTAGGTTTATGCAGAATATAAACACTGAGAAACACTGGCCTAGAGAATTAGAGCTAAATTTAGCTATTTGGCAAATTCATCCACCTTTGCAAATGTCAGCAGGATTAACTGATATGTTTGATATGTAAAATAGTATATCTAGTGGAATAAGGTACAGTTGGCAGAATCATGATGATGATAATGATTATAGCTAAAATTAATTGAATGCTTGCCATCTGCTAAACACATAGTATTATCTCATTTAATCCTAATGAATTATATGAAGAGATTTCAAAACTGAGAAACTATATATCAGAAATTTTACTTAATTCGTCTAAGCTCATAGAGCTAGGGTTAAACTAAATCTTATTCCATACCATTAAACTATAGTAGGACCTCCTTAGAAGTAAAATTTTATAACTAGCACGGGACATCATGGGATTAGTGCTAGATAACAACCCTCTTATTTTTTCCCCACTCATTATTACCTATTTGTTATATATATATCTTTATTATAAACATTGTTAAATGTTAGGGAAATAGAAGAACAAATTTATTACCATATATTTGTCTACTAGATTTAACAATTTTTTCATATATGCATATGGATATGCGTTTACATGTATATATGTATATGAATATATACTTACTGAAGTTTTCTTAAGGTAATTTATAGAATTTACAACATTTGATGTCTAAATTCATCATATGCATCTTGAAAAATAAAGATTTTTCCTATACAATCTAAATACATTATTCTTAATAAACTCATATTTTCAAAATTATCTCAAAAATGACTTCTTCAGCTGAATTGTTCCAACCAGGATGTAATCATTGATGACACATTTAATTTGGTTGATAATAGACCTCTTAAAATTGCGATCTAGAACACTCTCTCCAAGCCTCTTCCTCCCCCCCAACTCCTGACAGCCCTCTCACCCTGCTCCACCAGCCACATTGACTTCTTGAAGAATTTGAGCCTGTTATCCTTTAGAAATGTCCCACTTTCTGGATTTGTCTGATTATTTCCTTGTTGTCGCATTATCTTGTTTTTATTTTTCCTGTAAATGTTAGATCTAAAGGTTTGACTAAATTCAGATAAAAAAATTTTTGGCAAGAATACTATAGGCGACACTATTTATTTCATAATGCATCATGTTAGGAGGCATGTAACACATGGTTTTCCTACTAATTAATAGTGATTATATGATTGATCACTGGGTTCAGGTAGAGAAGGCTAGATTCCTCCATTGTAAACTCCCATTCCCCACACTTTGTGCCTGGAAAGATTATGGTTGATACTTTACATCTTGTGAGTATGCAATTTTCCAGCAACATTTTATTTAATTCTTTCAATATTCATCAATGCTTTCTTCTTAATTTGATTATTTTATTAGGCATTGATTTTCTAATTCTGTAATTCTTTCTACATTTATTCACTATAATTCATCTGTGAAAAAAATCTCTTTCTCAAAACACTAGGACTGTTTTTGTTACCCTGAATTCATGTATCCTTTGTAAAGGCAGGATAAACAATTGTTTCCCTTTAAGTATAATTTTTTTAGAGTAATGGTTGGTGGCAAATGAGGAGTTTTGTTTGTTTGTTTTGGTTTTGGCTCCTCTTTTTAGGTATAATTATAGAATCAAGAATTTTAACATATTAATGTGTTCCAATAAGTTATAGTTTTATTTTTAATACCCAAATTGTCTCAGTTGAGTTACTGCCTGCCAGGTATCAACTTTATCCTTTTAATACAACCCAATTAGTCTCTGAAAATTTTCTTGCTTTCAGGCAAAAGATGTCCCAGGTATATCTAGGTCCTTCCCTTCTTTAGACCTGGAAATAACTATTTATCCAAGGAACTCAAATTCTAATAGGAATGGTGCTTAGAAACCAAAATCCGGTCCTAGAATGACACTTGCCTTTAGGCTCTTTTAATGAACCAAGTTAAATATGTACAAATAAATATATTTAACATAAAAACATATATTTGTGTTTGTGAAAAAATCATAAAATCATATTGATTTTAAGTTTTTACTCAATTTCTTTGATTTTACTCTTCTGTCTCTGTCTCATTTTTCTTATTTTGAAAATCCATGATTTCTAATTACATTAACATAATCATTGATTCATATTTTCCAACCACGTCTGTAAAACATTTCCAGATTACACTTAAAAGTACTAAATGAATTTTATCTTTTTGCAGATTTTTTTGGTCCTTAGTGTATATCTCACTTTGTACATTCAGTTCAAGAATTGCATTTTGAAGGGACCCAAAATGTTTTCTCTATTGTGTTACTAGGGTATTTTTGTTATTGACTATAACCTTCTTTATATGCATAATTCATATTATACTTTTGCAAGTATACCTTTAGGATAGATTTGTAGAAGTGGTATTGCTGGTTAAAGGGTAAATGCATGTGTAATTTTGTTAGATAGTGCCAGATTTCCTTTCCTAGGGAAGCTTTATACTCTTACCAGCTATGTCTGAGCATGCCTATTTCCTTGTATCAGTTTGTGCTGCATAAAATACTACCCCAAAGCCACTAGCTTAAGACAACCACCATTTAATTTAATTAGTTTGTAATTATGTAGGTGGGTAATTTAGGCTAGGCACAACTAAATAGACCTTCTGTTCTCTAGACTGGGCTCTGTCATGTTTCTGAGATCAACTGCAGGTCAGCTTTTGAGATTGGTAGGCTCTTGTTTGGGTTGAAGGGAGATGACGAAACCAAGTGTCTCTCATGCAGAAAGTTAACCCAGGCATGTTCACGTGGTTACAGGGCAGTGGACAAAGAGAGCAAGTGAAATCTGCTTGAGGCCTAGGAGAGACCTGACTTGATGTTCCTTCTCCTGTATTCCATTTGTCAAACTCAGTCACCGTCACAAGGGCAGCCCACAAATGAAATGACATCTTGATGGGAGGAGTTGCAGAGTCACATAGCAAAGAGGTGTAGCTATAGGGAGGGGAATCATTGTGGTCATTTTTACAAACGGTCTAAACATTTTTCATTCACTTGCCAATAACAGTATATTTTTATGATTATGGATTTCTGCCACACTTTTTGGTTAAAAAAAGGATTTTAGTGGCTTTTTTTTTAATTTTTATTTTTTGAACATCTTTATTGGAATATAATTGTTTTACAAAGGTATGTTAGTTTCTGCTTTATAACAAAGTGAATCCGTTATACATATACATATGTCCCCATATCTCTTCACTCTTGCATCTCCCTGACTCCCACCCTCCCTATCTCACCCCTCTAGGTGCTCACAAAGCACCGAGCTGATCTCCCTGTGCTATGTGGCTGCTTCCCACTAGCTACCTGTTTTACGTTTGGTAGTATATATAAGTCCATGCCACTCTCTCACTTCGTCCCAGCTTACCCTTCCCCCACCAGGTATCCTCAAGTCCATTCTCTAGTAGGTCTGTGTCTTTATTCCTGTCCTGCCCCTAGGTTCTTCATGACCATTTTTTTTTTCTTAGCTTCCATATATATGTGTTAGCATACAGTATTAGTTTTTCTCTTTCTGACTTACTTCACTCTGTATGACAGTCTCTAGGTCCATCCACCTCACTTAAGGAACCTCCATACTGTTCTCCATAGTGGCTGTATCAATTTACATTCTCACCAACAGTGTATGAGGCTTCCTTTTCTCTACACCCTCTCAGGCATTTATTGTTTGTAGATTTTTTGATGATGGCCATTCTAACCAGTGTGAGATGTACTTTTGATTTTTTTTGATTTTTTTTCACAGTGTAGTTTTGATTTTCATTTCTCTAATGATTAATGATGTTGAGCATCCTTTCATGTGTTGGCAATCTGTATATCTTCTTTGGAGAAATGTCTATTTAGGCCTTCTGCCCATTTTTGGATTGGGTTTTTTTTTGATATTGAGCTGCATGAGCTGCCTGTGAATTTTGGAGATTAATCCTTTGTCAGTTGCTTCATTTGCAAATATTTTCTCCCATTCTGAGGGTTGTCTTTTGGTCTTGTTTATGGTTTC
>NC_041221.1:139957958-139961418 GCF_002837175.3 Physeter macrocephalus
AGATTGCTTTTGCTATTTGGGGTCTTTTGTGTTTCCATACAAATTGTGAAATTTTTTTTTCTAGTTCTGTAAAAAATGCTAGTGGTAGTTTGATAGGGATTGCATTGAATCTGTAGATTGCTTTGGGTAGTAGAGTCATTTTCACAATGTTGATTCTTCCAATCCAAGAACATGGTATATTTCTCCACCTATTTGTATCATCTTTAATTTCTTTCATCAGTGTCTTATAGTTTTCTGCATACAAGTTTTTTGTCTCCTTAGGTAGGTTTATTCCTAGATATTTTATTCTTTTTGTTGCAATGGTAAATGGGAGTGTTTTCTTAATTTCACTCTCAGATTTTTCATCATTAGTGTATAAGAATGCCAGAGATTTCTGTGCATTAATTTTGTATCCTGCTACTTTGCCAAATTCATTGATTAGCTCTAGTAGTTTTCTGGTAGCATCCTTAGGATTCTCTATGTATAATATCATGTCATCTGCAAATAGTGACAGCTTTACTTCTTCTTTTCCTATTTGGATTCCTTTTATTTCTTTTTCTTCTCTGATTGCTGTGGCTAGAACTTCCAAAACTATGTTGAATAAGAGTGGTGAGAGTGGGCAACCTTGTCTTGTTCCTGATCTTAGTGGAAATGGTTTCAGTTTTTCACCATTGAGAACGATGCTGGCTGTGGGTTTGTCATATATGGCCTTTATTATGTTGAGGAAAGTTCCCTCTAGGCCTGCTTTCTGCAGGGTTTTTATCATAAATGGGTATTGAATTTTGTCGAAAGCTTTCTTTGCATCTGTTGAGATGATCATATGGTTTTTCTCCTCAATTTGTTGATATGGTGTATCACGTTGATTGATTTGCGTGTATTGAAGAATCCTTGCATTCCTGGAATAAACCCCACTTGATCATGGTGTATGATCCTTTTAATGTGTCATTGGATACTGTTTGCTAGTATTATTTTTTTTAATATAAATTTATTTATTTATTTATTCATTTTTGGCTGTGTTGGGTCTTCATTTCTGTGCGAGGGCTTTGTCTAGTTGTGGCGAGCGAGGACCCTCTTCATTGCAGCGTGCGGGCCTCTCACTGTCGTGGCCTCTCTTGTTGCGGAGCACAGGCTCCAGATGCACAGGCTCAGCAGTTGTGGCTCGCGAGCCCAGTTACTCCACGGCATGTGGGACCTTCCCAGACCAGGGCTTGAACCCGTGTCCCCTGCATTGGCAGGAAGATTCTCAACCACTGCACCACCAGGGAAGCCCTGTTTGCTAGTATTTTGTTGAGGGTTTTTGCATCTATGTTCATCAGTATTACAGGCCTGTAGTTTTCTTTCTTTGTGACATCTTTGTCTGGTTTTGGTATCTGAGTGATGGTGGCCTCGTAGTATGAGTTGGGGAGTGTTTCTTCCTCTGCTATATTTTGGAAGAGTTTGAGAAGGATAGGTGTTAGCTCTTCTCTAAATGTTTGATAGAATTCGCCTGTGAAGCCATCTGGTCCTGGGCATTTGTTTGTTGGAGGATTTTTAATCACAGTTTCAATTGAGTGCTTGTGATTGGTCTCTTCATATTTTCTATTTCTTCTTAGTTCAGTCTTGGAAGGTTGTGCATTTCTAAGAATTTGTCCATTTCTTCCAGGTTGTCCTTATTTTGTTTTATTTTATTTAAAAAAATTTTTTAAAATTTTTGCGGTACGTGGGCCTCTACTGCTGTGGCCTCTCCTGTTGCGGAGCAGAGTCTCCGGATGTGCAGGCTCAGCGGCCATGGCTCACGGGCCTAGCTGTTCCACAGCACGTGCGATCTTCCCAGACCGGGGCACGAACCCAGGTCCCCTGCATCAGCAGGCAGACTGTCAACCACTGCGCCACCCGGGAAGCCCCCGGTTGTCCATTTTATTGGCATATAGCTGCTTGTAGTAATCTCTCATGATCCTTTGTATTTCTGCAGTGTCAGTTGTTACTTCTCCTTTTTTCATTTCTAATTCTATTGATTTGAGTCTTCTCCCTTTTTTTTCTTGATGAGTCTGGCTAATGGTTTTATCAATTTTTTATCTTCTCAAAAAGTCAGTCAAAGAGTCAGCGTTTAGTTTTATTGATCTTTGCTATCGTTTCCTTCATTTCTTTTTCATTTATTTCTGATCTGATCTTTATGATTTCTTTCCTTTTGCTAACTTTGGGGTTTTTTTGTTCTTCTTTCTCTAATTGCTTTAGGTGTAAGGTTAGGTTGTTTATTTGAGATGTTTCTTGTTTCTTAAGGTAAGATTGTATTGGTATAAACTTTCCTCTTAGAACTGCTTTTGCTGCATCCTATAGGTTTTGGGCCGTGGTGTTTTCGTTGTCATTTGTTTCTAAGTAGTTTTTGATTTCATCTTTGATTTCTTCAGTGATCTCTTGGTTATTAAGTAGTGTATTGTTTAGCCTCCATGTGTATTTTTTATTGATTTTTTCCTGTAATTGATATCTAGTCTCATAACGTTGTGGTCAGAAAAGATATTTGATGCAATTTCAATTTTCTTACATTCACCAAGGCTTGATTTGTGACCCAAGATATGGTCTATCCTGGAGAATGTTCCATGAGCACTTGAGAAGAATGTGTATTGTGTTGTTTTCGGATGGAATGTCCTATAAATAACCGTTAACTCCATCTTGTTTAATGTATCATTTAGAGCTTGTGTTTCCTTATTTATTTTCATTCTGGATGATCTGTCCATTGGTGAAAGTGGGGTGTTAAAGTCCCCTACTGTGATTGTGTTACTGTCAATTTCCCGTTTTATGTCTGTTAGTATTTTCCTTATGTATTGAGGTGCTCCTATATGGGGTGCATAAATTTTTACAATTTTTATATCTTCTTCTTGGATTGATCCATTGATCATGATGTAGTGTCCTTCTTTGTCTCTTATAATAGTCTTTGTTTTAAAGTCTATTTTGTCTGATATGAGAATTGGTACTCCAGCTTTCTTTTGATTTCCATTTGCATGGAATATCTTTTTCCACCCCCTCACTTTCAGTCTGTATGTGTTCCTAGGTCTGAAGTGGGTCTCCTGTAGACAGTATATATACAGGTCTTGTTTTTGTTTCCCTCAGCCAGTCTATGTCTTTTGGTTGAAGCATTTAATCCATTTACATTTAAGGTAATTATCAATATGTATGTTCCTATTAACATTTTCTGAATTGTTTTGGGTTTGTTATTGTAGGTCTTTTCCTTCTGTTGTGTTTCCTGCCTAGAGAAGTTCCCTTAGCATTTGTTGTTAAACTGGTTTGGTGGTGCTGAATTTTGTTAGCTTTTGCTTGTTTGTAAAGGTTTTAATTTCTCCGTCAAATCTGAATGAGATCCTTGCTGGGTAGAGTAATCTTTGTTGTAGGTTTTTCTCCTTCATCAGTTTAAATATGTCCTGCCACTCCCTTCTGGCTTGCAGAGTTTCTGCTGAAAGATCAGCTGTTAACCTTATGGGGATTCCCTTGTGTGTTATTTGTTGCA
>NC_041221.1:139961633-139962197 GCF_002837175.3 Physeter macrocephalus
TTTCTCCTTGGATTTATCCTGTATGGGACTCTCTGTGCTTCCTGGACTTGATTAACTATTTCCTTTCCCATATTAGGGAAGTTTTCAACTATAAGGTCTTCAAATATTTTCTCAGTCCCTTTCTTTTTCTCTTCTTTTTCTGGGACCCCTATAATTCAACTGTTGTTGTGTTTAATGTTGTCCAAGAGGTCTCTGAGACTGTCCTCAATTGTTTTCATTCTGTTTTCTTTCTTCTGCTCTGCAGTAGTTATTTCCAGTATTTTATCTTCCAGGTCACTTATCTGTTCTACTGCCTCAGTTATTCTGCTCTTGATCCCTTCTAGAGAATTTTTAATTTCATTAATTATGTTGTTCATCACTGTTTGTTGCCTTGTAGTTCTTCTAGGTCCTTGTTAAATGTTTCTTGTATTTCCTCCATTCTATTTCCAAGATTTTGGATCCTCTTTACTATCATTATTCTGAATTCTTTTTCAGGTAGACTGCCTATTTCCTCTTCATTTGTTAGGTCTGGTGGGTTTTTGCCTTGCTCCTTCATCTGCTGTGTGTTTCTTTGTCTTCTCATTT
>NC_041221.1:139962329-139977941 GCF_002837175.3 Physeter macrocephalus
GCATAGGGTGTCCAGCACTGTAGCTTGCTGGTCATTGAGTGGAGCTGTGTCTTGGTGTTGAGATGGAGGTCTCTGGGAGATTTTTGCCGTTTGATATTATGTGGAGCTGGGAGGTGTCTTGTGTACCAGTGTCTTGAACTGGGCTCTCCCACCTCTGAGGCATAGCCCTGACACCTGGCTGGAGCACCAAGAGCCTGTCATCCACACGGCTCAGAATAAAAGAGAGGAAAAAAGAAAGAAAGAAGGAAGAAGATAAAATAAAATAAAATAATGTTATTAAACTAAAAAAATTATTAATAAATTTGTAAAAAGTAATAAAAATATTAAAGAAAGAAAGAAAGAAGAGAGCAACGAAACCAAAAAATTCCCCAATGATAAGAAGTGCTAAAAACTATACTTAAGGAAAAAAAAAAGGAGAGAGAGAACCCTAGGACAAATGGTAAAAGCAAAGCTATACAGACAAAATCACACACAGAAGCATGCACATACACACTCACAAAAAGAGAAAAAGGGGAAAAAAAATATATCATTGCTCCCAAAGTCCACCTCCTCAGTTTGGGATGATTCATTGTCTATTCAGGTATTCTACAGATGCAGGGTTCATAAGATGATTGTGGAGATTTAATCCGCTGCTCCTGAGGCTGCTGGGAGAAATTTCCCGTCTTTTCTTTGTTCGCACAGCTCCTGGGGTTCAGTTTTGGATTTGGCCCCCCCTCTGTGTGTAGGTCGTCTGAGTGTGTCTGTTCATTGCTCAGACTGGAGGGGGTTAAAGGAGCAGCTGATTCGGTGCCTCTGGCTCACTTAGGCCGGGGGGAGGGAGGGGTACAGATGCGGGGCAAGCCTTCGGTGGTAGAGGCTGGTGTGACTTTGCACCAGGCTGAGGCGCGCCATGTGTTCTCCTGGGAAAGTTGTCCCTGGATCATGGGACCCTGGCAGTGGCGGGCTGCACAGGCTCCCGGGAGGGGAGGTGTGGAGAGTGACCTGTGCTCACACACAGGCTTCTTGGTGGCGGCAGCAGCAGCCTTAGCGTCTCATGCCCGTCTCTGGGGTCCGCGCTGTTAGCCGCGGCTCGCGACCATCTCTGGAGCTCCTTTAAGCAGCGCTCTTAATCGCTTCTATTCGCGCACCAGGAAACAAAGAGGGAAGAAAAAGCCTCTTGCGTCTTCGGCAGGTCCAGACTTTTTCTCGGACTCCCTCCCACCTATCTGTGGAGCACTAGCCCCCTTCAGGCTGTGTTCACGCAGCCAACCCCAGTCCTCTCCCTGGGATCCGACTGAAGCCCGAGCCTCAGCTCCCAGCCCCCACCCGTCCCAGCGGGTGAGCAGACAAGCCTCTCGGGCTGGTGAGTGCTGGTCGGCACTGTTCTTCTGTGCGGGAATCTCTCCGCTTTGCCCTCCGCACCCTGTTACTGCGCTCTCCTCCGTGGCTCCGAAGCTTCCCCTCTCCGCCACCTGCAGTCTTCACCCGCAAAGGGGCTTCCTAGTGTGTGGAAACCTTTCCTCCTTCACAGCTCCCTCCCACTGGTGCAGGTCCCGTCCCTATTCTTTTGTGTCTGTTTTTTCTTTTTTCTTTTGCCCTACCCAGGTACGTGGGGAGTTTCTTGCCTTTTGGAAGGTCTGAGGTCTTTTGCCAGCATTCAGTAGGTGTTCTGTAGGAGTTGTTCCACATGTAGATGTATTTCTGATGTATTTGTGGGGAGGAAGGTGATATCCATGTCTTACTCTTCCACCATCTTCACTAGTTCTCCATTTAGTGGATTTTAATTCACATTTCTATTGTTATAAATAGGTGGAACATCTTTTTCTATGAAGTCTTTACATGTCTCTTGCCCCTTTTTTTTTAAATCAGGTTGTTATTCCTTGATTTTCAGCTAGGATTTTTAATATATTAGAGATTGATCATTTATGTATACTATAAATTTCAGTTTTCCCCTGCCTGGTTTGTCATATATTTTTCTCCTTTATTTGTGATATTTTATTTTCTGTGCTATATTTATTTGGCTTATCATTTTTTCCTTTATGTCTTCTGGATGTTTGATTCATAGTTATAAAGGTTTTCTCTATTCCCAGATTTTAGTGGTGTCTATCATGGTTCCTTCTCTGTCTATTCATTTTAGAACCAGCTAATGTCCCAAAGTTAACAGGTGTGCTTGAATTTTTTCTAACTCCATAAAATAGTGACATATTTTAAGCTCATTCTCTGAAGGCAACTTCTTGTTGGAGAAGGTGCAGTGTACACTTTTCTGCAGGTTGCCGAGAGAAGGAAAGGCAGAAAGGCAGATAATAGAGGAACCTTGATCCAACTAACAGATTTACTTCCAAAAGCTCACTTGCAATGTTTGTTATTTGAGATCCAGAACATCAGTACCCATAGAAACAGTGACAGAAATGACGGTTTGGTTTTCTCTCATCTCACCAACTTCGTTTTACCTGCATCATAGGATAAACCACACTGTGTTCTTTATTACCCTTTTCTGTTACCATCTCTAGACCTGAAGGGGCAGGGGCAGGAAATAACATTATCAGTGCCTATGAGAGCTGGAGTGTGGACCACAGGCCACCGAAAGGTGCTGAGGTCATAAAGAGGTGTGGCCACTGCCTTAACATAGTGCTGGAGCAAGAAAAGAACACAGGGGAAGAAATATCCCAGTCCCAACCTCTGATATTCTGTCAAACCCAAGTGGAATCAAAAGGGCAAAAGATCCCAGGTGATTTGGTTCATAAAGGTCATCTCTCAGGGCATAAAGAAGAGAAAGAAGGATTGATAATGATTAAAGGGTCCAAACAGAGAATTCCCATACAATTAGAGACTGCAGGGAACAGGTCCAGGGTGTGAATTACAGAGTACCAGGATCTATAACATTATAAATGCTAGACTATATCTTGCATTTCTTGTTCTTTCCCTGACCTTTACTTCTAGACTAGGAAGTTCTCCAGGCCATCTGTGTATCCTTATTGCTTAGTTCAGTATTTAAAACATGAAGGGAGCACAGAACACATTGAAGAGTGAGCAATAACTGACTAAAAATCGATTTTCCTCTCTAGTGTTTCCCCTTTCCAATTGTTTTGGAAAGGCTGTGGAGTTAAACAGCTTTACGTTCAACTACTGGCTCCTACTTACTAGCTCTGTGAGCTTGGGCACATTTCTTTCTTTCTTTTCTTTTTTAAAGAAAATTTTTATTGGAGTATATAGTTGACCTACAACGTTGTGTTTCAGGTGTACAGCAAAGTGATTCAGTTATACATATACATGTATTCATTCTTTTTCAGATTCCTTTACCATACAGGTTATTACAGAATATTTAGCAGAGTTCCCTGTGCTATACAGTAGGTCCTTATTAGTTATCTATTTTATGTATAGTAGTGTGTATATGTTAATTCTAATCTCCTAATTTATCACTTCCCCTCATGATTCCCCTTTGGTAACCATAAGTTTGAATTTGAGTCTGTGAGTCTGTTTCTGTTTTGTAAATAAGTTTTTCTGTTTTGTAAATAAGTTCATTTGTGTCATTTTTTTGTTAGATTCCACATATAAGTGATATCATATGGTATTTGTCTTTCTCTGTCTGACTTACTTCACTTGATATAATGTCTAGGTCTATGCACATTGCTGCAAATGGCATTATTTCATTGTTTCTTTTTTGGCTAAGTAATATTCCATTGTGTATATGTACCACATCTTCTTTATCTATTCCTCTGTCGATGGACATTTAGGTTACTTCCATGTCTTGGTTATTGTAAATAGTGCTACAATTCTTAAACTCTCTAAGCCATAGTTGCTTTGTCTATAAAACAGAGGTAATAAAAGAACTTAAAGGTACTTTGAGGATTCTTGTGAGGATTAAATGAGATAATTCATGTGAAGTTCCTGCTACCTAAGTGCTCAAAATGGTAACTACCCAATACATCAATGACCTAAATGTAAGAGATAAAACCATAAGACTATTAGAAGAAGAAAACATAGGGATAAATCGTCGTGAACTTGGACTTGGCAACAGATTCTTATATATGTCATGAAAAGCATGAGGAACAAAAGAATTTTGGGGTACTTGGATCATACCATCATAAATGTGAGAATATTACATAAATATTGTATAAAATATAATTAAAATAGTGATATTGGGCTTTATCAAAGTTTAAAAACATTCGCAGTAAAGGACATTATCAAGAAAGTGAAAAGACAACCTACAGAATGGGAGAAAGTATTTGCAAATCATCTGTCTGATAAGTTTTTAGGATCCAGACTATGTAAAGAACACTTAAAATTCAATAACAGAAAGACAAACAATACAATTAAAAGTAGACAAAGAACTTGAATAGATATTTCTTCAAAGAAGATGTAGAAATGGCAAACTAACACATGAAAAGATGTTCAACATCATTAATCATTAGGGAAGTACAAATCAAAATCACAATGAGGTACCACTTTTCACCCACTAGGACAGCTATAATAAACACACACACAGACACACACACACAGACACACACACACACACACACAAGGAGAGAAAATAACAAGTGTTGGTTGAGGATGTAAAGAAATTGGATCCTTAATACGTTGCTAATGGAATTGTAAAATGGTTCCTCCACTATGGAAAACAGTTTGGTAGTTCTTCAAAAAGTTAAACGTAGAACTACCATGCAACTCAGGAATCCCACTCCTGGCTTTATACCCAAAATAATTAAAAACAGGTGTTCAAAAAAGTACATGTAGGGCTTCCCTGGTGGCGCAGTGGTTGCGCGTCCGCCTGCCGATGCAGGGGAACCGGCTTCGCGCCCCGGTCTGGGAGGATCCCACAAGGAAGGCCCGCATACCAAAAAAAAAAAAAAAAGTACATGTACACACATGTTCACAGTAGCAATATTCACAATAGTCAAAAGGTAGAAACAGTGCAAATGTCCATAAATGATGAATGAATAGACAAATTGTGGTAAATCCACAGAACAGAATATTATTCAGGCATAAAAATGAATGAAGTACTGATACATGGTACAATATGGTGAACTTTAAAAACATTATGCTACGTGAAAAAAGTCAGACATAAAAGAACATGTATTGTGTGATTCCATTTTAATGAAATATCTAGAATAGGTAAATCCAAAGAGACAGAACACAAATTGGTGGTTGCCAGTGGTTGGGAGGAGTGGGAAACAGGATCAGCTGCTCAATGGGCACATAATTCCTTTTGGGGTGATGAAAATGTTTCAGAACTAGATAGAGGTGGTGGTTGAACAATGTTATGAATGCACTAAATGCCACTGAATTGTTCACTTTCAAATGGTCAATTTTGTGCTATTTGAATTTCACCTCAATTAGGAAATAAAGAATAAAAAACAGGAGGAAGGAAGTGGGTGGTGATATAGGGGAAAAAATATTGGCCATGATTTAAATACTAGGTATATGAGGGTTCATATACTATTGTCTATTTTGTATGTGTTAGTTGTTATCCATAAAAATTAAATGAAAGCAAGAATAACAAAAATTAATACTGCACCTGATATAGGTTTTACATATTTTAATTGGCTCATTGCAGAACAGATTGCAATCTCAGAGCTTTCCCTCTGTTTTTCTACCTTTGACTCAAGTATACAGCTCTGATAGATTTTGTAAAAGGCATTAACCACACCAACCCTCCAAACAATTCATCTCATCTTAACGCATCTAACACCAAATAATTAAGGAATAATTATCTCACTCTCAAAAGCTATATTATGTTCTTTTCTTTTCTCCTCATACTTACGGCAGTAAGGTTCTGCATCTGGGTTTCCAGGCAGTCCTGAACAACATAAAAATATTTGCAACATTTGTGTTTCTCTCTTATATACCTTTTGAGTGAAGGAGGGGTTCATAGCTTCCATCAGATTCTCAAAGAGGCCTATTAGGACCTCAGAAAAGCATAAATATCACAGCAAACAGAGAAAGAGGAATTATACAGAGTTGGAGAATTAAGGTACACTTGAAAATGACAGAAATGATGGATTAATTTATCAAGGAACATATTGGTGGATATAACTAACAAACAGGGTTGGTTCAGCTTCAGGTATGGCTTCATCTAGGGACTCAAACAATGTCTTGGACACAATCTCTCAGTTCTGTCTCCATCTTCTTTGCACTCTTCTCAAGCTTTTTCATGTGGATATTCAAGCAGTCACATATCCTCTGGACACAGGTAGTATGGAAATGTCCACCCACATCACAAGTATAAGAGTGGAAGAAATGTGGATCCTTGAAAGAAAACTGGTATGCTAGCATCTCATTACCAAAATAAAAGGAAATGGATGCTGGGAGGGTAAACATAACAAATGTTAGCTGGGAATACTAATGATGAATCTTCATATGGGCATAAAAGTAAAGTAGATCCAGTTCTACCTATGCTTCCTGATATTTAGGATTTCTCTGATTAGGAATACTTGTAAGTAGGAGCAGAAATGCCCTCTGAGTGGACCATGAAGTGAAAACTGGAGTTAGGGCAAAAGCTGTGGGATCTGCCAGCAGTGTTGGCATTGGTGAAAGAAGCAAGAAGAAAGGCAAAGTGTTCTGGCTAAAACTCTTGACCTGACCAGCAAAGAGAGAAGTGCTGACAGCAAATCGGAACTAGTAGAGGCTCAGCAACAACTCACAAAAATGAAAGCAATGAAGATGGGAGATCTATATTTAGAAACAGGCGGGAAGGGAGTCACAGGATATAGTCCTTCAGTGGACATAATTATAATAATAAAAATAAACACCGTTTATTAAGCATCTCTTGTATACTAAGCACTACCCCTGTGTGTATTATCTGCACTATAAACTCCTGTGAGGTGGATGTTATTATCACCATTTAATTTGGAAGAGATCAATCTCATTATGTTTATATAGCTTGCCCCCGGCCACAGTGTCTGATTACTAAGTGCATT
Organism: Physeter macrocephalus; assembly: GCF_002837175.3. Classification (NCBI taxonomy): domain Eukaryota; kingdom Metazoa; phylum Chordata; class Mammalia; order Artiodactyla; family Physeteridae; genus Physeter; species Physeter macrocephalus. The sequence continues at coordinate 139,969,226 of NC_041221.1, forward strand.
CCCCTCGCCACTTGCTTTGCAGAATGACTCCTTGAGACCAAAGAATGCATTGTTCTGACAGCATGTTGCTTAAGACTCTGAGCCTTGCCTTTACAAAACGTGAGAGAGTATTGCACATGCTAGAACTGAAAATTTGCTGTGTAAACACTGTGCTAAGAGCTTCGTGAACATTACCTAATTTTATCTTTGCAAGAACTCTATCCCCATATGACCAATAAGGAAACTTAAAAGTGTGATTTCCTAAAATCACACAGGGAATCCAGGGAATCTGATCCAAGAACTATGCTGGTCATCACTCTTTTGATCACAAGATCATTAGAAACAAAACTTTTGGATAATTCTCATCTCAGTGAAATTTCAGGGTCCGAATTTATCTTTGCCCCCAAGATCTTTGTACAATGGTCTTTCTCCATCAAGCATGCATGTTATCAGATATCAGGGTCTATAGAAAGAGATACTATAAAATATTTTTTAACTTGGAGAAAAAAAATTAGAGTTGTTCTGGTTCTTATTTTGCCCTGAAGTTTTCACTGGTTTTTCTTTATTAGATTTCTCCCCTGATGCCAAAAGTTTGATGTTTTCCTCCTTGTTTTTTCTTCTCCTGGAAATGATTTTGATACCGATATGTGATTTGATTCCATTAGCTGGATTCTTCCTGGCTTATTGTTTGGTGCTGTGTTTTTAAATCCCCACAGATATGGGCCAGAAGACAACTGCTTTATTCTCACATGCCAGGAAGGAGAAAATCAATCTCCATTCCCTACGGGTGCCAAAAATTTTCCCGTACCCTAAGCACTTTCTTTCTGTCATTGTTGTCCTTTAGCAAGATAGAGAGCAGGAGACCATTGTGTATGAGTACTATGTGATAGTATTAATAATAATAATAATTAGTATTCATTCAACAATTATTTATTGAGCACTCCTTATATTCTAGGCTCTTGGAATGCATCAAATAAACCCTCAGAGAGCTTGCATTCTAGCAGGGGGAAATGGACAACAAACAATAAACATAATATAAATAAGCAAGATAGTATATTGCTTAGTGATAAGGCTATTAAAAAGGGTAAAAACATGTTAAGCAGGAAAATATGGGGTAGAAGATGGCTGCAATATTGGCAGTATGGTCAGTGCAAGCGTCACTGAAAAGGTGAGATATTAACAAAGACTTGAAAGAGTGGTGATGAAGGAGCTATAAACATAAAGATAGGGAAGAACATTCCATGCAGAGGGACAGCCAGTGCAAAGACCCTGAGGCAGAAGCATGCCCAGCAAGTTCTTGCATCAGCAAAGAGGCCTCTGTTCCAGAAACCAAGTGAGGGAGGGGGTCAGATCAGGAGGAGATAAAAGACGTAACAGGGAGCTAGAGTATGTAGGGTTTGTAAGAATTTAGTTCTTTTATTTTGATTGAAATAGGGTTTTAAACAGAGGAGGGCCTTAGTTTATCTTTTATTTTAAACAAATCACTCTGAGATTAGACTATAGGATTACGAAGGTGTTAACAGGAAAATCTATTAGTAGATTATTACCGAAATCCAAGAGATGGCTCAGACTAGGTGACAGCAATGAAGATGGTGAAAGAGGTCAAGTTCTGGTAGATCCTCATGTTTACTGACAATCTGTTGTGAAGTATGATGTACAGAGTGGTTATCAACTGAGATGGGGAAGGTTACGGGTGGAGTAATTTTGGGAGGAAGACCTTGATATCTAAATGCATTCTTTTATTTATTCATTCATTTCCCGTTGAGTCATTCAATAACTATTAAGTGCCTCTTACTAATTTTCAGAAGAAATATTACAGATGAGGAAACATAGGCTCAGACAGTTTAAGCCACTGGCCAAAGTTAGTTCTGCCAGTAAACAGTAACCAGTAAGTCCAATTGGAGTCATTGTAATTTTCTCTTGCAAGCCTATTCCATGTGACTTGACTAAACTGACAGAACCAGAGAAAGATGAGATTGATACGGTTTTACTTATATGTTGTTAAATATCAGATAATACTTTTTTGCAAGCAAATATTTCTTGTCTGATATGTCCTATTTTATCTTTCTGTGAGGCACAAAGAAGTCTCCCCCTTCCCATTACATTTTAAGGCCCTTATAATATCCCATTCATAACTTCAACCAAAAATGACTAGGTGTTCTGCTTTTTGGAAGATGTAACAAAGATATAGTCGAAGCTTCTAAATATTGAGCACTTACTGTGTAACAAGTGCTATATCTAGATATTTTGGCAGTAATGTAAATTTCATGACGTCATTATAATGCCTGTCATTTCTTTATCAGGGATGTAAAACAGCAGTAAGAAAGCCACGTAAGTAATTAGGGTAAAGATTTTCCATGAATCAATGTTCATTGCAGCTCTATTTACAATAGCCAGGACATGGAAGTAACCTAAGTGTCCATTGACAGATGAATGGGTAAAGAAGGTGTGGCACATATATACAATGGAATATTACTCAGCCATAAAAAGAAACGAAATTGAGTTATTTGTAGTGAGGTGGATGGACCTAGAGACTGTCATACAGAGTGAAGTAAGTCAGAAAGAGAAAAACAAATACCATATGCTAACACATATATATGGAATCTAAAAAAAACTGGTTCTGAAGAACCTAGGGGCAGGACAGGAATAAAGATGCTGATGTGGAGAATGGACTTGAGGACACAGGGAGGGGGAAGGGTAAGCTGGGACAAAGTGAGAGAGTGGCATGGGCATATATACACTACCAAATGTAAAATAGATAGTGGGAAGCAGCCGCATAGCACAGGGAGATCAGCTCGGTGCTTTGTAACCACCTAGAAGGGGGGGGATAGGGAGGGTGGGAGGGAGACGCAAGAGGGAGGGGATATGGGGGTATATGTATATGTATAGCTGATTCACTTTGTTATAAAGCAGAGACTAACACACTATTGTAAAACAATTATACTCCAATAAAGACATTAAAAAAAAGATTTTCCTTGAATACTTTTGGCAACATCAAAGAAACAAAACAAAACATCAAGAAGTTTCAATAGCTGGAAGTGTATCTCTTTGGATATGAACTGTAAGATCAAAAGAGGATGATTTTTCTTCCGAAAGTATCTTTTAACAGCTCTGTGGGATGCTCCTCTGGCCCTCAGGCCCTCTTACTCCTTCCCCCCTCCCAGAAGGGAATGCATCTTCCCTGATGCTTTCCCCTGTGCTGCCCTGAGTTCTGGTTTGGGGGTACATTAATGTTTCTGTTATTCTTGATTGGCTCTGTTGGTGGTTAAAAGGACTCTTTTAGCCATGTTGGAGGAAAAAATAATCTCATTCTTTTCTATCCATTTCTTTTAACTTTTAGGAATCTATTTAATACTTTTTTTTGGGACATAGTCTCCAGTTATGATTTTGAGGCTATTCTGGTTTTTTTTTTTTAATGTTTCTGTAAAGATGCCATTTTACCAGTGTGCATGCTTCGTGGACTTTATTTTCTATTACATGTGAAGAAAGCAGTACCTACTTCATCCATCCATGATGCTGCCTTTGTTCCCCTAGGTACAATTTTGAATTTAATAAAAAGGATCCAGCTCATAGCTATGAGAAAAGAAAGATGTGCTCACAGCATGATCCTCCTTCTACCCTCACCTTCATTGCCATCCGGAGGGGAAACATGAGGAGGTGTGGATTGAGAGGTGAGGGAGGGAGAATTTATCACTAATATGAGGCCAGTAGAACCCATGAACACACAGAGCCCATCAGAAAATAATAGCAGCATTCATAATGTGTTGGTACAGTCCAGAGTTGTAAATAAAATGCAGAGGTTATCAAAAGAATGGCAGGGTTGGCTGAATCATAACCACATGCCGTTCTCATTCTGAAAGCTGGATACAGAAGCAGAGACTGAGTCCCCAAACATGGATTTCTTCCATCAACAGAGGAGCAGTTATGACATGATAAAGATGATGATGTTTTCATCTTCCCAGTGTCCCTCAAATGATGTTTGGTCCTTGTTCTTTCAGGCCACTCTGACAGAATGCCTCTAGAAGTTTTCAGTTGCTCTAGATGACTTGATTTGATAGTATAAAAAAATCTCATTATTTTCTACCACACCAGTTCTGAAATAGTGTTAAAAGAATAGAAATAAGTCTTAAATTTACTTTTCCACAATTGTCTAAGAAATGAATTAATTGCTGAGAAACTCTCTCATCTGCCTAAGAATTTGAAAGACTTTAAACTCTTTAATTTTTTTGTTTTTATGATAAAAAGTTAACACTGTAATGTCAACCTCTGCTTTCTAATTATTAAAGTAGGTGAATCTGTGTTTTATGGCCACTGTAACAAGTTGCTACAAACTTAGTGGATTAAAACAACAAGAATCTATAATCTTACAGTTCTGTAAGTCAGAATTCTGATGTGCATACCAATGGGATGAAAACAAGGTATTTATGGGGGATGAATTCCTTTCTGGAGGCTCTAGGGAACCCATTTTCTAGCCTTTTCCAGCTCCTAGAGGCTGCCACATTCCTTAGCCCATGACCTCTTACATCTTCAAAGTCAGCAATGTCCAGTCAAGTTTTTCCCACATGCCACCAAACTGACACTGACCCTTTTGCTTTCCTCTTCCACATTTAAGGACCCTGGTGGGCCATATCAGTAATCCAGAATAATCCCCCTATTTCAAGTTCAGATTAGCAATCTTAATTCCATCCTCAATTTTTATTCCCCCTTGCCATATAACATAACATGTTCACAGACCCTGGGGTAAAGATATGGACATCTTTAGAGGCTATTATTCTACCTACCACAATAGGTTGTTCTGGAGGACCTTCATTAGATAGCAGAGGGTTAGTCCAGACCTTAGAAACAAAATGTTTTTTTTTGTACTCCAGTGCCTTGTTGTCTGCTTATAACATAGGCATTGCTAATTGCTCAGTGTTCTTTTTCACTGAGACCCAATATAGTCTCAGAATCCTTCTTAATGGGAAGCTCCAAGCATTCCTCTAGCAATTGATCAAAGTCATCACATGAGGTGAACCATTTTGTCATTTCTATCCTAAATCGTTTTACTTCCTCTTAATGAGATCTAATTTCTTAAAACATTTGTAAGGCACGTTTCCTGACACTAATTTAGACTGGCATTTTCCTAACTTATCCTAGTCAGTACAGCTTACTTAAATCAGAGTCATGGAATTATATTTGTTCATGTTTGCTGTATGCAGATCCCTGTATTGGATAACAAAGATTAAAAAACAGACAATACCAAACACTGGTGAAAATACAGGAATTCTAATATATTGCTGGGTGGAATGCAAAATGGTACAGTCACTTTGAAAGATATTTTGCAATTTTCTTATAAAGAAAATGTTCTTATTAGATGACTCAGAAACCACATGCCTAGATATTTAACGATTTGAACTGTAAATTTTGTTCATGCAGATACCAGGTGTGTATGTTTATAGGAGATTTATTCATAATTGCTCCAAACTGGAGGCAACCAAAATGTCCTTCAGTAGGTGAATGGATACGTATCATACAATGGAATTCTATTTAGAATTAAAAAGGAATGAACTACTGATTCATACACAAACATAGATGAATCTTAAGTACATTTTGCTAAGTGAAAGAACCAAAGGCTACATATCAAATGAGTGCCTTCATAAGATATTCTAGAAAAGGAAAACTACGAGAACAGAAAATAAATCTGTGGTTGCCAAGAGTTGGTAGAGGGGAGAGTGGTTGATGACAAAAGGAAAACAAAGAAGAATTTTTAGGGTGATGGATCTATTCTGTATGGTAAGGTGAATACATGACTATGAATTTGTCAAAACCCACTGAAATTTACATCCCAGAGAGTAGACTTTAATGTATGCAAATTAAATTAAAAATCAACCAGGAGGTTAGAGAAAATCCTAGGATGAAATGTTGACTGTGACAAAAGAATAGTCTATATTGCATATGTATGACATGACTTCATGGAAAGGGATGAGGAAATAGGGGTTGACTTAGGTAACTTTGGAAAATAGATTTTTAACTAGAAACCGTAAGGCTAAAGAATAAACTTACTGAACATGAACACTGTACTCTAGTCAGTAAAGTTGTTTATCATGGGAATACAGGTTAAACAATTCTGAAAATGCCTTATTTGTATACTGAGGTCAAAAAATAATTAAATGAATATGGATGGTGGTGAAAGATAGACTTCTCATTGTTGGAGAGCAAAGTTACAGATGAGCAAGAGGGGAGGTGAGAATGAATTATATGGTTCTGGATTTAGAGTAGGAGATATTATTGTTAACATATAGTTAATTTATCTTTATACAGATGGAGAGAACCAGAAACAATTATAGATACGTATATATATACATGCGTTAGTATACATACATAAATGGCTTAGTCCTGTCGACCAAGAAAGCCTAAAAGTAGTGACATTCCAAGTAGCAATGAAGATATTCAGTGCCCAGATCTTTGATTCTAGACACCATTCTCCAATAATAGGTACCTGGGTCTCTTGGAGAAATTGTTGATTCTAGGGCTGAAGAAAAGAAAGTACATGATGAACCTGGTGCTTCTCGTAGTGCTTCAATGTAAGAACGTGCTCAAAAGTCAAGAGGATGGGAGCTTGTTGAAGATACAGAAGAGCAAATCTTGAGAAAAAGAGAAAAAGAATCGAGAAAAAGATCCTAATGGCCAAAGCTGGAACAATTTAGTAACAAAACCACTACACAAAATAATGAATAAATAAATAAATAAGTTTTTCATACAGAAGAATTCCAAATAATTTATGTAGACACTTCCTCCTCCAGTTGGTAGAGCTTAATCTCCTTCCTGCCCTCGAACAATGGGCTGGACTTGGTGATTTGCTTCCAATGAATAGTGTAGAATGGAGAAACAACACTGGAAAAGCCTGGCAATACTGTCTTGTTCAGGTGATCAAAGTTAATATTACATGTGATAAGTTATGTTGATAGCATGTACCCCAGATGTGATGACATGAGAAAAGTACTTTACATATGATATACCTTCAAAACAACAGACAAACCCACATTGAGGGACATTGTACAGCATATTTGACCAGCACTCTTCCAAAATATCAAGGTCATCAATAACAAAAGGGAGAAACTGTTACAAACCAGAGGAATCTAAGGAGACATAATTACTAAACACAATTTGGCTTCCTGACCTGGATCCCGAAACTACAAAATAAAGGACAGTAGTGTAAAAACAAATGAAATCTGAAGAAAGATTTGAGTTTAGTTAATAATAATTGCAAATGTTGGGGTTTTTTTTAACTGTTATTTTAAAATTTTGATAGATGTGCCATGGTTATATAAAATGTTAACAATAGGGGCAACCAAGTAAGGAATATATATGAATTCTTCACACTGTCTTTGTAACTTTTCTGTAAATTTAAAATTATTCAGAGCAAAAGCAAAAAAATTTTGACTTGGCACCTTGTTAGAGAATATTTTGACCATTCAGTGTCTCTCTACTTATAAAATATTCCATTCATGGATTTGTCTGTCTTTAGGCCAGTCAACACTGTTTATTACTAAATCTTTGTAGTAAGTCATTAAATAAAATAATGTTAAGTTCTCCATCTGTCTCTCTCATTTTGTGTGTGTGTGTGTGTGTGTTTAAGTGTTTTAGCTCATCTAGATCCTTGGCATTTCCGTATACATTTTAGAATCAACCTGTCAATTTCTTCTTCAAAGGGCTGTTGGAATTTAGATACTAATTGTATGTAGATCAATTTAGAAAGAATAGGTATCTTAATAATACTGAGTCTTCCGATTCAGGAATATTCTATTTGTCATCATTTATTTAGGTCTTATTTAATTTTTTGCAGAATTTTGAATAATTTTTACCAGTCTTATACATTTGTTGTTACGTTTGTTCCTAGGTATTTTATGATTTATGTGCTATGGTAAATGGTACTTTTTAAAAATTTCTAATTATTTTTTGCTAATACATAGAAATACATGTGATTTTTGTATATTGACTATGTATATTCTGTTTTTGCTAAACTAATTTATTAGTTTTATTTCTTAGAAATTCCATTCAGTCTTTCTACATATTCAATCATGTTATCTACAAACAAAGATTTGTTTCTTTCTAACCTGTGGACTTATTGCACTGGGCAAGACCACCTGTAAAATATGCCTAGAAATCATTAGAACAGTCATTCTAGCCTTGTTCCTATTTTAGAAGAAAAGTGTTCAGTATTTTACTGTTATATATGATGTTAAGTTTCAGGATTTTTTTAGATGCCCTCTTTCAGGTGAGCAAGTTTCCTTTGACTTTTAACTTACTGAGAATTTTTATGTGTCTGCTGAATTTTAACAAAAATTTTTTGCATGATTTGTATCCTTTATTCCTTATTGTAGTAAAATACATTGAGTGATTTTCAAATGTTGAACTAAACTTGCATTCATGGGATAAACATCATTTAATTATTTTGGATTTGATTGGCTGACCTTTAAAAATTTTTTTTTTCCTCTTTCTGCTTTTATGATTTGCTCACTGTCTTTGGTTTCTATCAGTTGGCCATGGTAATTTGAGATGTGAGATTCTTTGCATTTATTCCGCTTCATTCTCACTGAGCTTCTTGTGTCTGTAAGTTGATGTCTTTTGTCCATTTTAGAAAGTCCTTGGCCATTATCTGTACAAACAGTTTACCCCTTTCTCTCTCTTCTTCTGGAACTCTAAATATATAGACCTATATATATATATATATATATATATATATAGGTCTATATAT
>NC_041221.1:139977977-139978384 GCF_002837175.3 Physeter macrocephalus
TATATATATATATATATATATATATATATATAGGTCTATATATACCAAAAATATATATATTGTCTAAATATATAGGTGTTAGACCAACTGATATTGTCGTGTAAACATCTGAGTTTTAACCCCTCTTCCCCATTTTTTGGTATTTCCATTTGGATATTTCTGTTGACCAATCTTCAAGTTCTGCCTTTTTTTCTGCTGTGTTCAGCCTGCTCTTAAGGCTACCAAATGAATTATCCATTTCTAATATCAAATTTTTCACTTCTAGTGTTCATTTTTTCATTTTTTTAATAGTTTCTATCCATCTCTTCTCTATGAAGGAATTGTTACATTCTGGAATTAGTTTTTTTTTTTTTTTTAACATCTTTATTGGAGTATAATTGCTTTACAATGCTGTGTTAGTTTCTGCT
>NC_041221.1:139979427-139980877 GCF_002837175.3 Physeter macrocephalus
AGATTGCTTTTGCTATTTGGGGTCTTTTGTGTTTCCATACAAATTGTGAAATTTTTTTTTCTAGTTCTGTAAAAAATGCTAGTGGTAGTTTGATAGGGATTGCATTGAATCTGTAGATTGCTTTGGGTAGTAGAGTCATTTTCACAATGTTGATTCTTCCAATCCAAGAACATGGTATATTTCTCCACCTATTTGTATCATCTTTAATTTCTTTCATCAGTGTCTTATAGTTTTCTGCATACAAGTTTTTTGTCTCCTTAGGTAGGTTTATTCCTAGATATTTTATTCTTTTTGTTGCAATGGTAAATGGGAGTGTTTTCTTAATTTCACTCTCAGATTTTTCATCATTAGTGTATAAGAATGCCAGAGATTTCTGTGCATTAATTTTGTATCCTGCTACTTTGCCAAATTCATTGATTAGCTCTAGTAGTTTTCTGGTAGCCTCCTTAGTATTCTCTATGTATAGTATCATGTCATCTGCAAACAGTGACAGCTTTACTTCTTCTTTTCCTATTTGGATTCCTTTTATTTCTTTTTCTTCTCTGATTGCTGTGGCTAGAACTTCCAAAACTATGTTGAATAAGAGTGGTGAGAGTGGGCAACCTTGTCTTGTTCCTTTTCTTAGTGGAAATGGTTTTAGTTTTTCACCATTGAGGATGATGTTGGCTGTGGGTTTGTCATATATGGCCTTTATTATGTTGAGGAAAGTTCCCTCTGTGCCTACTTTCTGCAGGGTTTTTATCATAAATGGGTGTTGAATTTTGTCAAAATCTTTCTCTGCATCTAGTGAGATGATCATATGGTTTTTCTCCTTCAGTTTGTTGATGTGGTGTATCACGTTGATTGATTTGCGTATATTGAAGAATCCTTGCATTCCTGGAATAAACCCTACTTGATCATGGTGTATGATCCTTTTAATGTGCTGTTGGATTCTGTTTGCTAGTATTTTGTTGAGGATGCTAGTATTTTGTTGAGGATTTTTGCATCTATGTTCATCAGTGATATTGGCCTGTAGTTTTCTTTCTTTGTGACATCTTTGTCTGGTTTTGGTATCCGGGTGATGGTGGCCTCGTAGAATGAGATTGGGAGTGTTCCTCCCTGTGCTATATTTTGGAAGAGTTTGAGAAGGTTAAGTGTTAGCTGTTCTGTGAATGTTTGATAGAATTTGCCTGTGAAGCCATCTGGTCCTGGGCTTTTGTTTGTTGGAAGAGTTTTAATCACAGTTTCAATTTCTGTGCTTGTGATTGGTCAGTTCATATTTTCTATTTCTTCCTGGTTCAATCTTGGTAGGTTGTGCATTTCTCAGAATTTGTCTGTTTCTTCCAGGTTGTTCATTTTATTGGCATAGAGTTGCTTGTAGCAATCTCTCATAATCTTTTGTATTTCTGCAGTGTCAGTTGTTACATCTCCTTTTTCATTTCTAATTCTTTTGATTTGAGTCTTCTCCCTT
>NC_041221.1:139982844-140012035 GCF_002837175.3 Physeter macrocephalus
GGGACCCCTATAATTCGAATATTGGTGTGTTTAATGTTGTCCCAGAGGTCTCTGAGACTGTCCTCAATTGTTTTCATTCTTTTTTCTTTATTCTGCTCTTCAGTAGTTATTTCCACTGTTTTATCTTCCAGGTCACTTATCCGTTCTTCTGCCTCAGTTATTCTGCTATTGATCTCATCTACAGTATTTTAAATTTCATTTATTGTGTTGTTCATTGTTGCTTGCTTCCTCTTTAGATCTTCTAGGTCGTTGTTAAATGTTTCTTGCATTTTCTGTATTCTATTTCCAAGATTTTGGATCATATTGTGTTGTTCATTGTTGCTTGCTTCCTCTTTAGATCTTCTAGGTCGTTGTTAAATGTTTCTTGCATTTTCTGTATTCTATTTCCAAGATTTTGGATCATCTTTCCTATCATTATTCTGAATTCTTTTTCAGATAGACTGCCTATTTCCTCTTCATTTGTTAGGTCTGGTGGGTTTTTACCTTGCTCCTTCATCTGTTGTGTGTTTTTCTGTCTTTTCAGTTTGCTTATCTTTCTGTGTTTGGGGTCTCCTTTTTGCAGGCTGCAGGTTCGTAGTTCCTGTCGTTTTTGGTGTCTGTCCCCAGTGGCTATGGTTGGTTCAATGGGTTGAGTATGTTTCCTGGTTGAGGGGACTAGCGCCTGGGTTCTGGTGGATGAGGCTGGATCTTGTCTTTCTGGTGGGCACGTACACGTCTTTTGGTGTGTTTTGGTGTGTCTGTAGCCTTATTATGATTTTGGGCAGCCTCTCTGCTAATGGGTGGGGTTGTGTTCCTGTCTTGCTAGTTGTTTGGCTTAGGGTGTCCAGCACTGTAGCTTGTTGGTTGTTGAGTGAAGCTGGGTCTTTGTGTTGAGATGGAGATCTCTGCGAGATTTTTGCCGTTTGATATTACATGGAGCTGGGAGGTCTTTTGTGGACCAGTGTCCTGAAGTTGGTTCTCCCACCTCAGAAGCACAGCCCTGATGCCTGGCTGGAGCACCAAGAGCCTTTAATCCTCATGGCTCAGAATAAAAGGGAGAAAAAATAGAAAGAAAGAAAGAAAGAAAAAAAGAGAGAGAGAGAGAGAGAAAGAAAGAGAAAGAGGATAAAATTAAGTAGGATAAAATGAAATAACGTTATTAAAATAAAAAATAATTTTTAAGAAAAATTTTAAAAACTAAAACAACAACAACAACAACAACAAAACCGGGATGGTCAGAACCCTAGGACCAATGGTGAAAGCAAAGCTATACAGACAAAATCTCACACAGAAGTATACAACATACACACTCGCAAAAAGAGAAAAAGGGGAAAAAAATAATATATCTTGCTCCCAAAGTCCACCTCCTCAATTTGGGATGATTCCTTGTCTATTCAGGTATTCCACAGATGCAGGGTACATCAAGTTGATTGTGGAGATATAATCCGCTGCTTCTGAGGCTGCTGGGAGAGATTTCCCTTCCTCTTCTTTGTTCGTACAGTTCCTGGGGTTTAGCTTTGGATTTGGCCCTGCCTCTGCAATAGGTCATCGGAGGGCGTCTGCTCTTCTCTCAGACAGGACGGGGTTAAAGGAGCAGCTGATTTGGGGGCTCTCGCTCAGGCCAGGGGGAGGGAGGGGTACGGATGCGGGGTGAGCCTCCGGTGGCAGAGGCCGGCGTGACGTTGCACCAGCCTGAGGCGTGCCGTGCGTTCTCCCGGGGAAGCTGTCCCGGGATCCCGGAACCCTGGCAGTGGCGGGCTGCACAGGCTCCTGGGAGGGGAGGTGTGGAGAGTGACCTGTGCTTGCACACAGGCTTCTTGGTGGTGGCAGCAGCAGCCTTAGCATCTCATTCCCGTCTCTGGGGTCCCCGCTGATAGCCGGGGCTCGCGCCCGTTTCTGGAGCTCCTTTAAGCGGCGAGCTTAGTCCCCTCTCCTCACGCACCAGGAATAAAGAGGGAAGAAAAAGTCTCTTGCCTCTTAGGCAGCTCCAGACTTTTTCCCCGGACTCCCTCCAGGCTAGCCGTGGTGCACTAACCCCTTCAGGCTGTGTTCTCGCTTCCAACCCTAGTCCTCTCCCGCCTTCCGACTGAAGCCCGAACCCCAGCTCCCGGCCCCTGCCCGTCCCGGCGGGTGAGCAGACAAGCCTCTCGGGCTGGTGAGTGCCGTTCGGCACCGATCCTCTGTGCGGGAATGTCTCCGCTTTGCCCTCCGCACCCTGTTGCTGTGCTCTCCTCCGTGGCTCTGAAGCTTCCCCCTCCGCCACCCGCAGTCTCCGCCCGTGAAGGAGCTTCTAGTGTGTGGAAACCTTTCCTCCTTCACAGCTCCCTCCCACTGGTGCAGGTCCCGTCCCTATTCTTTTGTCTCTGTTTATTCTTTTTTCTTTTACCCTACCCAGGTATGTGGAGAGTTTCTTGCCTTTTGCGAGGTCTGAGGTCTTCTGCCAGCATCCAGTGGGTGTTCTATAGGAGCAGTTCCACGTGTAGATGTATTTCTGATGTATCTGTGGAGAGGAAGGTGATCTCCGCGTTTTACTCTTCTGCCATCTTCTCTCCTCCCTCCGAGAGGTAAGTTACACACCGCCCGCCGTCCCCACGCCTGTCGCGGTTTCAGCCGCCGGGGCCCCTCCAGAGCCGGCAGCCTCAGTGAGGTCGCCCTCCCCTTGGGCTCCGGGGCAGTTTCGTGACGGCGGAGGGAAGAGACCCGGAGCCGGGAGTTTTAGCTCTGTGGATGGAATTAGTTTTTTTTAGAGTTCTTTGCATCCTGAACTCTCTGATGGATTTTTTTTGTTGTGTGCTAACTGTGATTTTATAAATTATTGGGTTTGTTTGGATTGTTAGAGTGAGGATGAAAGTCTCTTGTGATTTTTAAACTATCTAACTGTAATTGAAGTTTGTATATTATTTTCAAGGAAAGTTTTGTGGAAATATTACTCTTTACCTCTGTGGGATATTATAAACGGTGGAATTGCTTTAAGCACACGCAAACAGCAAGGAATTAGGAAACTTTTCTCAAGTGATGATCTGGGCACAGATTGCAAATAATACCTCACAAATAAACTGTATCTGTACTTGACCCTTATGTGGGGTATATCATCAGAGGTTTTATAGGTGATGGGTCCTGGTGTTTGACCTCCTTAAATTCAACAAAATTCTCTTTGCTCATCTGAGTAGAGATGAGCATATCTGAGCTTGGGTGACTGGAAAGCTAACTCTAACCATGCTTGTAATATAATGTGTGGCTTTGGAAATGTCTTCTCTTCTTATGACTGAAGAACTTCTTGCTAAACAGGAAAACATAATTAATTTATAACACATAATGTATTTGTAATTACAGTAATGGAATGGTAAATCAGTTTTTAGGGCCAATACCAGCACATATGAACAACAACTTTGAGAAAACTTTGATAACAAAACACAGTTCTTTATCCTTTATGCATATGTTCGTAATTCCATTAGGTAGATACTGTTTTAATGATAGTTATTTATATTTTTACAAAATAAAAACTGAACCATTGATTGGTTGAAGCATTTGCAATAGTGAGCATCTGTTATATTTTCCTTTCTAGCTTCAACTCATTCTTATTTCCTTAGGGTAATAACAACATGCTGATTTTCCCCGGGGGAATGAAATCACCAGCATTCTCTGTTGGTGTAGTTTAGGTGAAGATGACTCCATCCTGTCCTCAGTGTTGCACACGTGACCCAGGCCTGGCCAATCAGCTTTATAACAACATGGCCCACTGTGATTGGTTCATATTGGGCATGTGATTCAATTCTAAGGATGCTTTCAAGCTGTTAAGAAAGAAAGAATCTCTTTTTCTTCTGGGACTGCTAGCACTAAAGATGATGTACAGAAGGGAAAGCAGAAGTGAGAGAGAGAGACCAGTTGCTGATTACATGCTTTGGGCTCTTGGATCCCAGTCAGGCCTGCAGTCCTTCGATCCCTCAACTTTTTCTTTAAGTGTGCCAATATATTTGCTTAACCTGTTTGGATCAGGTGTCTCTCCCTTCCTTGCATACACGATTGTTATGGCTAAATTTATTCAGTGCAAGAAGTTAGGGGGAATTGAGATTTGAAGTCAGATATCTGTTTCAGATGACTATATATTTGAAACCGTGAATGTCCCAACTTTCTTCTTGAAGCTGCTTTGCTGCAATTTCAACGAGCATTTCTTGAGTTAGGAAATTATCTTGCCCAACTTGCCTGGGTTAAGAGGAGAGGTAAATAGTAAGAAATTTATTTGTTTAGTTCTCTGTTCCCTTGGATTGACTCTAGATTGTGATTAAATGCAGCTTAGGGCTAATTTGTTGTCTAATATTCTTGTGCAAAACTGTAGATGTCATACTAGATTCAACTAGGAGAAGCAGGGGGCTGTCTTTTGCAAGCCTAGAGTGGCATGAACTATGCAAATGCACATTCACATAAGAGTGCATGTTTGTCTTCCTCACTGCTGTTCCCCTGCAGGTTAACTCAAGCTAATCTAGTAATTAGTGGTAGGGAGCTTGCAGATTTGTAAGCTAATTTACACATAAGAAAACCATGTTTAAAATGACATTAACTCACTAGGTTTCTATGTGGAGCTTGGCACACAGTTGTTCTATCCCTTTGGCTATATAACCCCTGTGGTGCTTTGAAATGGGAAAAGGCATTAGGGTCTGACTTGGAACAAGATATGCATAATGGGGAAGGAAGTCAAGACAGAAAGTGTTTCTTTTCAGGCCACTGAAATCCTAATAGGCCCTATTACTGATTGTAGAAGGGATTAATGGTCAAGCACTAAGTAGAAATAATGACAACTCTTCTCAATGACTGAGTGCTTACTATGTCTTAGGAGCTGTGATAGATGCCATATATATATAATTATATTTTCTCCTCCTCAAAAAAAAATTATTATCATCCTTATGATGTGGATGAGGAAATAATGCCTCAGAGACCTTCACTAACTAGTCTAAGTTCATTCATTTACCAATAGCAGGGTCATAATTCCTATTTAGGCTCAACATTTTAATTACAATGTGTGCTGCCTACTATAATAATAGACTTTGCAGAAAAGTGTTATCCAAGACATTACCAACATTTGTAGTAGAGTCAACCCCATTATAATACAGCTTCTTATCAGAAACCCCACAGGCATGCAAACATCTTAATATCAGTTAAAAATAGACACACTTGAACCTATGTCCACTATCGCCTACTACTTAATTTTTTATTCCCTTTCACAGGAAGACTCCTTGAAAGAGTAGGCTATTCCTGTTGGCTCCATATCTTCTCCTCCTCTTTTCTCCTAAACCTTCTCCAATAGGGCTTTTGTCCTGATAAGACAGTGGCTCCTATGAAGGTGAACAGTGACCTCTAAGCTCCTCTTCCTTGTTGTATCAGCCTCCTTTGACAGGACAGATCTGTCTCTTTTGCTTTAAACGCTTTCTTCACCTGGCTTCTGGGACACCACACTCTCTTACTCTTTTGGTTACCTTACTGTCTTTCTTACTAATCTCCTCTGCAGACTTTTTTCTTAGGTCCAAAGTTTTAAGCCACCCTGGAGTGCCACCCTAGGCTCCATCCTCAGACCTCTTATCTTATGTCTTTATACTCCATTCCTTAAGACCTGTCACTTCAATCCTCAACATGTCTTATAAGGGAGCAAAATTTGCCACCCCAAAACGTGTGTCTTTGGCATGCCGATTATTTCAAGCTGAAAACAATCAAGGCCCAAAAGACTCAGGAAGAACCTTTGACCTTCTCCCAGCTGCCTAAAAGAATTTATACAGAGGGCTCCCGGAATAGAGCTACCACCAGAGATACCTGCCAAGAATATGGACTAGGTGTGGTGAGGGAAAACACAGGCAGGGCCTGGAGATGAGAGCCCACTCTGTGTCCTATTGTCTCTGTATGGTCCAGCAAACATTTGTTTACCAAATTTTGCTTTTCTATGTGAATTGTCTTCCTTCCCTTTGAAATCCCAAATCACTATCCCCAACACCCTTTTATGTCTTTAGCCAAAGATGGTATTTACGGTGAGCATTTTGGCAAGTTAACTCAGTTTTCCTGGGTTCCTCCCATGTACAAGTTATTAAACGTTTGCGTGATTTTCTCCTGTTAACCATCTTATGTCAATTTAATTCTTAGGCCAGTCATAAAAATCTAGAATGGCAGAAGAAATTTTTTTTGCCTCTCCAGCAGTCTCAAATCCAGTTATTTCTAACCACAATTCTTTCCCCTTTCCTTGTCTCAGCCACCCTTCTCTCTTGCCTGGACTCTTGCTATAGCCTCTACTGTGGTCTCTTTGTCCTTTCTTGCATCCCTAAAATCCATTCCCTTCATGCAGACAAGGTGAGTTTATTAAAACACAAATCGGATTGCAAATTTCCTCATTAAAATCCTCCAGTGTTTTCCTGTTGCACTTAGGATACAATTCAAATTCCATTTCGTGATGAACAAGGCCATTTTAGATTTGTGCTTCCTTCCATCTCTTATTTCATTTTTTACTGCTTTCTCTTTGTTTTCTCTGTTCCAGCCACATTGTCCTGTTTTCTCTTTCTCAAATACACTAAGTTCCTTTCCAAAACATGACTTACACAGCTCTGCCTTTGAATTTTCTCCCCTAAGGTTTTCATGTAGTGGGGTGTTTCTTATCATCCAGATCTGATCCTAAATGTCACTTCTTCAGAGACTGTTCCTATAACCCAATCTTAAGAGCTTCCTACCCCAGTCCCTGCTGTCTAATCCCTTACCCTGCTTTATTTTCTTCATTGCAATAAGTCTATCTAAAATTGTATATTTAAAAAACATTTTTACTTGTTAATTGTCTATTTATCCACTAGACTGTAGACGCATTGAGGATAAGAATTTTGTCTGTTTTTACACTTCTGTTTTCTAGAAACATGGAATGATAGTAAATATTCTAAAATATTTGAATTAAGGAATGAATACATTTTAATAAAAGGTATTTTAATGTGTCCCATCATCAAGACTTCCTCTAATATAGAAGGCCCTGCCTATCTCCTTGTTGGTGTATCTCTCTCCCACTTTTCAAATTCCTTCCAAATAACTTTTTATTAAATTTCCGTAGTCTGTATTTTCATATATTTCTGCCCTTCATAGTACCTGATATAGTGCAGGCATAAATGAAAGATGGATAAAGCAAGCATTTCATGCCACGAATATTCATTAAATATTTAGGGTCACTCAGAATGTGGGATGGATGGGAGAAGAAAAAAGTGAAACAAAAGTTAATACACCATGGTTTAAATTAGGTCATTTTATGAAAGTCTGGACTTAATTTAAAGACTTTAAGAGTCATCAAATGCTTTTTGTTAGGAAATTTGTAGCATTATGTGATTACATGATTATTAGTAAAAGACAAACACTATTAGCAGTGGGAAGAGTTGCTGGGAAAAGAAAGAAGATACAGGCAGGTAATCCAAGTTGGAGGCTATTGTAGTGCAGGTAAAAAGGAATTAAAACTCTAAACTAGGACATTGGCAAAAAAAAAGAAAAAAAAGTTTAGTGAGTCAGTTTTAGGGATAAATTGTGCAGGATTTAGTGAATAACTGGATATGTATGCTACGAAGAGAAGACATTAAAGAAAGTTCTGGGTTTATAACCTACGAATTTCATTGCCACTAATTTTGACAGAAAATACAAGAGAGTTCATGGAGGGGACTCTTTTTATTATAGAAATTCAGGCCGACCTAGTTTATACACACAAGGGAATTTGTTTCAAGGACATTGAGTGTGGTAGAAAAAATAATGGTCCCTCAAAGATGTCTATGTCCTTACCAACAGAACCTGTGAATATGTTCCCTTTCCTGGCACAAGGGACTTTGCAGATGTGATTAAGATTAAGGACTTTGAAATGGGACCATTTTGGATTATCCAGATGAACCCTGCCCAATCCCTTGATTACTTAAGAGCAGAGATCCTTTCTTAGCTGCGTTTAGAGAGAGATGTGACATTCTGCCTTTGAAGATAGAGGAAGTGGCCATGCGTCAAGGAATGTGGACAGCCCCTAGAAGCTAGAAAGAGCAAGAATTGGATTCTCTCATAGGGCCAGCAGAAAGGAATGCAGCCCTGCAGACACTTTGATTTTTGCCTGTTGAGACCCTTGTCAGACTTTGGATCTACATAACTATCTCAGAAGGCCCAAAGACAGGAAAGTGGTTGGGCCTCAGGAATAATCACAACCTAGAACGTAAACAGGATTATCTGCCCGCATACCTCTCTGCATGTCTACTTCATCCTTCTCTCTCTAGAGCCTGGCTTTCTCTACTTCTCCAATGGCTATGTCAGTACAATGGCTCCTGAGAGCTGCTGAATGTTTTATATAATAGTTTCATCACCCAGAGAGACTGCTTCTCTTTCTTGACTTTATTTCCAAAACTTTTGTACAAGAATTGTAATTGTCTGTGCTTGGATCAACCAATTATGGTCAGAAGAGATTATTAGCATTAATTAACAGGATGACACCTAAGGTAACCAGGTGGGTGGAATGAAATTGGGAAGATCTGTCCCCCCAAAAAGAGAAGGGATGATGCCTAGACAAAAGAACAAGCAAGGTAGAAGGACATAGGTGTAAAGGTTGACATTGCTTCTTTTTCCATCCATTAGAATTCAGACAGTATATGAGTATTTATGGAGGGCTTATTTTGTGCCAATCACTGGGATAGTCACTGTGTAACCTTGGTGAACATAACCAGCAAGACCAGCGTCCACGCTAAGCTTATATGTTTAGTGGGAAAGGCAGTGATTTAATGTTTTTTAAAAATTAACACAACTGTGTAAATAGCTGTAAAGATATAAACGTTTTAAAAGAAATGTGTAACTGGGATGGAAAGGTGGTTCATAGAAATGAGACCCACCTAATCTATGCACTAGGGGAGCATTTAAGCTGAGACCCAAGGATAAGGAGTTGATTGGACAAAAATATGGGGGTTCCAGACAGAGGAAACAGCCTATATTAAGACAGAAATGAATGTGTAGTTTTATAGAAAGTGAGTGACAGTGTAGCTGAAGGTGAAGCAATGAGGGGAGAGTAATGTAGGTGGAAACTAGAGAGATAAGGGCCTGGGCGTGCCCTTATCAGGATGTAATAAGTTACTGGGACTTTGTACAAATGTAAATTAGGGACTTAAATGTAAGGCAGTGCTTCAAATAGAGCTGGGCTCAATCTTTACATTCAGATCATGAGCCTCACCTGTAACCTTCCGAATCAAAATCTCTTGGGATAGCAACTGAGGTCTCTGCATTTTAGCATCATCACCTTATGATTCTTATTCACTTTAAATTGTAATAGCTACTCTTCAAAGGGAAATGACAGTGGTACATTTTGTTACAGTATTATTAGAGAATTCAAGGTGGGTTTCATGTATCTCTCAAGCACTGACAGAGGAAGAATAGTGAATTATGTGTTCCCCAAATGCAAAAGATAAAAGAGTTAGTTACAAAATTGTCAGACTTCACTGACGTTCACATAAGCATACTCGTTTCAATTAACCTACTCACCTCGATCTCAATATCAAAATGAAGAATGCTTGTAGTGGAATACACTGCTAATGGGTGTTGCCCAGCTTCTGCCCCTAGGGAACTCTTGATACTTTGTTTATACTTATTTTAAAATATGAGAAAGGCCCTTATACAGGCAAGAATGCAGGATGTGTGTGTTCACCTGTGCTGTAATTGCTGGATGCACTGTTTGTTCATACCCCTCTAAATTGGCTATAGTGTAAATTGATGAGCTCTGACAACTTAACTTTTTTATCTACTAACTAACTTTTTTTAGTTCAAATTACATTAGCACTCAACTGAAATAAACAAAGATATGCAGAATGTCTACTCATCACAAAGCACCTAGTATGTTAGATGTTAAAAAATCTTTGGGCATGACTTTGGAAAGTGTGAAATGTCTTTCTTATTTTCATTTGTCCATAATGGGAAGACATAGACACTGAAAAAAAAAAATCTCTAGTCAACTGCCTAGACTCACTAAAATGTTCTCTGATGAATTCTCTCCTCTTTCTTTTGAGGGGGTTTAAAGATGACCCTTCAAGGCACTCTACTCCATCATGTGCAATGTAGTCGTTGCTAAAGGCCAAGGACAGGACAAGAACGTGGAGACAGGTTTTTTGAGGTTCCTAAATCTGGGGGTGGGGTGAGATGGCAGATAGGCTGTTGTGTGTGAAGATTTCTGAAGAATCATTACCACTTAGCATCTCAAGCCCTGCTAAAGGGAAAATCCTGATTCTTCCTGAATAAACATTTGAAGCCAAGGGTGAACTGAATCTTAGTAAATCTGCAATAAAAATCACACTCAGGTCAATCACAGATTAGCAACCTCAAAAGAAGAACCATGCCTTTTTGTCTAGGTGTAATATTGCTTACTTCACTTTCTATTGTTCTTCTACACATGGTATCCAGCATTAGTTTTTTTTTTTTTTAAAGCATAACACACATAAAGAAGCAAGAAAATATGAAACATGGTCAAGAAAGGAAAGTGTCAATAGATGGAAAAATGATTCAGATAATTGGAATTAGAGACAGATGAGGACTTTAAAATAACTAGGGTAACTATGTTAAAAAGTAGAGTGGAAAATGTGGACAAATTGTGTGAACAGATTGAGAATTTCAGCGGAGGAATAATCTATTAAAAAGTACCAAATGGAAACAGTAGAAAGAAAGTAATTGTTAGAAAAAATGAAAAATGAATATGAAGATCTTAACAGAAGACTGGACGTAACTGAAAAGGATAAAGAAGCTTGAAGATTATCCAAGTGGAATTATTTGGAGAAAAAAAGAGTGAAAAAAATGAACCAGAGCCGTTGAGGCCAGTGGATCAGCATGAATCAGTCCAACACTATCAATAATTACACCTATTTGATACTTACAAACATGGCCCCCAAACTGCAGAATACAATTTTTTTTTCAAGTGTATGTGGAAGAGTCACCAAGAAAGATTATATGGTGGGCCACAAATCAGGTCTCAACAAATTGTAAATGATTGAAGTTGTACAGAATATGTCTTTGGTCACAACAATAATAAATTAGAAATCAATAATAATAAGATATATAGAAAACTCAATTATTTAGAAATTCGACAAGATCCTTAAAATAACTCATTAATCACAAAATAAATCAGAAGAAAACACAATCAAAATATATCCTATGCAGTTAGAGGGAAATTTATTGCTTTATTATACAGATAATGAAAGGATAGGGGGATATTATTAAGAAATTCATGAAAGTAACTGAAAATTTAGATGACATGGAAAAATTCTTTGAAAAACACAATTTTAAAAAATAGATGCCAGGTCATACAAGAAAACACCAGTAGACCTTTATCTATTAAAGATATTGAATTCATAAATAACGAAAACAAAAATCAAACCTTCCTACCAAGAAAATTTGAGGCCCAGATGACTTCACTAGCGAATTCTTTCGAACTTTTAAGAAAAAGTAATAGCAGTCTTACTCATTTTTCTTTTTTTTGAGAAAACAGGAGAAAAAACATTTCTGTATATGTTTTATGAGTTCAGCATAATTCTGACACCCCCCACAAAAAAAAACCACCACAATCCAAGTCTGATAACCCTCATGAAAAAGGGCCAAAAGTCCTTAGCAAAATAGTTGCAAATCAAGTGCAGCAATATATTACAAGATCCTCAAATATGTGCACATGTTCTTGCCTCAGCCTGGCTCAGTCCTAAACCCCTTCCTGCTTTATTTGCATATCTGGATATCTGGTGCTTTGTCATTCTTGAGGTCCCTGCTGAAATGTAGCCACTTCAGATCCCCTAAAGAACATCTTGGATCAGTCAACCTAACATAGCCTCTCTTCACCCCATGTTTCATATTACCTCATACCCTATGTGTTTTCTTTATAGCACTTATAATAATGTAAAAGAATCGGATTTGTACATTTCCTTCCTTTCACAGAATATAAGCTTATGAGCAGAGATTTTGTCCTTTTGATACCCACTGCATTGCTAGAGTGTCTGACAAAATGAATAGCACTAGTAATGGGCACTCTAAAATATTTATTAATTGAATGAATGAATGAATGAATGAAGTACAAGTGGTCAGTGAAACTAAGCAACTTAGTACCTACATCTGTGAATTTTGGACATCTCTGAAGTTTCTACTTCATTTCTGCAAAGCTCTATTAGTCAGAACAGCCCTCTTCACAAACTGAATTTTTGCTTTAGATTATAAAACTGCTCTGTGGGGATCTGTACTGTATCAGGCAGGTGCATTCCCTAGGGAATTATGTGTCTTCACACCAGATGCCCAAGCATGAAAAGCCACCTCTTCCATACATGAGTCAGGCAGTTTCTGATGAAAGCAGCCACTTACTCTTGAAGGGCTTCCAGGAAATCCAAAATGTTGGGAATGTTTTGTTAATAAAGACTTTTAAAGAGATGGGCATATGTTCTTGCAATGGTCTGAATCAAGCTACTGCAGCTCAATCCCTGCACCTGAGACATAGCTGCCTACTTATTTAAGTGGGAGGAACTGTGCCCAAAAGACAAGAGTCCAGAAAAGTATCTGTGTTAGCTGATTCCTAAGTCTAATACTTCTTATATTTTATTGACACATTGACCGCATATCATTTTAAAACAAAAATGTCACATGATTGCAATTCAACTTTGGTTCAGTAGAACCAAACATTTAAAATTTTATTGGGCTGTCACTCTGGAAAAAGAAGCTGTGTGTGTGTGTGTGTGTGTGTGTGTGTGTGTGTGTGTGTGTGTGAGAGAGAGAGAGAGAGAGAGAGAGAGAGACAGACAGACGGAGACAAATTGAGACTCAAGTATTCACTCAAGTATTCACTTTTCTCTTTTGTCATAAAGGAGAGTATTCACCTCACCTTTGTCTCTGGAGTATTTTTACATGGCGTTAAATAAACTAACAAAACAGCAAAAGCCCACTGAAGACTATGGTCAGAAGCTATCTGCATAGAAGTATTTTTTTTTCTTTAGCCTAAAATAATACAGGCAAATGTTACCCTAAGCAGGTTTCCCCCAAGCAGGTTAATATCTAATGAAGGTTAATATCTTTGACTATCTAATGTTTGTGCCATAGCTAACTCAGGTAGCACAAGTACACAAAGTGACAAATCATGTATTTGGGACGTTCACCTCATTTCTCGGTCTCTTTCTGCCACCACAACAATCATTTCAGGGCTGTACAAGTGTGAGTTGATGCTCCTTTGCTAAATCACCTTGTTTAAATCTCCATAAAACATTGCTGCCATCAGCAGCTAGAAACTTTGAGAAGCAATTTAGGGTTGATATAATTTGCAAGTAATTTATCACTGCAAGGGGATGCTTTTATTAAATAGCTGCAAGGTGCCTTCATAAAAAACAAAAGAAAGGTTGTATTACCTGTGTTCGTCCTCCTTCTCATCCTTCCTTGCTTCCACCCCTTTTGTTTTCTGATGTGGTTATTTAAACTTCTTCTCCTAGGTTGGAGAATAAAGAAGTAGACAAACCCTAGCATGTTTTGAACTGAAAAGATCCATAAGTATATGATGACCCTCCCTGCTTTTATGAAAAAAGATTCCTGCAAAGAAAAGCCACAACAAAAGCTAGACCAAGCAGAGAAAATGTTGTGGAAGAGGTGGGCTTTGGATCAGATCATAGATGACTGGAGGAGGAGGAAACTCCTTTAAGATAAAGCAAGAGTATGTGGCAAGGTCCTGGGGCTAGGAGTGTAGAGGTAGTGAGGAGACCTTCTAGTAGAATTTTAATTATCATTTTTGCTTTGTACTTAACATAC
Organism: Physeter macrocephalus; assembly: GCF_002837175.3. Lineage (NCBI taxonomy): Eukaryota > Metazoa > Chordata > Mammalia > Artiodactyla > Physeteridae > Physeter > Physeter macrocephalus. The sequence continues at coordinate 139,996,594 of NC_041221.1, forward strand.
TAAATTGCTATATCTATATATTGGTGATTTAATGTGTCTGTAGCTTAATTTTGAATAAATCTATGTGTGATGTATCCAAATTATTCAAAATTCCTAAGGCTAACATTTGTTCTTCCATTCAACCAACAAAGCTTAAACTTCTGGTATATGTCACACAGTGTGTTAAAAATTAGGGGTACAAAGAAGATTGAATCAAATTGTGTAATAGATCAACCTATTAAAATTAAGTATTTTAGTGGAACTTAGTGTTTTAGTGGAATTTCTGACTGAAGTTGTGTGTGACATGGGACAGAATGAGGTATTCTGACAGACAGGCGCCAGCTTAGGATGAGTAAGGTTAAGTCTTTGCATCATCATGTTTTTAGTAATTCTTCAAACATTGAAATTCCAAGTGAAATTGCTGTGAGAATGCAGAGGGGGTGGGTACAGCTTGAGCGAGACAAAGAAGGCTTTCAAGAGCAGGTAAAGGCTTCAGTAACACATGAGTTAGTGAACTTAGGATAATTAATGTGTATGGATTGCATGTTCTCCATGGTTTGTATTAATTCAAGGGTGTTTGTGTATGGTTGTATGCATATATTTTATGGAAGCACGTTTATATCCTAGATGATTACTTGGACTAAAAATGGATAAACCATAAATTTTTAAATGAGTTATTTGGCCCATAAAAAAGCAGCCACTGGAGTGTAAGCAGCTAACAGAATTAATCTGGCTTTGAAGAGAAAGAATTGTCACTACTCAAAACATGGTGTTGATTTGCAAGCAGGACCCTTATCCCCTTGCCCTCATCACGGTCATCTGGTCTCCCTATCTGTCACTCGTGCCTTTGGATTTCAATCACATTTCCATGTAGTATTTTGGTTCTGGAAGCGGAGATGGAGATTTTGTGGCCACGCTGTTGGAGAACCCAAAGATGTTCTCATATTTACATATGTAAATATGGCCCAGTCACTAACCTCTTTCTAATTCATTGGCTGTACTAAATTCAATATAGGCTGCAAAACCAGATAATGCTCCCTGTTTCAGTGGAGATAACACTGTTGGCTAATATTTTTTGAAAGAAAAGTAATGATTAAAAGAAATGAACATGAATTTTTTGAATTGAATTATTTGAGACATTTAAGGAAAGCTGATTTAAAATGTTTTACTAATTTTTTTCCAGTTTGTTTTTCCATGGGCTATGCCCATAGGGAGATTTTTTTATTTTCCTCTTCCCCAAATAAGATCTTATTAAGATTTGTTCTAAGTTATTTTTTTAAATAAATAAATGCATACAACTGAATAGTTTATCTTCTAATACCACTGAAAGAAAAAAATATTATCAAGTTCTTATCCCCTAAGGAAACAATATACAAATTCTTACTGGGTGGTTTATGAATAAGCTATACCCATGGAAAAACACTGGAGATTCTAGGAATCTTGATGCTCAAATTTGGCTCCATTCCTTATTAATGACTCACTAGTCAAGGAGCTGCTGGCAACAGTACGCAGATCTTAGATTTGGCCATTTATCCCTCATCAACATTGGGTACGTGTGACTTTCCTCGCTCCTTAATGCCAAGAATGGATGAATTAATTAGTGAATTGTTCACAGCCCAAGGAAAAGAGCTCTCTTTGGTCTTGGTCTCTGATTTTGTCCTCTAGTCAGATTTATGCCTCAACCACAGGAGATGAGCAAGGAGATTAAATCTTATAGCGGAAGCCACTATGGTGAATAAAGGAGGGATTAGAGTCTGCCAGGAAAAGACCTAAATTTATTGGGCCCTCAACTTTCTTTCCTCCTACCCTAAATGGTTCATGTGGACTAACTCCAGGGTCAGAGATGATGGAAATTTTACCGTAATGATTCATTCTGAGGTTATTCTTGGCTGTGTCCGCCAACACTGTACTTTCATGATCTTTAATTTAAAAAAATTTTTCATTAAAAATTAAAAAAAAAACCTTCAGAAATAGGTATAAATTGTATGTATGTATGTATTTAAAATAGAAGAAGAAACTGAGGGCCAAAATGAATGACCAACATGCTCTAGGACATACAGATGGTACAAGGCAGGGCCACCATTGAACCAAGGTCTGTGTAAGGCTGATGTTTTTGGGCTTTCTATTGCATACAAATGGCCTCTTTAACAAACAGGTTTGAGCTCAAAGCTAGATCAGTTGGAGATTATTGATCTCACTATCACTTTAAGTCATTATTTGTATGAAGTATCACTGGAGCCTGGGAGGAGGGCAAATGAGAGAAAGTGTTAAGTGGGTTAACAAAATGTTTTCACCTTATCTGTGAGGATGCATTCACAGCTAGAAGAAAACATATCACACTATCTGATAACTCACTCATGACATAATATGAGTAGGATAGCAACTGCTGGTTAAGAAAAGTCATCAAGAGAAGAGTTGTGAGTAGGACTTCTGATCTTTAATTGCTTTGAGATACAATCAGGGCTCTTTGGTGTCTATCATTTTCATGTTCACTGTGTCTTCAGAGCTCCCCGCAGGAGCCTCAAAAATGAGAGTGAGATTCCAGCTCAATAGCAAATGAATTTAGAATTGATTTTTCATACACTTAAGTCTATGATAAAGTAGATAAACAGACAAGCTGCTAATAATAACAAAAATTAATATGAATTATAAAGCAACTAGGTAAGAATTAGATGAGTAGATTTTTCATTTGAAAAGAAAAATGCAAGTATGTTAGGTGTTAGTATCCAGAACCTTTAGCTTTATGATGGAATATTTACAGGTCCTGACACTTGATAGCTCCATGACTTTTCAGGACAAAATTCTCTATGCCTCAGTCTTCTCACAACAAAATGGAGATAATGGTAGCACCTATGCACCAATGAAGCAGTGATGAGGATAATAGGAATGCTCCCTATACACAGGGCCTGACCTGCTGTGAGCCTTGATACATTTTAATCATCAACTGTGGTTTATCACTATGATTACCACTGAAATAGTGTGTAGGAAGATGGTAACACCTTTGGACAATTGAAAATTGAATATTATTTCACTGGGGTTCAAATCCATTCTTGTACCATGAGGCAGGTCTACAAATGGAAAAGCTTCTTAATTTTATTGGGTCTTCCAAAAAGATGTAGGTTTGCTTTATAAAAGCCCTTAAATCATGTTGTAATTATTCTTTTACCTAAAAGTTTGACACATAATAACTCCTCAACAAAACTGAGTTATTTTTCTTTGTATTATCTGTTCTAATATAAGATAGGTAAGCATATAAGATGTGTCTCTATGTATAAAACTCACCAATTGGGACTTATGATATTTGCACAGGATTCATTGATTGCTATCATAAAACTATTTAACACAGTGACAGTGATTCTATTTTGTCAAATACTCACACTGCAATAAAGTTCTAATGTGACAGAATAGATAATTTGATGTTGTTTTAAGACTCAGTTTTCCCTAAAATCAAGAAATGTGGTCTATTTATATACTGCTAGAAATGCCAGGGCACAAGTACACCAGATGCTCTTAACCTTTGTTCCAGTTGGTGCAGAAGGCAACCATTCATTCATCTGACCAGCATCTGTTGAGCAACTTCTGTATGACCAGGACTGTTCCAGACACTGGGATTAGAGGGGTGAACAAGTTATGCAAGGTCCTTGCTCCCTTGGACTTGCGTTCAAGTGGGTGTAGTTAGACAGTAAATAACTAAAAGACCTACAGAAAGTGATATGAGCTGTAAAGAAAATTAAATGGGAACGGTTAATAGAAAGTGACTGTGATGGAGGTATGTTTCCTTTAAATTGGGTAGTAAGGAGATCCTCTTTGTGTGACACAAGTATTTTTAGGAGCATGCTTGAATTCTCTTGAAGGTTGGGGGATCTGAAAGCCATCAAAATGAGCGTCATTTTTAGAGTTTAGAAAGCCTTCGCATAGCTGGTTTATTTTGTTCCAGGATATCAATAGTTATCAAAATTAGGAAGCTCCTTCTATCTTGCATGACTCTCCCCAGTTCTTTGATCACTTTGGTTGGACTCAGACTGAATTTCATCTTTTCTGGGAAGCATCCTTGATCTCCTGAATGTTATGTTATATCCTTTTTGTGTGCTCCTCTAGCACGTACCTCTATATAATACTAAGTTAAAGAGATTTATTTATTTGTCCATTCCACAACTTACTATCCATACATAAAACCATAAGCCCCTTGAAAGAAATGACTTTTCTTATTTGAGTTTGTATATCCAGTACTTAGCACACCTGCAACTTTCCCTCATGAAAGATGATAGATGATACACAGGACATTTAAATTCTGTTAAGTGTCAGACTTATTTATTAAGCATTTTTATATTCTGTACATGTTGTGCATTTTCTCACCTGATCTTTGGCCCATGTAAAACTAGCTCCTATAACCTTGGAAAGGCCATTGTGTTGTAGAACCAGCTTTTTGAGGTCTTCCAAACAACAGGTCATGGAGGCCCTGGAAGTAATATATAAGCATTAAGTGTTCACCTCTGGAGCATAGTTAATAAATAATAATTCATAGTTACTAAATAGAAAATTTCCTTTTTTGTGCCATTTTTCTGTCGTTCTCCTCTCTAATCAAACCCAGTGACTCACTTCTTCCCATACCCAGTCCAACACCTTATCTTTCATCTAAGACACCTCTTCTTTTAGAACTTAGTTCACATTTGAATTTTCCACTTGAAATGCATCTTGCTTTCAACACTTTTAATCCTTAGAAAAAGTTGTGGAAGGGAGAAGTTGTACTATGCTGGAAAGAGCTGGTACTGGGGATCTTGTGGGCAACAGAAACCATCAGAGGAGAATTTAGCTTAATTTCTAGAGACTGACTGACATTGTGCCAGCATTTCTAGTAAATTAGGATCAACCCTAAAATGGAAATAGTAAATGAAATCTTCTAATATGTTCAGCTCAGTGAGCTTCAAAAATCTTTTACATCAAAGTTATTCATGAAGTTTTGGAATTTTGAACATTTTTGTTCAAAGCCCCCATGCTGCAAAATTCATGTGCAGATCCAAGGAAAAAGAATCTCTTTGAGGGAATTTGAGGTGAGCTCTGAAGTTTTCTATAGATATTCTCGTGGAGCTGTATAAATTATTAAATATATATATATTTCACAATAAATATGTGCTACTTGCCACTTTCTGAGTATTTTATTAGAAGAGATATACAGCAGGTTTAGGGCTATACACATTATGAATTCCCAATAAATGCCATTTACTGATTGATGAAATAGAAGCTATAATCCTAGGCTGTGATTGAAGCAGACCGAGGCTGGCCAAGGCTGACCCACAACACTAGTTTCATTTCATGACAGCTTTTGTCAGCAAATAGGGCTGATTAGTTCACAGCACGGTGTCCTGTTTCCCCAGTGCCTTTGAATCTTGCCACTATCATCCTTTCTTCATGTTATAGGTAAGAGAAATGAGCTGTTGCAAACCTATTTGAGAAGTTTCTGGGTGTCAGATGCTGATTCTCATTGCTAATCAATTGCTAATCCTGCTGATTTTACTAACTGTATATTCTATATGGTTGTCCACTTAGCCTGAATCCCACTGCCTTTGCTCTATGCCAGACCCTTATATCTTTCATTAAATTAAATAGCATGTGCCTGGAACTTAAAAGGTGCTCATTAAATGGTAGATTTCATACTGTTTTTTGAATATCTCTTCTTTCTCCCTTCAGTGTATTCTGTATACTGCACTCACATTAATCCTTTTAGAGCATCAGTCTAATGATGTCACATCTTTGCTGAATACCTTCAGTGATTCCCAAATGCTTGGAGAATAAAGCACCCACTCCTTATTTTGGTATTCAAAGCCATCTTGGTCCCAAGTAGTGACTTTAAAAAACTTTGTTTGATCATGAAGCCTATGTTCCTGCATAGTGTTTAAGAACTTGGACAGTGGAATCAAATTCAGATCCTGGCTCCACAGCTTATGACCTGTATGGCCTAGTGTACTCATATGTAAAATGGGGAAAATAATATTAACCACCTCCTTTGGTTACATAATGATGGTCAAGATCACAAATATGATGAAATAGAAGCTATAATCCTATGTTGTGACTGAAGCAAATTTCTTAGAATTTCTGATGTGGGTCTTAGCTCTTGACATGTTCAATTTTTTTTTAGTATTAATTTTTAGCAGCTACTTTGTACAGAGTACTACATTATGTTTTTATAATGGGAAAATCTGAAAGACATACCTGAAAGGCATACCCTCCCTTCAAAGAGTAATGTACTTTCCATCTATTAGCAGATTATTTTGTGCCAAAAAAGGAAGATGTCTGTCTAATGGCCAAGGAGAATTGAGCAGCTTCAGTTTAGCTGATGATATTCTTTCTGTAACTCTTCTGTTAGTCACGCTCAATGAATGGACAAAAATAACTCCCCCAAGGAGAGTAATTTTTCCCCATAATAATAATGTCTGTAGAGTGCCTGACAGTAATGGCATTATCAGGAGATTCCTATGGATTTCCTGTGTCCTAGATGCAGACAGCAGGTACAGGAGATGGAAGGCTACCCTAGGGAACAGCCTTTACCTCCTTCCTCTTTCCCATTTCTTCTCCCACATTATTAATGCAATGCCTCCCTGCCCTCTTCCTGCTCCCAAAGAGGTGCTGGAACAGAATGCCATTAATAATATCTCAGTTATTCTTTCTACATTGATAACCACCCATCTGGGAAATGGTACAAGAATATACACAGAGAGTGAAAAATTTTGAAACTAAGAAATGACTGATGTTCTTAACTAGCATTATAAATGTTACTTATTTTGCAATTTCTGCCATCGTTTTTTTTTACCTACATTCTTTCCATTCTCACCGAATAGCTTGTGTGCATACTTGCCCTTATCTCCTTGGACATCAGTCTTTTCATTAATGTGAGGCCTATCACATTGGGTATCAATCTGTTAATTAAAACTACAAGGAAAGTCATCCAAGAGTTGCACAATGTCATCCAGGGCTTCTCAAGTCAGAAGGGATATTATGAGTAACATGTTAAACTTTGTTCAGCTTTAGGACAGGGACTATCAGAAAACTCTGATTTTTAATTTATGACAGTTGAGTATTAAACATGTGAAATAGACATGGTGCCCTGAGAGATATTATAGCATATAGTCCCTGACCAACAAAGCCCCAGGGGATCCCTTATACCTAAATCTATACACTTTGAATCATGAGACCCCCCCCTTCTCTCCTGGCCACAGACTGTTGACATCTGATCTAAAGGCAGCCAGTGAAGCTACTGACCTAACATGGGTCCACTATATTAGATTGTTACTAACAGATGTACTCAGATTTTGTTAAAGCCCTTTGAATATGAGTAGCTGTTTACTCATCACATGATCCCTTATTGAGTATGCACTGTGGATTTGCTCACCTTTTTATTTCTGTATCTGGTTTGCCCCATTTGAGAATTTTCAGCCGTTATTTCTTTGAATATTTTTTCAGCCCCACCCTCTTTCTCCTCTCTTTCTGAGGTCTCCAGTGACACAAACGTTAGATCTTTCGTTACAGGTCTGTAGGTCTCTGAGGTTCTTTTCATAGATTTTCAGCCTGTTATTGTTTTAATTGGATAATATCTATTGTTTCATCTTGAAGTTTACTGATTTTTCCTTCTGTCCTCTCTGTCTTCTGCTGTTGAACTCATGTATAAGTTTTATATTTTGGTTATTTTATTTTTAAGTTCTAAAATTTTTATTTCATTCTTTTTAGTATGTTCTGCATCTTTTCTGAGACTTTCTGATTCTCCATTACTTTCAAGCATGTTCATAATTGCCCTCTGGGGCATTTTTCAGTTGGCTGCTTTAAAATCCATGTCACTCAATTCTAACATTCTTGTCATCTCACTGTTGGCATATGTTTTATGGTCTTTGGGATTTTTCTAGTTGTTTGTAGTATATGTGATTTTTCATTGAATTTCAGACATTTGGGTATTATGTTATGAGACTATTAATTTAGTTTAAACCTTCTGCTTTAGTACTGACACTATGCAGTGGGCCAAGTAGATAATGACCTGGTTGGATTGGTGGTTATCCAACCACCAGGTAGGGTTGGAAGCCCAAGTTCCACACTCAAGGTCCTAGACACCCTGAGTAGGGTCATGTCTCAGTACTGCTGGGTGGTGGGTGGGAGTTCACACTCCTCATCAGGCTTCTTTTCTGATACCACCAATGCTGAGAGGGTTAAAGATGGCTTGTTACTATTCCCATATCACCTTCACTGATACCACAAAGGGTGTCCTTGTCATGTATGTTATATGCCACTCTGCACTGTAAAGAACCAAGAAATTTTCTTGGAGAAATGGCTGATTCCAGGACTGGGACAAGAAGGGTCAGGAATGTCTTATTTTATCAAAAAGTAAGGAAGACATATGTTAGAAGGACACAGGAACCAGCTTGAATGGGCTCCCAGTGATCAAATCTTGAATACTTTAAATGTCAAAATAAATAATGATAGCAATGAATTATAACCCATTAATTAAAGTAAGAATTCCCTGATTTTATGCTAAAATAAATAAATAAATAAAGCTCTTTCTTATAGTGGAATTACAACTACTATGCATGGAAGTTGAAAAATCATCAATGGAAACTAAAATTTGTAGGTGTAAGTTTGATCAGGAACAGGATATTTGCCTAGTGTCAAAATAGCTCCCACAAATTACTTTTTTGATTACAAAGAGAAAAAGTTGTAACCTTACAGTGAAGACACCTGGCAGACACCACCTTAAATGGCAAAGATAACATTTAATATTCCTAATGTTGAGACAAATTGACATCAAGTGCCTTCTGTCATAAGGCACTGGGAATGCTTCCTAAGTGGCATTCCTATAAAAAAATGCATATCCTTAATCTAATTGTGAAGAAACATTAGAGAAATCCAAATTGAGAGATACTCAACAAAGTAACTGACATGTACTTTTAAAAAATATGAAGGTAAAAAAAGAAAGAAACCTGTGCTGCTGTTTATTTTAAAAGAAACATGACAACTAAATGCATGCAATACATTATCCTGAATTATTTATGACAACTAAATACAACAAATTATCCTGAATTGGGCTCTATGCATGGGGAAAAAAAGGTTATAAAGGATACTGTTGTAATAATTAACAAAATTTTGAATATGGACTATGAATTATTAGGGATAGGCAAACTACAGGATGTGAGCCAGATTCATCCCAGGGTCTGTTTTTGTATGACTTACGAGCTCAAAATGGTTTTTACATTTTAAAGTGTTGTTAAAAACAAACAAACCAAAAAACCCCCAAAATATGCAAGGGAGACCTGATGAGGCTCTCAATGCCTAAAATGTTGATTATCTGAATCTTTACGGAAAACAGTTTGCTAATTCCTAGACTAGAGTACTGGTAAAAGTCAAGATATGTTTTAGTTATGCTTCTATTATGGCAAGATGTCCCCCTTGCCTTTTCATGTGCATGAACCAACACATCCCCTTCATTCTTCCAAAGCCTCTTGAGTTAGAATTCTAATGCTTGTAACCGAACGGGTCTTGAATGATACAAACAACCTGCACGACCAAGGCAATATGCCCTTGCTTTCCTCTATTTTATTTTCTAGTGTTGACCACATTTAAGGTGATGAGGTTCTTCAGAGGCCTTATCAAATCTCCAACACTGGCTGGCGTAACTGTACAGGTAGAGCGTTTTCCATTTAGGCTGGTTTATGTGTCTCTGCAAGTGCCATTATACATTCTGCCGCTCTCAGAAGAAATATTGATGAAATGTGTCCAATGTAATTAAAAATGGATTCATAATGGAAGTGCCGATTCAATGAACATAACTAATAACACTGTGAGTTCATATAATTACTTTTTAAATGGTCTAAAAATCTGATAGGAAAATAAAGCCTTCGCTATCATATTATGCTATTGCATAAATTTTTATATCCCAGAAAACACATAAAGCAATTCTTAAGGGAGAGGGGAGTTGAAGGGAAAGAAAGAAGTGTCAAAATGATTTAGAGAAATAAGAACTTTTGCTTCACAGAGTTAGTTCAGAATCTTCTATTCATTCTCCTTTCCATTCATCTCAGCAAACGTGTTGAGCAAGTATCTGGGCTGGGCAGGTACTGAGGCTACGCTAAATAATATGATGCTCCTTACCACTGAGGTGATCAAAAGGTGTTAGGGAGGGAAATATTATCCCATAATTGCAATGCCATACGATAAGTGAAATGAAAGTTGTACGTGTATACCTTATTGCTTAGGTCATTCAGAAAAGCCTTGTTTTCTGTTCTTTAGAGCAGAAGTTTGATCTGGGTGTTGAAGGTGAAGAGGAGGTTGCTAGGATAATCTTGATAATGAAGCAGGCATGTGCCTTTGTGGGGGAGATTAATGGAAGTTTTTATAGTCATTTAAAAATCCAAGAAGGTTGTACATTCAGGACAAAATACCAAAAGATAGTAAAGGAAAAAAAGTTGAATTTTTCTTATAAGTTTTTTAGGAGGACACCTTGGGTTCAAGAGGAGCCACCTTGGACAAATAAATGCAGGATAGAAAGCTGGAAAACATAAACAAAAGCAAGAGAAAAGAAGGGGTTTAGGCGGAGAAGGAAAGGGGGAAAGAAAGGAAGGAAGGAGCCAGCTGAATGTGGGTTTCCAAAAGTCACAGGTCACTATATATCAGGAGATGGCCAAATGCAGACCTTCCAGGACTAACAAAGAGTAAGTTGTGCTGTCTCCCTTGAATTTGCATCTGAGACATGATTTGAAGCTCCCAGGCTTAACAAACCCATCAAACCTTTCTAGAGCTGCTGATTTACACAAGAGAAAGTATGGAGCCCTAGAGGAATCTGTAAATGTGTCACAAGTCAGGAGCATGGTCCCCTACTTTCTTTGCTTTTCTACCATTCCCCAGTCTGTGAATAACAGAACTTCTGTTTCATTTGGAGCATCATATCTTCTATGTGATTTGGGTGAGCCAACTTGACTCACTCCTAGCTAGATGTTCTGTGTGATCAAGGCCTACATAATCATAACCAGGACTCCTGGGATTTAGTGATTTGTTAAAAAGTGACCCAATTCTAGTTTGAACTTCTGGAAGAGATCCTTTTTTATTCACTCAACTGATAATTATAAAAATATAAGCTTGAGTATACCTGGGGTCACTACCAGCAATGAACCACCAAAAAAAGAAGTCAACGAAAAGGATGATGGAAGCACAGCATGACGTCATTGTGTGTGCATCTGGGTCTGCTAGTGACAGATTTCCTCAGTTATAGGTTTTTCTGGAAATGTCTTTATTCAACCCTTGTTTTTGAAGCACGTTTTACCGGGCACAGAATTCCAAGTCAGTGATTTTGTTGTTGTTCATTTATTTCCCTTTAGCAGGTTAAAAATGCCATTCCATTATCTTATTTTTGCATTATTTCTGTTAAATAACAAGCAGTTAGTTTTACTGTTGACACTTTGAAGCTACTGTTCTTTTTCCTCTCTGTGCTTAAAATTTCCTTTTTGTTTTGTTTTCTACAGTTGGACTATAATGAGCTTAGGTGAGGCTTTAGTGTATTTACCCTGCCTAGAATTTGCTGAGCTTCTTAAGGCTGTGGGTTGATTTTTGTTTTTAATCATTTTAGAAAATTCTCATCCATTTGACTTCAAATATGTGGTATCTCATTCTTTTTCCTCTCTGAGACTCCAGTTACACCTATGTTAGACCTTTTCCTTATATGTCTTAAGCCCTTTTATATATATATATATATATATATATATATGTCTGTGTATCTACTAATTTTTTCCTGAACTACTTTCTGGTTCACTAATAATGTCTATTATATTTTTCAGTTTTGGAATATTCATTTGATTTTTTTAAGAGTACAGTTAGTTCTCTGGTGAAATTCTCCATCTTGTTACCTATTTTCTAGTACAGAGTAATCATCGTTATTTTAAAGTCTCTGATATCTCAAATATCTCGGTTACCTTTAGGCTTGTTTTATTGCCTTTTTTGTCTTAGTCACTTTTTTTGAGACTCTTGGTAATTTTTGATTAAGTATTCATAGGCAGAATTATAGAGGTTTTGGATGATATTATACTCTTCAAGAAATTTATTTACCCTCTTCATTGGCAGTTAGCTAGAATAGGGCTTATACAGTCAATACAGTCAGGGAGAGAGTTTCTTTAAATATCAGTGTAAAGATAAATGTTCTTTTTAAAATATCAGTGTAGGGCTTCCCTGGTGGTGCAGTGGTTGCGCGTCCGCCTGCCGGTGCAGGGGAACCGGGTTCGCGCCCCAGTCTGGGAGGATCCCACATGCCACGGAGCGGCTGGGCCCGTGAACCATGGCCGCTGAGCCTGCGCATCCGGAGCCTGTGCTCCGCAGCGGGAGAGGCCACAGCAGAGGGAGGCCCGCATACCACAAAAAAAATATATATATATCAGTGTAAAGATAAATGTTCTTTTAAAGGGGTATTCCCCAGGGGTTCCAGCTGAAAGCCTGGAGTTCCTATCATGACTCCTCCTCCTTGGGATCCTCAACTCCAATTTTGTTTACTCAGAACAGCTAAAAACTGTGTACTATTTAATTCTCATACAGAATTCTTGTTCCTAAAAAGCAAAAATTGTTTGGTGCTCAGTGACTGCCTTCTTTAGATGCAGTATGCACTTTCCAGCTCACTGCAGACCCCACCACTCCCTATTGTCTTGCACACAACTAGCTTCATTCATTTTCATCAGCTGCATGGTCTCTGTCTGTAACCATTTGATTTCTTTCTCCTGAAATCAAGTAGGAGCATAGGATATTCTCTGTTCTTCAGACTTAGTAGAGGAAAGAAGCTTCAGTGGCAGTCAAATGATTTTGTGTTAGACATAGTAAGACAGAGCTTAAGGACTGGCAAACGTTTCAAAGGAAAAACATATGAGTTTTAGGCTTATGTCTCTACCCTTCCTCCTCTCAGGAATCTTATTTCCTCTCATACTTATAGCCTTCACAGCCTTAAACTTTAATTTTTGTTTTCCCAGTTCTGCCCAAACACTGATGACTTGTCCACCTGTGTGCATTTGCTGCCTCCTGCTTTTTGGCTTCTCAGACTCTCACTTTCTGCAAAAATGGTAAATTTTCCAAGCAGAAAAGTGATTTTCAGGATTTACACCTCACCTCAATGAGCTTCCTTTTTCTGAAATATTGATCTCACAAATCCTGGTTGTCTTGGCATTTTTTACTGTACCTTCAAACAGATTGTTGTGTCTATGCATGCATTTGTGTGCATGTTTGTTTGTGTGTTTGGATTTTTAGTTGTTGTTAATGAGATGTGCTATTCCTTAATAGCTTGAAGCAGAAGAATTCTTACCTGCACAATATTTTAGGCATCCGTACGTCTCACATGAACATTCAGATTTTTTTTACTTGAAAAGTAACAAGTTACAGTAACACAGAATCCTTCTCCTTTCAACTCAGCATGCATTTTATAGAGCACACAGTCTTCACCACTCTATATTGTCTTTCACCCTTCTACCCTCACTCATTTCTTTCACCTGTACATCCCTCTGTAACCATTTGATTTTGCATCTCTTGAAGTGTATTGAGAGAACAGTATGTTCTCTGTTCTTCAAAGCCACGGTAGAAGAAAGCAGTTTCATTGGCAATAAAAGAGATTTTTGTTAGACATGAAGCATTTCTCCATTATAGGCACTTTCCAAGAAAGGCGAGGCACTTCTAGAATACAATACAAATAGACTATAAGCGCCATCCATTTAGTATAGATGAGACTATGTCAGAGGTTTGGAATTATTGAAAATTAGATTAACTGGGTAGCCTTGATAAGTATAACTTCAACTTCTGGCACAGTGATTAAGTAATAAAAGAGCATACATAAAATAAAATGATAATCATTCAGGAATTTGGTGTGAAAGTCCATCATTCTTTCAATCTTTATTCACTCAATATTTACTGCATAGCTACTATATGCTAGCCTAGTTTCCAGGCACTCAGTATTTGGGATGAGTTTTAGTTTTAGCAGGATAATACAGTAAGTGCATAAAGAAACAAATAAGGTAATTTCAGATAGTGTTTAAGTATTTGTGGGAGGCAGAATAACAGCCACCGACAACATCCATGTCCTAAAGCCTAGGATCTGTCAATATGTTACCCTACATGGCAAAGTGGACTTTGCTGATGTCATTAAGCTAAGGACCTTAAAATGGAGAGATTATCCTGCATTAATCTGGTGGTCCCAATATAATAATATGAGTCTTTTAAAGCTGAGAACCTTTCCTGGCTACAGTCGGAGGGAGCTGTGAGCACAGAAGAAGGATTAGAGAGCTATATACCATTGCTGGCTTTGAAGATGAAGGAAAGGGGCCATGAGCCAAGGATTGTGGATGATGTCTGGGAACTGGAAAAAGGAAGAAAATGGATTCTCTCCTAATGCCTTCAGAAAGAAAGGCAACCTAGCTTGCATACTAATCTTAGCCCAGAAAGACATGTATTGGACTTCTGACCTACAGAATTGTAAAATAATCCCTTTGTGATGTTTGAAGCCACTAGGTGTGTGGTAACTTGTTACCACAGCAATAGAAAACTAACACAATACTATAAAGAAAGTAATATAAGTCTATGGAATACAGAGTATACAAAGTGCTGAGGTGACTGCACTAGCTAAGGTGATGATAGAAAACTTTCCAAAGAGGAAACAAGATGAGTTAGTCAGAGGACAATGTAGGGAAAGTTTGTTATTTGAGGACTGGAAAGAATACCAGTATACCTGGTGACTAATGAGAGAGTGAGATGTGTGCCTTTAGGAAAGTGGAGGGGGCACAGAGGACAGGGTAGGAGGTGAGGGAGGAGAAGCAAGCAGGTGACAGATCGTGTAGGACGTTGTGGGTCTTGATAAAGTGTTTGGATTTTATTCTCATTTTGTTTGGAGAGATTTTATCAGGAGACTGATAAAATGTTATTTGCATTCTTGGCCCCATCCCCAGAGAATCTGATTTATGAGGTTCATGAAGCTACCTGAGGATCTACATGTGTTCAAGCACCCCTACTGATTCTCCTGCTGGTGGTCTTTGGATCACTCTGACAAACACCGCTTCAATTTCTGTGTCTCTTTTGGGGGCTCTTTCTCTGGCTCATGTACATCTGCTCGCTCCCCTTTTTCTTGCAGACACTTTCCCCAAATATACCATAATCTCAAGACCACAGAACATTTTTTAGGTTCCTGCCATGTTCCTCAGGGAGCCTAGCCTTATGCAAGGCATGCAAAAGGCATCTTAGTATACACTTATTTAATTGAATTGAATGATATTTATATACTATCACAATTCTAGGTCGCCATTTTTTAGGTTGAAAAAACATATATATATAAATATATATATAAAATAAATAAATAAATATATATATTAGTATGCACTTTTAATGATGCTTAAACCATGGAAATTCTATTTCTCTTGCTTTCCCCTCATCCCTTAGGAATATGTTACTTTTTTTTTTTTTTTTTTTTTTTTTT
>NC_041221.1:140012266-140063133 GCF_002837175.3 Physeter macrocephalus
CGCGTAGCACAGGCTCTGGATGCGCAGGCTCAGCGGCCATGGCTCACGGGCCCAGCCACTCCGCGGCATGTGGGATCCTCCTGGACCGGGGCACGAACCCGCGTCCCCTGCATCGGCAGGCGGACTCTCAACCACTGCGCCACTAGGGAAGCCCAGGAATATGTTACTTTTTAAAGGAAAAGTGTTCCTGATGAAGTAAATAGGCTTTTAGCTATGTTTGAGGAAATTATATATTGTCTCTTTTGTTGAAGGGCAGGGTGTAAGGAATATAAAAGTGGAGAGATTGGACTAGGGAAAGAATGTGTCTTTAAAATAGCTCAAATCTATAAATTGGATTTAGGAAAATAGACCATGATTTGGTACACCATAATATGAAGAGACTTTTACAAACCACCACAGTAATAGACATTTACTTCCTGTGTAAATAGCCATCACACTTGATTTGACCTTCTTGCTTCTTTAAAGATAACCCTACAGAGCTCTCAGTAATTCTCATTTGCCCAAGCAACTCCTCATCACTCTTCATAAGCATCCAAGACCAGTGGGTGGCATAGAGAGGAGTCTTTCATATTAAAGAGGTAGCCAACTTTGTCTTAATTCGTGCTTTCTGGTACTATTGAAAGTCAGCAATGTTTTTTAAATTGCTAATCTTTCTTGCCTCATAACTATGTTTATTTCTGGGGACTGATGATTGCCAGGCAAGCTTCCTGCTTAAGGCACCCCTATTTCAGGTGTTTCAAAATTATCTTTGATCTTATTCAGAACTCGGCAGCAACATGTGGAATTCTTTCCTGGCTGCTCACCTAATCTTTTCTTCCATCGCTGGTTTGGCTTCGGGATTGTGCTTGCATTTTCTTCAGAGGAATTATTTTTATTTTTATTTTTATTTTATTTATTTATTTATTTATTTTTTTTTTTTTGCGGTACGCGGGCCTCTCACTGTTGTGGCCTCTCCCGTTGCGGAGCACAGGCTCCGGACGCGCAGGCCCCGCGGCCATGGCTCACGGGCCCAGCCGCTCCGCGGCATGTGGGATCCTCCCGGACCGGGGCGCGAACCCGGTTCCCCTGCATCGGCAGGCGGACGCGCAACCACTGCGCCACGAGGGAAGCCCCAGAGGAATTATTTTTAAGTGACAGCATTGAATAGAAGTGAGTGAATGTTCTTACATGATTGTTCTGAGGATGTGCCTACAAAGAGGAGAGTGGAGACAACTGCTTAGGTCATCCAGGCACCCGAACACTTTCAATTTTGTATTGGTGTGGCCTGAATGTTCGGTGTTCTCCTCTGTCCCTGGTAGCAGCTACACTCATACACTATACCAGACTCCTCAGTATGTCTTTTCACAAACCTATCCAGGAACTCCTGCTCAAGTGCACGAAGGACACCAGAATAGAACAGAAACCAATACCATGCCAGACCAAAAAAGCCCAGTTATCCATAGTTTCTGCTTCCTGATATATAATTTGTATTCTTTACTACAGTTATCTCTCAGAAATATAGATCTTATCTTGACACTTCTCAGCGCAGAACCTTCAGTGGTTTCTCCTTGTGTTAGGAAGAAAACATGAATTCTTACCTCTTGGTAGGAAATTATAGGGTGACTATATAATTCCTTGTCCTAGATGGGACATCTTGAGAGTAAAAGGAATGCTCTGAATAATTATGTTTGGGCAACAGGCACAAACTCAGACTATTCTGGACAAATAGGAGCAGATAGTTACCCTAACTAAAAGCTGTTTGCAAACTCACCCTCCATCCCCCTCAGTCACTCTGCTCCAGTCACACTGGTCTCTTGCTTGTCCTTAAAAGTGCTAAGCTTCCCCCCTTGTGGCCTTTGCAGATGCTATCCACTTTATGTAAAATACTTTTCAAGTAGCTCCTTGCATGGCTGGCTCCGCATCCATTAGGTCTCAGGTTACAAATCACCATCTCAGAGATGCTGTCTCTGATCATCCACTCTTGTGACAATCCTCACTCCATTATGTTCTATCACATGATACTGTGTATTTTTCTTGCAACACTGATTGCAGTCATAAACTCTGTTTGTCTGTACCTTGCCAGCTTCTCAGTCAACCAGCTGTCTCTGCTGCTCAGGCTACATGGAGTCCATATCTTCTTTTGTTACCTTTTAGGGTTTCATTCACACAGAGAGACTGACTCTTCTTGCCCCACTTCCAAACTCCTAGTGGATGGTACTGGTTGTCCCAGCTTGCTTCAGGTGACCTGCTCTGATACAGTCAACTATCATTAGGGGAGTGGGTCAAGTTATATAAGCATCCATGCCAAGAGCCCACATTTTTGGATAGGGACAATTAAGGGGGTGTGGGCAAAGGCATGCACTCTAAAAAATGTCTAAACACATCTCCAGATGGTTTGCTTTCCTTTCTGTATCATGGTTTCCTAGGGTAGGACTCTGATGTTATGTTCCCATTTCTTCTTTGCTCTTTTAATTTCTGGCAATATGCACATTAAGTTATATGTTATATTCAGTTCTTTTGAATAGAGCAATTTGGAATTGTTTTCTCACTGATTTGTTCAGTTTTACTGAATTGAGTGGTTGTTTTTGGCATCATGTAGATAACAAACGCTGACTGAATCTAATGAATCATTTAATTGGTCAAAACATGTGCACCATACCAATATTCTGAACCTGACCCTTGACATTAGGCCAAGGGATTTATGCTGACATTAGCTGCTTTCCTTTGGAAATTAGAGGGTTTATTCATTCTTGGTTGTATGTGTTTATTTTGTTTGCATTGTGGATTAAAATCAGATGCACATTATGATTCTACTGATTTAGTAGTTCAATAAAACAGTTTTCTCCCCTTTGGCACAAAAACCTAATTAAACATGTACTCTCTGCTCAGAGTTAGGAGCCTCAAGTTCTAGACTGAGTCCTGCCACTAACTAATGGTATGGTAGTGGGAAAGCCCTTTAGCCTGTCAAATTGGCCTTCCTCAGGTTTGAAATGAAATAATTGATTAAGGTTATTTTTGAGTTGCCTTCAGCCCTAAAATTCTGAGATGCTGTAACTTCCTGAAAAGGGATCATATTATCTTTTGGCTAGCAATTAGTTTTGGAAAAGCCTCTGGATAAAATACTTACTTTTAAGATAAACTCTTTAGGAAAAGTTTGTGGGGGAAAATTTTATTATATTTCAAAGAATTAAACATCATAAGAGGACCTCCCCAGGTCCAGAAGTTGACGAGTCTTTCAGAATCTGTTTTCTCTGTAGTAATGGAATTCAATGTCATCTTGCTGCATTTTGTCTGGGGTTAAAGACAAAGAGGCGAAGTGGCCGAAATGGCTGCTGACCTGATTCTTGTTCAGAACACTCAGTTGGAGGACAGTGCCAAGATGCAGACCAAAGTAAGAGTCATTATTTCTCATAGCAGATTAATGAGAGTGAAGTAGAGAAAGCTTTCTGCTTTGTAAAGGTGCCACTTACAGTCATATAACATATGGCTCATCACAGAATAAGGGAAATTAAAATGGTCGTTGACTGACAAAGGCCAGAAACTGCCATGATGTCATCTCAAGGAGTATTAGGTACACCCTGACCCACTTCCTTCCCTGCCTGGCATTTCCAGTAATGACAATGAGGACTCTGTGCTAGTTGCTGAGCGACTTCCCCATGAACCTCTCAAAGAGGGTTCACAGCATCTGCTCACCGCACACTAACGGCTTGAGCAGTATTGCTCCTGGCGTAGTCCCTCCCAGGAGAGACCTGACTACACAGTGTTTCTTTCTGAAACACTTTTGGCAGCACTTAGCAATTCGCAGATGTCTCATAAATACATCTTGGTGAAATGATAGTTATTAGGACAACTGCTGGCAGCTCAGTTCGTGTGTTTTTGGGTATCCAGATCTTCTGGGTGTATTTTAAGTATTGCTTTGGTTGCCTTTAGTTTTCCATGATCTCTAATAATGGAAGGAAGTGATTAATTTAAAAAGGCAGAGTTTTCAAGAATAATCTTGGCATTGGTGCAAATTTTGATAGCGATTTTAACAAGTATCTGCCTGATACCCTATCAGTTCAGATCAAGACTTACCACACCAAAAAGAAACTGTGAAAAGTAGGACGCTTACTATTGCCCCTGAAAGTTTCCCAAATCACAATGCTTTCATGCTTTACATTCATTGCTGAGAATATAGAGAATCACGTCACAGAGAGGCAAAGTGCTGGTCTAAAGCATGACTAGCTTATTATCTCTATCAGAGCCTCTGTACCTTTCTACTCCCTTTCAATTCAATAAACATTCATTGAGCACTTACTGTATATGAGGCATGGAACGTAAAGGGACACACCTTGCTCTCACAGAGCTGACAGTCTAGTGAAGGACACATGCACGCAAAGAAATAACTAAAAGGCACTGTGATGAAGTTACACAGAACTTCAGAGCAGAGACGAGAGTGCAAGGTAGGGAAGTCAAGGAGAGTTACAGAGAACATGCAACGTTTGAGCTGAGTTTGAAGGCTCATTAAAAATCTTTCAGGCAGACACGGAGAGAGGAAGGCAGTTTCTATTATGAGGGAACACCATGAACATAGCCATGGAGGTGTGCAAGCCAGCAATTAATTAAAGAACAGAGAATAATCCGATGTGAATTAAAATAAGTATTGTACGAGTAGAATGAATATTATTGAAAATCTCTAAGCAACTGAGTAAATCTCATGCCAGACATGAATACCTATCCTCAAAGAACTTACAGACTAGTTTAATAAGCACAACAGGCATATAAGAGAGAGTTAATAACTCAAGATAACAGATGGTAACAGATAGTGTTTATGAGATATTAAAACATTAAATGCTACACATATTCTGAGGACTGAGAGGTTCAGGACCCCAGAGATTCAGGGGTCACTGGAGGGCATCTGTGGAGGCAGAGGGGAGTGGGAGTTCGAGCTGAAAACGAGAATGCAAGGCAGGATTCCAAGGAGGTTTTCATAATATCCCTCTTCCATTTCATATGCTTTCAAGTTGTGATCATCTTACTCACCCGAGACCACAACTATTAATTTACACAGCATTATTGTGTCCCTCTTCCACACACACATGCAAGCCCAGTTTTATATATATATATATATATTTTATATGTTATATCTTCCCTATGAATTGACCCTTTTGTCATTATATACTATCCTTCCTCATTTGTTTGAATTTTAGACTTAAAGTCTGTTTTGGCTAGGATAATCATGGCCACCCCTGCTCTCTTAAGGTTACCCTTTGCATTGAATACGTTTTTGCATTCTTTGTGTGCCCTTAGGTCTAAAGTGAGACTTTTGTAAACAGCATACAGTTGGGACCTTTTTTTGTTTTTGTTTGTTTTATCGATGCAGCCAGTCTGTGTTTTCTGATTGGGAAATTAAAACCATTCACATGTAAAGTAATTACTGATAGGCAAGGAGTTACTATTGCCATTTTGTTTATTGTTTTCTAATAACCTTTTTGCCCTTTTTTCCATTCTTGCTGTCTTTCTTTGTGTTTTATTGATTTATTATTAGTGTCATGTTTTAATTCTTTCTCATGACCTTTTATGTATCTTCTATAGGTATTTGTGGTTACCGTGAGGCTCACCTAAAACATCTTACAGTTACAGCAATTTATTTTAAGCTAATAACTTCAGTAGCATACAGAAACTCTGCTGTTTTTCCTTCCCCTCCCTAATTTATGTTATTGATATCACAAATAACATTTTTATATTTTGTATTCTTTTAACATATTTTTATAATTATAATTTTTTATACTTTTTTTCAACTTCTATCTTAGATGCTAGAATTAAAAGTGGTTTTCACCTTCATTACTGTAGTACATTATTTTGTGTTTGTCTATATATTTACATTTATATTTGAGCTTTATTCTTTCGTATGCTTCTGTGTTGCTCTCTAGCATCCTTGAAGGAATTCCTGTAGCATTTTTTATAAAGCAAATCTAATAGTGATAAATTCACTCAGCTTTTGTTTATCTGGGAGAGTCTTTCATTTTTTATTTTCAATTTTGAAAGACAGTTTTGCCGGATACAGTATCCTTGGTTGACAGTCCTTTTCTTTCAGCACTTTTAATATATCATCCCATTCCCTTCTGGCCTGCAAGGTTTCTGCTGAAACATCTATTGATAGTCTTATGGGGCTCTTTTGTGATGCTGCTTTCATAATTCTCTCTTTGACTTTTGACAATTTGATTATAATATGTCTCTAAGTAGACTTCTTTGGGGACATTCTAGTTGTAGTTTTTTGGGTTTCTTGAATCTGACTGTTCATTTCCTTCCCCAGATTTGGGAAGTTTTCAGCTATTTCTTCAAATAATTTTTTTCCTGTTTCTCTGTTCTCCACATGTAATTCTCATAATGCATATATTAGTCTTTTTAATGGTGTCCCATAAGTCCCTTAGGGTTTCTCATTCCTTTCCATTGGTTTTTTTTTTTTTTTTTCTTTTTGTTCCTCTAATGGATAATATAAATGACCTGAGTTTGTTGATTCTTTCTTTTGGTTGATCAGTTCTGTTGCTGAACCCCTCTAGTGAATTTTTCAACTCAGTTCTTGTGTTCTCAGCCCCAATATTTCTGTATGTTTTTAATACATTTCTCTTTGTTGATATTCTCATTTTGTTCATGTATTGTTTTTCTGAGCTCACTGAGCATCTCTATAGTTATTTTGAATTATTTGTCAGATAATTCATATACTGCCATTTCTTTAGGGTTGCTTTCTGGAGATTTATTTCATTCCTTTGACTGTGTCATGTTTTCCTATTTCTTCACATGCTTCTTAACATTTTGTTGGGGTCCACACTTTTGAAAAAACAGCCACCTATCAAAGTCATTACCGACTGGCTTTTTATAGGGAAAGACCTTCACTATTTAGCCTGGCTAAAGATTTTGGGGACCTGCAAACCTTTTCTGTTGATATATTTTCTCTAGATTTGTGTATGTTAATTCTCAGAGAGATTTGCCAGTTTCTTTTTTGAGGAGCTCATAATTTCTGGTTCTCTGTAGTGTCTGTCTGTGGTATTGCATTTTCTCTGGTGCTTTCTTTTTTCCCCAGCTCTTTTTTCTCAGTGACCCCCATGATTCATGATTATGCCAGGCCCCATCAGTGTTCTAACAGGTGAGAAAGAAACCTGTCTGTCATGTAGCCTCCTGAAAACCCAGAACACTGGATGCAGCCTCCATGCTTTTTTTTTTTTTTTTTTTTTAACCTCAGGGAGAGTCCACTGGTCTCTATCTGTATCATCCTCTGATATTCCATGGGTTATTTGGAGCAGCACCAGGGGTCTTTTGGAGTAGCCATAAGGTGTCCTGCTCTGTTTCGTTCTCAGAAGCCTCCAGGCAACCAGAGTATACCCGGTCTAGCCAGCACTCCAAAACAGGTGAGGTAAAAGCCAGTCCTTTGGGCACTCCTCTGAAAAGCTGGAATGTTGGGTGTATGTTTCAACTCTTTCCCTCCCAAGGGAGAAGCTGGGAGTTGGAGGTTTTTCCCATCTTATTCCACATTTAGCCATGGATACGAAGTGTGGTGAGTGAGGGTGTTCTAGTCAAAAGTTTCTCCTCTGTCTTCTGCAGCCCCCAATCTGGCATCTTTTCCTGTCAGTGTTTAGATTTAGGTAAGATACAGACTAGTCCTTCAGAACCCCCCTGAAAAGCCAGACCATCGCACATATGTTTCAGTCTTCTTTTCCCCTCCCTGGAGAGAACCAAAGATCTGGGTTTTTGTCTGTTTGTTTTCAATTATGCTTGCAGATCTGGGTGGCGTGTCTATGGTGAGTGGGTACCACAGATTTTCCTCCTGGCTACAATAAGGCTGGTTTCACACTCAGCTGGGGGTACAGGAGCCTCTTAGCTATTCTCTGCACTTCTCACAAAAGAAATTGTTCTCTGAATGGTTAAGTGAATTGATGTCTCTGTAGGGGAAAGGTGGGTCTGGGGCTTCCTGTTTCACCATCTTGCTTTTGTCAGCCTGTCAATCTTATCTTAAATCCATGGCATTGTGGATTCTTAAGGGCTTGGACTATGTGAGACTTATTTCTGCGTCCTATGGATGCTGCATAGTGAGTGTTCATCAAATGTTCAATGAAGGGATATAAATGTGAATCAAGCTAGACATCAAATGGTTGAGTACAAACCCTTGGCATCCTTTTCTTATTTGGATAACATGAGGCTTTGTTTGGATAAGTATTTAAGGTGACATTTGCCATTGTTATGCTATTTTTTCCAAGTTCATCCATAAATTTAAAAAAAATGTGTTCAACTTTCCAGGTTGGTTTAAGAACAACTCAATGAAGTTTCTTTTTAAAAAATACTCACATTATTAACTCCCTTTACAGAGCTAGGGTCACAGGATTATTTGGCCAGCAACATAGAGATCATCCTGCCAACTCCTCCCACCCTTAATTTTACAAATGAGCAGACCAAGTCCTGGGGATTTTAAAGGTTGTTCAGAAATCTCCCCGCTAATTGGAGAGGGAGCAGTTACTAGGACTAAGGCCACCTTGAGTGTGGCTGTTTCTAATGTACCAAAACCATGTCTCAATTCTGGAATAATTAAGACGTGTCAGAAATGCCTTAGATTGGTTGAGTACAATATGCACTTCAAAGGTGAATTTAGTATTCAGAGATCATTCTTTCAGATCTCCAGCTGTTACAGAACAAGCTGCCTAAAACTCCAACATCAACAGATGTCTGCTGACATTACTACTAATAAATGAAATAGTAAAGACAGTATTACAATTAGTCTACAAGAACAACGACAGAAAAACCCCACTGTTTTTATACTTGCTTTTTTAAATAGGTATTAATGCATCTGTGTAGCACCTTGAGTGAACATTCTGCTGATTGAGGAAATTAAGGAAAAAACCTTCAAGATAGAGTATGTGTTGGAGATAATAATTTAAACTGTTTAAAAATCATTACCTAGATAGTACATTTGGGTTAGTGATTTGGGGGAAAATATATTCTGAGTGCAAAAAAATAAAACAGAAATGATCTGAGTAGGCTGCTTGTTTACATTATAAGGTTAGATGAGAGCCCTGGTACTAGGGGGAGAAATGACATAAAAATTAAATGACTGAGCATTTTCAGTTTTTCCCTTTAACTGTTCAGCACAGTTTGACACAAATTAGTTCATCACTGATTTTGACCGAGGTTAATTTACTGGCCTACTCAAAAGCCTTCATTCATTCATTCATTCCAAAAATATTTATTGAACTCTATTATTTTCTACTTACATATTAGAAAGGTAAACACATGATCTGATCTGTATGGACATTTTATTTTAAAACATAAAAAAAATAGCATCAAGTATTTTGCTTACATCATCTCACTTAAGTCTTAAAAGGAATCTTATAAGGAATGTTGTATTATTATCCTTTGTTATTGATGAGAGACCTATGAATAAATTAAGTAACTTGTGCACGGTCAGAAAATTAGTATTTTGAGAGTAGGAATGAAATCTAGGAGTTTCAATCCAGAATATGTTTTCTTAACCACTATAAAATATAGACTCTCATAGGTAGAGCTACAGAGCAGACTGTGGCTCTTAAAATTGGAACAGGGAAGTTGTTTTTGGAATCCAATGAAATAAAACCTTTGCCTCTTAACCAAGGGAAAAAAATTATAGTGCACATACACATGGATTTGGAATATATTTCAGTGTTTTCATGACGTTTTGAATAGCATTCACAGACCTTGCATGGGATGAGAACCTTAGGTTCAAAGTTAAGGCTGCCTGAGGGAGAAAGTCATGTCTGAGATCATTATTTCAATGTCTGTGTTCTTATACATGAGGAAATTGAGGAACCACAAACTTTAACATCTCTTCCAGGGTCACCTGGGAAGACTGTAACTAGTGCCCTCCTCTCTACCACACGGCCATCCTTCCTACACCTAATTCAACAGGAAACTCTCTTCCTAATAGATTAGAACAGAGAGATTAGCACAAGTTTAAATGGATTCAGGCAAATATACCATCAACAGGAAGTCACAAATGAATTATTGTGGAATAAGAATGAAAAGGTATTATGGGAAAATAAAAACTGTTCAGTTCTCTTTAAGGACTAAGGAAATGGAGTGTGTTTAGGGATGCCATCTAAGATATTTAGGCTCTTTGAAACAGGAAGCTAAGATATTAAAAACATTTGACATTCATGTATTCCTCTTATTTTTTTATTATTATTTATTTTATACATATTAGTGTATATATGTCAATGCCAATCTCCCAATTCATCCCACCATCCTCTTATTTGTTTTTAAACACTATAAAGAACCCAACAAAGTTTGAAATCAATGGCAATATAAATATTTATAATAATCCTTGTTGCTCTAGTTCAATTACAAATAACACTGGACTCCATGGATTCCCACTTTTTCCACTTCGGTCTTGGAGAGGAAGAATATTTTTTAAACATTGTGCAACCCTGAAAATAATCAACAAATCCATTGTTCAAAAAGGAGCTTAAAGAGAAATTCTCTCTCTTTTTCTCTCAATTAAATAATCTATTTAAGGCTATTCTTTATTGTGACATTTAGGAACTTACGAGCACCTTGAAAGAAAATCTGTAAATTCTGACGTTAACACACAGAAAAATCGATTTGATGAATGCAGGGTTTGGATTCATTTTATTTTAGGGTGAAAATATACTTGAAATATGGGTTGTGAGTTTTATTAATCTTTTTATCCTTGGGGCCCAAATGCTGATACTTCTCCATTAGGCGCTTGAGAAGTTACAGTGATGGACAATCTATCAGTCAGCCTCAGGCCATAGACCTTTCCAACAGCCTAGTGGTCCAGTGATCAATATGATATGACCTAGTGAAATCTCTTGCCGATGTTGTCATCACATCGTAGCTTGCAAAGAATACAAATCTAGCTGGTCTGATTTGCTGTGATATTTATTTGTCCTTGGGTTTACTTTTCTTAGAGGATTTCTTTTTCCCAGAATGCCCAATAAATTATTAAAATGTACACACATAACATAGCAAAAAATTATGATATTGTGTTTGAAATCATTAAAAAAAAAACCCCAGCTGTGTGAACAAGGGCATATAACTTAGATCTGTCTGAGTCTCTTTCTATTTCCATTTCTCTCTCTCTCTCTCTCTAAATCTGAGAGTAAGGCTTACTAGCCTAAAGTTATTACAAAGGTTAAATGTGCTAAAGCATATAAAACACTTAGTGTTTAACACCTAAATGGTGTTCAATCCGTGTTAACTATCATATTGTTGTTAACATTTATACAATTTCAAAAATATTTAAATGCCTTGAAGAGGACTCTTTCAGATGAGATAGAAAAAAGTAATGTGTGAGATACAAAGGATTCTTGACTTCAAATGAAAACATTGGGGTTCTTGCCTCAGCATTATCATTGGTTAGTGGGACACATGCTCCCAAACTATAAATTGGAGGAGATATACTAGATCTACTTATTCAAAAATATTTGTGGAGCCCTACTCTGTACAAGGCACTGAGATATAGTTGTGAGCAAGACAAAGTCTTTGCTCCCATGGAGCTTCCATTGTGGTGGGAGAGACAGGGGACAATATGTTTAAAAATACATAAATAATTGTATACTACAAGGTGATAGCTACTGTAAAATAAGAAAATGGGTTAGAGAGCAAATAAGGGGAGAAAGGATCTACATTAGACATGGTGGGCAGGGAACGTCTTTGAGAAGGTGATGTTCAAATCAGTTCCTTCATGGTGAAAATAGTCTAGCCATGGAAAGCTCTAGGGAAAGAGCATGCCAGGCAGAGGGAACTGTGATTTAGGAAAAAACTTGTCCTGCTCAAGAAACAATAGAGATCAATGTAACTGGAATATAGTTAGGGCAGAAGAGAAAGTCAAGGATGAAGTTAGGAACATAGGGTTCTTTCAGTGATCCCTAGGCTCTTTTCCTGATGTAATTTTTGAAGTTTCTAAGACTGGACAGTAATCCTGATGTTTTCATAGCTTAGAAGGAAATGAGATGGCATATTCAGTCATAGGTTTGCATCCTGGGCTTATTCACAGAAAATATTTTTTAATTCCTTCATGTTCCATGAATAACAGAGACGGGAAAATGTGCACTGTTTTGGAAACTTGTTTTTTTTTTTTGTATTATGCTAAATTTTAATTATTAAAAGGCTCACATATTTCTATTATCATAAAGACAAAGAAAACGACTGTGTCCTAGACTTGTTAGAGCCAAAGGGAAGCACAGAACCAGAGTAATTCTACACTTCCTACAGAATGAAAATATATTCCTTTCAAATAAGTTAAAAGTAAAAACACCTCATAATATGTCTTGCTTCTTTTATAGGAGGAGATTAATCTAGTGGTGCCTATAGATACAGCAATAACTTGTTAATGAGATATTGATTTCTAAAATTAAAATCTTACTAGTATAATATTTTCAATCTAAATTAATGCTTCATTAATCTAATTAATAGCATAACAATAACTAGAACGTTTAGAGATTGTAATTAGTCATAATTACATAGTATTCCTTTACCAATCCATAGGTGTAACGTGATCTTTTGGAAATCAGATAATATTTACATATAAGTAAAGTAAGCTAATATGCTATTTTATTTTATAGGGCGCTAGTTGCAATATAATTAGATGTGTATAAAGATGTTTGTATTTGGGAGAAATGAATTTTGACACTCCACCCCTTTTCTTTTCCATCTCTCTCTCCCTCTCCACCCGCCCCCAACTTCGCAATACATGGTCCTTACAAATCACTTTCTCTCCCTGGATAGACCATTTGAGAAATAGAGTTGACCTAAAAGACTTCTAATATCTCTTATATTTCTAAAAATGTTAGTTTGGGACAATGGCATTCCTTAGGAAGAAGGTGACCTCAGACGCTCCCACTGTTTCTTTTAACAACTCTATGCTGATGGCCCCAAATCTGTATCTCTAATTCTCTCCTGACATTCAGCCTTTTTATCCAACAATTAACTGGACGTTTCAACTTAGATGTGTTGCAGGTGCCTAAGCTGCTGCTTAAGTAAAGCTGAACTCTTCATCTTCCCCGTTGCATTCACTCCTTTTGAGCTCCCTCTTTGAGTCAATAGTACCAACAACCACGCGGTCATTCAAGTCAGAATATCTGGTCATTATAACCCGTGGTTAATTTGTCACCCAGTCTTATAGATTACAGCTCCCAAATGTCTCTCTAAACCGCCCATAGTTCCCATCTCCATGCCGTAGCATTAGGCTGCGGCATTATCTTCTCTGAGCTGGACGTCTAAGAGCCATTTGACTGCTCTCGCTGCCCTCTGTTAAGGGCTCTGCTACATTCCTTTCTCTTCACTGCCTCCAAAGCAATCTCTTTGAAAGGTGAAAACAATGATGTTGCTTCTCACTCTGCCAAGGACCCAAATATTATACATGTCCTTCAAGGCACCACAACTTGGTCCCTGTACTGATTAAGCTTTATGTTTAGCCACTTTCTTCTTTGCTGCTGTGATTCATCCACCCGTCTCTTTTATCTGCGTCTTTGTATGTCATGGCTATTCTTTTGGTTTTGAATATCATGATATTGTTTGAATTTCATGGCTATTCTTTTGGCTTATCCTTTCCAACAAGTTCTTTTTTTGCGTGGGCTTACTACAGCTTAACTTTAAAATTAGGTAAATTATATCCCATTTTAAACCCTCCAATGGCTTCCCATTGCAATTAGAATAAAATATATACTCCTTTATTTTATAGGATAAAATCCATACTGCTATAAAAATCTGCATGATCTGTCCCCAGCTTAGTTCTATGTCCTCAGGGATGCCAAAGTTCTTACCTTTACAGAAATATTCTTATCCAAGATCTTTACTTGATTGGCTCCTGTGCATCATTCTTTACTCAGTTCAAGTTGAAATTACCTCTCCACCACTAGTCAGTCTCTTCATTGGCTTAAAAGTGTTGATCACTATCTGAAATTACTTTATCTTTTATTTTCTCACTGTTTATTACTTTTCTCTCCAACTAAATTGTAAGCTTTCTGAGAGGACTTATCTGTCTTGTTCAGTATCATTCCTTAGTTTCAGGCATGTAATAGGTACTGAAAAAATATTTGTTAAGTAGTTAATGAAACCTACCACTTACACTTCACATCCTGGGGGAAGACTTCCTTGATTTCCTGGACCAAAAAAATAATTCAATATGTTCCTAAAATACTATATCTGTGTTTATCTATCTTTTGATATAATAAACCACAACTATAACTTTAATAGCTTTATTAAGGTGTAGTTAATTGATATACAAAGAAGTACACATATTTATGTGTACGACTTGACAAGTTTGGACATATGCAAACATCTGTGATACTATCACCACAATCAAGGTAACAGACACCTCCCAGTGTTTCCTTGTGTGTCCCTTTTTTGTTGTTGGGATTTTTTTGTTGTTCTTATTTGTTGTTGTATTGTTGTTTTTGGATGTTGTTTTGTAAGGGCACTTAACATGAGATCTACTCTCCTAATTTTGAAGTGTACAATACCATAGGGTTAACTATTATGTACAGAAGATCACTAGAATTTATTTATCCATCATAACTGAAACTTTGCATCCATTGAATAACAGCTCCCCATTCCCCACACATCTGAGGCCCTGGAAACCACTGTTGTATTTTCTGCCTCTCTGTCTGAGTATTTTAAATAGCTCCTCTAAGTCCAATCATGCAGCATATATCCTTCTGTAACTGGCTTATTTCACTTAGTCTAATGTCCTCCACGTTCATCCATGTTGTCAGGATTTCCTTATCTGTTAAGGCTGAATAGTATTGCATTACATACACACACACAGACACACACAGACACACACACATTTTAAAAATGTATCACATTTTAAAAATTCTTCTATTAATAGACACTTGGGTTGTTCCCATATCTTGGCTATTGTAAATACTACTGCAATGAGCAGATGTCTCTTTGAGATCTTAATTTCAATTCTTTTGGATTTACACTCAGAAGGTGGAATGCTGAATCATAATGTAAGTCAACTTTTAATTTTTTGAGGAACCTCCTGACTGTTTGCGGCACTGTTTTACATTCCCACCAATAGTGCACGCGGGTTCCAATTTCTCCACAACCTTGCCAACGCTTGTCTTTAGTTTTTTAATAATAGTCACTCTAACAGATGTGAAGTGATATTTCATTTTGGTTTTGATTTAGACACATATGTGATGGAATGAGGAGATACAATATTCTATCTCTTAGAAGTTTTGGAAGAAAACAATGAAAGTAATAGGAAATATTAAGATTAAGGAGATGTTGGTTAGCAGAAGTAAATGTATCTAATGTATGTAGAGAGGCAGAACATTTGAGAGTATGAGATCCAGCCCTAATTTCCTTTTCTTCTTGTCAGCTTTCTACTTCCAGTAATGTTTTGTTGGATGGTGGTTCCTGTCTGGTGGTCTTTGTATGAGGTCTTATTCCTTATAATACACCTCTTTTCATAGAGTATCTGAGTAAGCTTCTGTTCTTTGCAGTGAATCAGGCTTTAGCCAAATGAAAGATTTGATGTGTTCAAATGGTTCTGGGTGATAGAAAGAGAAATAGGACTTGAATTCATCAATGTGCTAATTAATTCCCTGCTTTGGAAGTTAATGTTTAGTAGCTGACATTTGTTTTCTCTTTAATATTTGTAGAGGACATCTAAGGATATCTTTGCTATTTCAATACCATACCACTGAAACAACTGGGGCCAGATATATTACTGGCTTTTGTGAGCTTGCAGCTCATCCAGCTGAGTTGAATATATCTACCTTCCTCCAGTTTGGTACCATGGTTGTCATCTCTCAGAAAGCACTGGCTGCACCACCCTCCTGCTCTGGATCCCTCCACTTTGAACTCTGTTTCCCACTGAGTTAATAGTTTGTGACTTTTTATGAGCTGTTTTTCTGCTAACTGCTATCCAGTCTTCCTGCAGCACCAGGTTATTCATAGCCCAAAGTAATATTTTCCTTAGAAACGTAGAGGAGGCTTTTTGTAGGCATCCCAAAAGTTTTGCAGGCAAATGTTAGTTATTGATTGATTGATAGTCAGCTTTCTTAGCATGGGCAACAATGATTAGTATTAGGTAGTCCTACCCAGTATTAGGTAGGAAAACCTAGGCAAGAGAGAAAGAAAGTGAATCACTCAACATCAAGTCGAACCAGAATTAGAAACTTTCTTCCAACTTGGTAGTCTTAAACTACCTTCCCAAATGCATACTTTATCCATATACTGGTTAAATCCTGGGCCTATGAGGTCAGATGGCCTCAAAGCAACCCACATTTTGTCACTTACTAGCTATATTGACTTAGGAGAAATGATGTAGCCCCTTTATCCTTACTCTCCTCATTTGTGGGAATGGGGATAATAAGCATCACTGTCTCATAGAGTTTTTGTGAGGATTAAATGAGATGATGTCTGTAAATCATTTGGCGTGGTGCCTAGTACACATTAAGTGCTGAAACATATTTCCTCTTACTGCAGTAGCAGTACACAGCATGATAAATGGCTTATTAAAGTTAAGGCAAATCAATTATTAATGTTTGGTGAAGTGCCTCTTCCCAGTGCTTTGCCTTGTGTCCCAGGAAAATACAAAAGAAATACAAAACAGCCTTCAATTTCATGATGCTAATATAGCAGTTGGGTGGAAAATGTTACCTGTGAAAAGTTGTTCATTTAACAAATACTTATGGGGTATTTGTCCTCTATGATGATACAAAGATTCCTACTCTAGTAGAGTTTACATTTCAGCTTGGGAATACTGGCAGTTACCAATACTCTTAATAAAGAAGTTAGTTGTAGAGTATGAGGGAATTAGGTTTTAAAAAGAGTAGATTGAATGATGCAACTTGAAATAGGGAAGTCAGGTAGGCCTCCGTGGGAAGATGGTGTTTGAGAAACACTTGAGTTTAGTGAAGTAGTCAGGCCATCATAGAATCAGAGGCTCATTGTTTGGTGGAACACACGATCTGCTTACTGTGGATCCTGGAAGGACTCAAGTAAGTGAAGACTCAGAGGTGAATAGGGAAAAGACATTTCAGGTGGGAGAGAATAACAGGGAACAGTTCTTGGTTTATAAGTTCGTTAAACCCTGAGTGGTTATTGAGTATCAGCTAATAGAGAAAGTTTTAATGAAAGAGAAGTATTCAGAACAAAATTTGATATTGTGGCTTATAGCACACTCTATCTTCTTCCCCTTTCCACATCTGTAACAAAAATTATTAATACTAGATTATATCAAGCCTATAAACAGCCCCAGAATCTCTTTCAATATATCGCTTCAGAAAGCTAAATCAGCGTATCATAGTTGACTTATGGGATGAGGTCTGTTTTCAAGCTCAGTGCTATGATCTTGCAAGACTTCATTCACATTTAGGACAGATCTGCTATCAAGAACCTTCTGGCATTCATTTTTATCCTTCTTTCCTTAATATTTATTCCTGTTTTATTTCCAAAATCCTCTCCTATCAACCACTCACCAAAGCAATGGTAGATAATGAGATATTTTTGTTCAGTGCAAATTAGAGCCTTGTACATAAATGTAGTGAGTGGCTGCCTACATAATGTGATGAAGGATACCCATATCAAATGATCTATATCATGGGTTTTTATGATAACCAACAATTCCACAATTACAGTTCTGTTTATTTGTGTTGACACATTTTAACATGGTTCAGTGCTGCATGGTTTGATATTCTGTCTATTAATATACCTGAACTTATAATATTGTGCTTTCTATACATATGCTTCAAACCTAGAAGCTTCTTCTGGTTCCTAAAGCAATGATGTTGAGACTACTGGTACCTTATGAGCTGATTTTTCTCTTGTCCACAGTGACTTCTTTCATCCCCATTCTATTGAGTTAAAAGGTGAGCAGCTCAATTCCTGTACTGCCTAAGTGGCATGTTAAATTACAAGTGTTCCTACATTCTGTAAATAATTGTTTAGGACAGAAAATGTAGGCCTGTATTATTGATTCAGCAGCTTGGGCTTTTTAAGGAAGACATAAAAATTCAGAAGGAAATCAAAGCCAATTTCTTTGGAAAGGAAAAAAATAGAGTTGCCTCATCCTTGCAGAACATTTTGAAGGAATTGTAAAAGCTTTTTCTAGGCTCAGATAAGGCATTTGGTTCAAGAGAATAAAAATGTTTACCACCAAAAAGCAAATTTCATTAACTGAACATCAAATTTGTGGAGGGCAACCAAGTCTCTATTGAAGCTGTTGTGCTGCTTCCTGAAAGTTGAACAATGGTATTCTGAAAGCAGATGCTTATGGTCTATGTTTTTAATGTTCCACGCGGCCTCTCTATGTGGCAACAAACTCAGAAGTCATGCTTTGTAGGAGCTGAGGTGTGGTGGAGAGCAGTGCTTTGAAAAGCATTTTGGAAGAGCCTGCACAATTCCACTTGTATCAAGCCTACGTGGCAAGGCCACTGGAGACTTAATCATATCTCAGTGGCAGTTGTGGTACTCCTGTGTTCAGTGTATGCATAACTAGAATATGAATTGAACTAAAATAATACACACACAAATACACATGCGGGTTGAAAGGGAGAGAGGGAGGGAGAGGGGAGGATTCTATAGGCAGAACACAAAACAGAGGAGTAATGGTTACATTTAAGAGAAATCTGAAAAACAGGAAGTCTATGATGGCAAAGCAGAAAAATTAGTGTTTTTTTTTTTTTTTTTTTTTTTTGCGGTACGGTACGCAGGCCTCTCACTGTTGTGGCCTCTCCCGTTGCGGAGCACAGGCTCCGGACGCGCAGGCTCAGTGGCCAAAAATTAGTTTTAAGACTAGCTTATATGGGTATGAGAATGTGAGGGTGTATGCATAAGTGAGTATGTGGATTTCCAACCTACAACTGGTACTTAGGAGGACGTTAGGTTTATGTCCTAGGCTCTGGAGGAAAGGCCTCCAGTTCAGTGGAGAGCTCATTATATTGGGAATTAAAAGACTGAACGCTGCCCTACTTTTCTTCCATCATCAGGTGGTACTATCTTGGGCCATGGCCTTTTTTACTCTGAGCCTCAGCTTCACTGTTAGTGAACTGAGAACTTATGGTTTTCGCTATCCTCTGTAGCTCTCACTAGGCCCTA
This sequence comes from Physeter macrocephalus, assembly GCF_002837175.3. Classification (NCBI taxonomy): domain Eukaryota; kingdom Metazoa; phylum Chordata; class Mammalia; order Artiodactyla; family Physeteridae; genus Physeter; species Physeter macrocephalus. Next base: position 140,031,326 of record NC_041221.1, read on the forward strand.
ATTCAAAAACATGTGCATGTACATATTTATATACTCAGGCACTTAAGGAGACATTAGTATCCTGGCAAAAGGCCTTTCTAGCATTTTCTCATGTAATTCTCACAACCACCCTTTGGGTAAGATGGTATTATCATCCTCATTCTACAGGTTAGGAACCAAGCTTGGGTGGGCTATGTTACCTTACTCGTGGTTAATCTGTTACTGGGGAGTGTAGACAAATCTTAAACCCAAGTTCCTAACATACGAGCTTCTAATCACTACGTATTTCTGCCCCTGCAGTATTTTATGCTGCTATAAAGATGATTATTCTTATAATGGCCCACGCCTCTAAAATGTTTTTGGCACTGCCTCGAGGTACATGTATAATTGAGTATAGACTGGGCCTATGTAGCCATGGTGAGACAGATAACATACATATTCTCTACTGCTGGTTTGAATCTCTTAATTAACAGGAAGAGTCAGAAAATAATGGTCTTGCCATTCTGTTGTGGTAAGATTTGGGGTAGGGAAGGTCTTTAATGATCAGGGAGGATTGATTTTCAATCATTAAGCCACATCACAAGCAACTGACTATATCTGGATACACTGGACATGCCTCTAAACAAGAGTATTAAAAGAAAACCTCTCCTCTAAACAAGTATATTAAAAGAAAATATCTCCACTAGAAAATCTCTCTGCATACATGAACCCAACAAATTTTTTTTTTTTTGCAATTACATTAGCAACACAAGAAAATTATGGATAAGGACTTAGAGGAAGAGCTTAGCACCTGAAGACAGGCTCTTCCAACATTGCCAATGAATTCTTCATCCTCAAAACTTTGATGTCACCATCGTTGCATCTGGTCCTCATCACCACCATTATCCTCATCCTCATGGTTGGCTCTTTCCACATTCTTTTTAGTATACTTCTCTTGATTTAGAACTGCCATTAGCTTAAATTCAACAGATGGCTATTAAGCACTAATTAAGTGCAGCTTAATATGAAGCTGTAAAAGATAAGAAAAAATAAGTTTCACAGAGATGTGGTATTGATAGTAACCAATTAGCGACAGAAACCCGACTCTTACTGGCTGAAGCAAAAAAAGGGAATAACTGGCTCGTACACTTAGAAGATCCAGGAAAATAGTTTTAGGCCCTTCTGAATCTTTGAGTGCCAAAACTTTGGTCTTGGTTCTTTCTCTTTTTTCTATCACTCAGCTCTGCTTCCCTTCATGAGTACTGGCTTTATTAAGCTTCTTTCTCTGGTAGTGTCTTTCTATGTTGTGGGGAGGGGATCACCAGTAGCCTATACCATTACAACTCATGATCTTAAAGAGAGACTTTCCTCCAGTGCTTTTGCCTATGTCAACTCACCCTTGGGCTAATCTCTTTGCCATAAGTATAGGGCACTGATTAACTACCACAGTCACGTGTTCCTTCCTGTGGCTGGAAGTTGATCCAATATCTGGGGTTGACAGCATTACTGAGAGTTCTCAAATAAAAGTTGGTTGGCCAGACAAACACCATATGTCCACTACACATATGCAGTTATTTATGAATAATTTACATATTTTCCCAAAGTGTCTGAAGAACCTGGAAGTAATGGTGAAAATAAGTAAACTGTGGTAAAGAGATAAGCATAAATCAAAGCACAAATATAAAGAAGAATAGGCTTATTTGCAGAAAACTAGAGTAATAGCAATGGAAGCTGGAAAGGTGAAACAAAGCTATTCACAATTTCACTTGTTGATTCAACTGGATGGTTGCTGTTAACTCTTCAGGAAGAAGTATTATCAAAATAATTTGAATCGATCAAATAGTAAAAAGTCACACTTTCTCTTTTTAGCCAGCTGACTTTGTTACTTTAACTCTCCCTTTTCCCTCTCTGTCTCAATTATTTTTTTCGAACATACGTGAATATTTGCATGGAAATACTGATTATAGAAACTAGTTTAGGTCTCCTGTAAACCATAAGGAAGCACAAAACCCAAATAGTTATTCATTAGGATCACAGTTATGATTGCAGTATTATCACAACTTTGCTCTTCTAATAGTAGCCAACCAATTACTGCAGAACTCATTTCCTCCTGGATGATGAGGGTGGTAGCTATGGTTTGAGGTGATGAAGATCCACATGCTTGTGAGATCTGGAAAGCCAAGTGAGCAAAAAATAGTTCTGGTCCAGTCAGTCTCATTTAAAAATCAGCTTTAAAAGCCCTAGGCCTTAAACAAGTTGACCTTGTTAATGTTGTTATCTCCTTTTCAGAAACGTTGTTTCTCCTAATTTGAAACAAGTGCTTCCTTTAGGGCTAATTAAGCTGATGAAAGACATTTCTGAGGACCACATAGTTAACATGTTCAGTCTTACAGCAAAGCCAGGGATGACGGTTACAATGAGTTAGAATTTGCACTTCCAGAAGTAACTACTCTCTTTACTCTGGGAAGACACTGATTGGGTGAGAGAAAAAAAAGAAAAACAAAAACTACTTCATTAATGTTTTTATTTTCTTTTAGCATTTACTCCTTTTCTACCAAAAAAAAAAAAAAAAGGAAAAGAAAGAAATAGAAGATAGATTTAGAGAGGGTATTTGTTTGTTGCAACACTGGCATCTATTAATTTCTCCCGCCAAATAGTATTTGTTTCTCTCAAGAAATTTACCCCACTCTTAGAATAGTTTTTGTGATATTGACCTCACTCTAAGCTTTGGGATTGGATCTTGACTTGCTTAAGGCACTCCACAATCTCAGGCCATTGTGATTATATCAGGGACGGACACATGACCTAATTGGTGCCCATGAGCTAATAAGAAACTCAGGGTTCCAGGAAAATGAAAGTTTACTTTAGAAGGAACTATGACAGCACTCCACTTGCTGGATCCAGACAATATCTTGCCACCGTAAGGTATGATTGTATCTGTGAATGAAGCAGAAGAAGCAGAGAGACTAAACGCCAAGTCCAGGGGGAAAAAGCCAAAAATACCAACTTGGTTCTGATCACAATGAGTCCTGAATCATTTTCTCCTGAAGAGGAACTACCCCTGAACTAACCAGATCCAGAGCCAGTAAATTTCCTTTCTTTATGTAGGTGGTTTAGACAGATTTAAAGAGGTAGGAAGAGTACTGATATAGTTAAACCACAACAATCTGAAGAAGAAAGTGAAAAATGACCCATACCCCACTCACCCAGACATATCAATCATTCCAATATTGATGAGATGTTAAGCTCTTTTGGATTTTTCCAGATGGATTAGAGAAAAAGTTAGATAATTACTTCTGTACTCTTGAGATAAAGGAGGACTTTTAAAGTATTTTACCAGGGCTGGAAACTATAATGAAAAAGATCAATCTCACCTCATAAAAGTTTAAAGCTTTTATATGTAGAAAAATAGTAAAGTTAAAAGACATGACAAACTGGAAAAAAAATACATGAAACAGTAAATTAGATAAAGAATTAATGCTATTAATATATGAACAGCTTTCTCAAATTAGTAATTGAAAGTTGAATACCAATAAAAAGTAGGCATGGAAAAGAAATAGGTAATTCACAGAAGAAGAAACTATATATATAATTGTATATATATATATGTATATCTCCAAATATTCAGGTCTACTCTGGCTAGTTTGGGGACTTTGAGCAATGGATCTTACTTTTCTACTTTGCAGTCTTCTTATTGGTTAAAACAGGGATAATGTTATCTGCTTCACAGCATTTTTATAAAATCAAAATGAAGAAAGATCATGTAAAATATTTTATGAATATGAAGAATTAGATTTAGGAAATGGCCTCTAAATTTACTCATATGGTTGTCTTACCTCTGTCATTTTGCCTGTGGAAGAAGATTAATAACAAAAAAGTCGCTGTGATTCAGAAAGTTCATTTGCAACTTTTGATTGCTAAGTTATTGATCACAATACCATATTCCATTTGGGTCAATGGATTCCATAACCAAAATAATTGAACTACAACTAAAGCAGTAAGTTTAATGTGAAAGTTATTGATACATTGCTATAACGTACTCATGGCCAAGGTTAGGGAGGAAAATAATTACTACTATCAAGAACCACGTGAGAGAGTGGCATGGACATATATACACTACCAAATGTAAAACGGATGGCTAGTTGGAAGCTGCTGCATAGCACAGGGAGATCAGCTTGATGCTTTGTGGGGATCTGGAGGGGTGGGATAGGGAGGGTGGGAGGGAGGCTCAAGAGGGAGGGGATATGGGGATATATGTATACATATGGCTGATTCACTTTGTTGTACAGCAGAAACTAAGACAACATTGTAAAGCAATTATACTCCAGTAAAGGTATAAACAAAAAAAGAGCCAATTCTAGATAGATGGTATATATTTTGTTTGTTTGCGGTATGCGGGTCTCTCATTGTTGTGGCCGCCCCCGTTGCGGAGCACAGGCTCTGGACGCGCAGGTTCAGCGGCCATGGCTCACGGGCCCAGCCGCTCCACGGCATGTGGGATCTTCCCGGACCGGGGCACGAACCCGTGTCCCCTGCATCGGCAGGCGGACTCTCAACCACTGAGCCACCAGGGAAGCCCTAGATAGATGATATTTCAAATACTTTTTAAGCATTATCTCATTCAACCATTACAAAGACCCTAAAAGGCTATTATACAACTTGTTTTTTGGAAATTGGGGCTCCCAGAGATTAAATAACTTGCTCAGCTAATAAAGAACAGAACCAAAATGTGAGTTCAGGACAAATTCACATGCTCTCGCTGCTCATTCTTTTACCTCTTATGTTATAGTCAGGTAGTCACTTTGAATTTTTTTAGAAATACTGGAATAATATCAGGATAATATACACAACATTTTTCTTTTATTTTCTCTACTTTACATATATATTGGTGCCCCAACCTCAGTTCAAGACTGGATGTTAAATCTTTCAGAAGCCAGTGAGTGCCAAGCATTATGCTTGATGTTGCGGAGTTTAAAAAATGAGATTAGGGGCTTCCCTGGTGGCGCAGTGGTTCAGAGTCCGCCTGCCGATGCAGGGGACACGGGTTCGTGCCCCGGTCCGGGAAGATCCCACATGCCGCGGAGCGGCTGGGCCCGTGAGCCATGGCCGATGAGCCTGTGCTCCACCAAGGGAGAGGCCACAACAGTGAGAGGCCCGCGTACTGCCAAAAAAAAAAAAAAAAAGAGAGAGATTAAGCAGGGTTTCTGCCCATAAGAGCACATTATTTCTTTTTTCTCAGCTCATAGCACATGCTGCTTTATTGTTAGGTACTGCTTGCGTGGATCACTGTTTGCAGTTGCATTATTAACCTTTCTAAACTCAGGGCTATGAAATTTAACATTATTAGGTTCACATCCTTGCTTCACTACTTGCTAACTGTATAACTCTGTGCAAGTTTCCTCCTTATCAAACGGGGACAATAAAAACTATTTGATAGCAGTGGTATGAGAATTAATTGAGATACTTCATATAAAACTTACCAGACTGGGCTTCCCTGGTGGCGCAGCGGTTGAGAGTCCGCCTGCCGATGCAGGGGACGCAGGTTCGTGCCCCGGTCCGGGAAGATCCCACATGCCGCGGAGCGGCTGGGCCCGTGAGCCACGGCCGCTGAGCCTGCGCGTCCGGAGCCTGTGCTCCGCAACGGGAGAGGCCACAACAGTGAGAGGCCCGCGTACCGCAAAAAACAAAACAAAAAAAAACCAAAAAAAAACCAAACAAACAAAAAAAAAAACTTACCAGACTACCTAGAACATAGTGAGCACCCACCAAATGACCCATCTTATAACAATTATTATGGCAGATTTCTGTATTCAAGTCTGAAGGTGATGCATTTGGATGAAAAATTTTAGTCTACTTTGGTTTCATCAAAATCAGCAATGAGTTGAATTAATATAACTCTATACAGGAAAAAAGTAATTTTAGTTTGAGGACACGGGGGCCTTCAGTTTTCATTACAGTTCCAAAAAAGCAACACATTTAACTGAGATCTTCTATCACAGAGTTAGGAATTATCAGCAACTCTTGGTGCAGCTGAAGTGCCCATGGACTTCTTTATCTCAGGGCAAAGATAGCAGCAGCGAACAGCCACAGTTGGAATACTGCTAAGTCATAGTATTTTAAAAGATGTCTCATGGTCCATTACATTCCAAATTACATACATTTTTATTTCAATATGGAGACCTCTGACAACCCAACTGGTTCCCAGAGGATTCCATCAAGGATAGGACAGAATCACATTGTATCTCTCCCCAAAATGAAAATGCTATCTGTTATTTTATCAACATGACGTTGTGTGCATTAGCATATTTCAAATACACACCAATTTACATAATGCTTAAAAAAACCGTCTTTCTATGATGCATAAAGTTTTCCATCTATTCCTCTTATCTATTGCTATTATTGGAGGCTAACACACCTATGCAGAGGAGAGTTGGTGTACAAGTTAAATGTGGCTGTGAGCAGTGAGAGTCCGTAGTGTGGCCTTTGGCTCTGGCTGGAGAGAAGCAGCTAGGTGCTCTGTTCTGCCTAAAAGGACATTCGAGGACCATTCATTATTTACAGTCTGTCTCATTCTATGCATTTTCTGTTTATTTCCACTATTCCATAAATCCTATAAACTTTTGGCAGGGCTTAGAAGTATTTAAATTATTTTCTATTGTTTTTATTGGTGGTAGATTTTCCTTGTAAATAATTTTTTTAAGAACTTTGGCTTAGATATCTGTTCTATCTGTCCCAGGTTTTTCTTTCCCAGACGCAAGTTGTTTCCAGATATGTCTTTGAGACTCCTGGGAAATAAACTCTTGAGACTGAGTTAGGAGCGCAAAAAATGTGTTCAGGAGGAAAACCTGAGAAAGGAAAGGGGAGAAGATGGGATTGGGGAGGGAGACCTGACAGTGGAAGGGGATGCTTCAGAGGAAGGTTACCCATTAGAGGATTCCTATGTTGGGCAGAAATGGCTTGGCGCTTGAACCATGGCTTTGCCAGTCACCAGCTTAGCTCATACATGGCTGAAAAGCTGAAGCAGACCCAGAGGACTTAACAACTGGAAGCCAGCAGCTAACTAGAGTCCCCAGAGCTGGGTAGCAAGTCCTTTCTTGAAGAGCAATCTGAGTGTGCATCTTTGGCTGCTATCCCCCTAGTGCAAAGCAATATTTATTGTTTTTCCTTAAAGTTGGAGGTTTGGAAGACATAAAAAAATGCAGGGAAACATATAACTCTCTTCTTGTTCCAGAATACCCTTATAACTGTGAAATTCTGATCGTCTATTTGTCGGCTGTTGGGGAAAAGACTGATTTCCACTGTCAGCTTACAAGTTTTTTGGAGGTATGGTATGGCACAGACAGCAGTGCTGAATTTTCCTTTTAGACTTTCAAAGCCAAGTGGAAGCAAAAGTGGGTACCTCCTGTTGTTCCAAATAAGCCAGTCACCAAACTATGTTCATAGTTCATTGAGAATTTACTGCAGAGTAATACTCATAAGTTATCAAAGATATTGAAACTACTACCATTGGCTCTGCATTTCAGGAAACCATTTAGCGACACTATTTGTCAATCAAGAATGTCTGTTTTAGTGGTGGAATTGAGTACACGGAAAAAGCCACCGTCATTCAGAGGATGAATGTGCATGTTTCTATGAATGCTTGTAACATATGATACTTTCCCACAGCACATCTTCTTTCCATCTCAATCCCTTGTTCTAAACAAGCAGTTTGTTGTGTGTGTGTTTATCACTCAGTGGATCACACCATGGGTCTAGCATTCTGTGTGTTCAGGTGGTATTTTGCCTCTGCCAGTTATACTATCTGTTTATAGATGCTTCCCATAATATTTCATTAGGTAAGTTGAGCTGACTCACTTGATGGTTCCTTTACAAATTAAAATATTTTATTGCTTAACTATAGGCATATTTAGAAATGCTGAAAATCCCGACGTTGAACTCAGAGTAGTTTTAATCATAAAGCCCTTCTCTCCTGGCCCACCTTCTTTTCTTTTCTATATTGGTCTGCTAAGACCCTTGAAAAAAATATGTACTTCCATATTCCTTTTCCACCCAAGAGACTCATTCTTCATCCATAAAATAATGGAATTGGACTAAGGGATCTTTAATGTCTCATTTAGGTCTGTGACCATGTGTTTCAGGGGAAATGCCTTTCCTCCCTGAGGAATAATAAAAAGTAATGACTGGACTAATTCTGCTAGACTCGTTCCACTCACTGACACTGGTGGAATATGGTACTGGACTCTATGTGGGAAAGAGAGGGCCCTTATATCCAGAGACCTCAGGAGAGGTTTGACAATGTGACCTCTGTAAAGGAACCTGGAAATAATAGCCTCATTTAGTGCCTAGAATGTACCCCTAACTATAACAAGTGTTTGCATTTATTGCATTTATAGCAACCCTATGAGAACAGCATCACTGACTCCATTTTATAGATGCTGAGAATGAGTCTAACAAAAATAAGCAACATGGCCATTGTCACTGGACTTTTAGGGAGCTGAGCAAGGTACAGACATGGGTTCCACCTGACTCTACTTCTCTGGTCATTTTATTGGTTCATTTGTTCCATGCCTAGGTATCAAGACCCTGCATCATACCAGGATTGATCAAAGAATGGCTGAATGTTTGGTGGGAATGAGTCTGTGCTGGAGATGAGGAAGTTCTCTGTGTCCTTTGTGAATGAGAGAATGTTGTCTTTGTACTGTGGCTTTCCCCCGAGGGTGATACCATGAAATGTTTCCCTTCTGACAACCCTGAAGCCTGGGTCTCATCACGAGCAGCCATGGAGTCTTTGGTTGCCAGTATCTTAATCACAGCTTTTAATTCCCTAATTCATTCACTGGAGAGCAGTACTGGAGATTGTTAGGAGGTATGGTGAGAGCATCACTTTTGCTCCCTGTAACATCCTTAAGACTATGAGTGTGCAGTGGAGGGTGAGAGAGGACTCTTTAAGGAGGCACAGTGGGGTGGAAGGTGCGAGCGTGTGGGGAAAAAAATCATGAGGTCACATTTTCTCCCAATTTTGCAGCATTACTTTCAAGTTACCATTTCAAAAAGCAGAACTTTCTGGTGCTTACCTCTGTCTTTGAACTTATCATACGCTAATTTAATTGCTAACTGTTCAGTCTTCCCCACAAAACTAGCCTCATGTGTGTTGTTTACTTTGAATCATCAGCACCTAATGTCTCCTGGACCCCAATTTTTTTGTATTTATTCAACAAATACTTAATGAGTACTACTATGTGTCAGGCACTGATACAGGCGTTGAAAATGAGATGGTGAACGAGACAAATTTCTCCCAGCATGAGCTCACATTCAAGTGAAAAGACAGTAAATAAACAGAGAGCCAGGCAAAGATGTAGGTATGAAGCAGTTTCACGCAGTGACAAAGTGTAAAAAGAGAAATAAATCCAAGTAAGAGGTCAGATATTCTCTTGCGATAACATGCTCCAGAAGTAGTTTCCAGAAATATAAAAATTACAGAGTCAGATCTAAGGGTAAGAATATTCCAGGTAGTAGAAGAAACAAATAGAGGATTGAGACAAGGAGGACTTGACCCATTTAAGGAATATAAAGCTAGCGCAATGGGATATTCAAAAAGAAAATGGTAGGTGAGAATTCACAGTGGTGAGGTAAGCATAACTGAGTTCATAGAGGGCCTTGAGGCTATAGTAAGACGTTGGAACAAATCCTTCCTCAGCAAGTATTTATTGAATATTAACTCTGCAGCAGGCACTGTTCAGACTCTTCTGGATTGTGAAAGTACAGTTATAAACAAATTAGATGCATTTGCCAGCCTTGGAAGAGCTTACATTGTTGGGGGTAGAGACATACAAGAAGTCAGATGAAATATATATATATACACACACACACATATATATATAATGTTAATTAGTTATAAGTGGTAAAGAGAAAAAGTAGGCAGGAATGAATGATTGATATATTCTAAAACAATAATTTGGGAATAGAGCGAAGGAGGCTTTGAAAAGATAGATACTGAAGGAAGTGAGACAGTGAGCCATGTAATTCTCTGGGGAAAGAACATTTCAGGCAGAAGCAATAGACATGAAATTCAGCAACGAGCCAAAAGACCAGTGTTGCTGGAATGTTGGGAAGCAGGAGGAGAGAAGTGGGAGATGAGGTCAGAGAGGAAACGGGAGTCAGACTATACAGAGCCCTGTAGCTAATGGTAAAGGCTTTGTCTTTTATTCTTAGTAAGAGGTAAATCCATCTCTGAGAATAGGAGTGCCGCAGTTTAAATTACATTTCAGTAGGTTTCCTGTTTGAAAATAGAATAAAAGGAAGCAAGGGTGGAAGCAGGAGAAATTCCAATAGAAATGTAAGGCAAACCACAAAATCGAGCCACGTGTGTAATTCTAAGTTTTCTAGTATCCACATAAAAGTTCAAAAGAACTATGTGAATTTAATATTAATAACATACTTTACTTAACCTGATGAGCTATCTTACATTATTTTCACATTAGGTCTTTGAAGTCCAGTGTGTATTTTATACTTGCAGAATATCTCACTTGGGAGTAGCTTTATTTCAAGTGTTCAGTAACCACATGTGGCTAGTGGCTACTATATAGGATGCCACAGTTAAAAGACTTGTAGGTCATAGAAGATGATGAATGAAGGTGATGAAAAGGAGTCAAATTCTGGATGTGTTCACAAGGTACAGCCAACAAGATTTGCTGAAAATATGAATGTATGAATGGATGAGATAAGGAATTAATTGAAATAAAGGAACTTCTAAAAAGGAAATTAAATTGTAGGCCAGTTAGGATATTCAATAAATTTTAAATATATCTCAAAGCCATCTTACACTTAAGCTCTTGATACATATTGCAATCAGCTACCCTACCCTGGGTTATGAGGCCCATGAAGAGCACTCGTCAGATTGCTAAGTACCTGGGCTCAGGAGCCAGAGAATGCCTTTGTCATAGGAAAAGCTAAGTGAGGAGGGCAGAAGAGGACCAGGATGTGGTTCTTACGGTGGTTTTCTTCTCTGATTTACAGAACAACCGCAACACTTACACACCTTCCAAGGTCCTGGGATACGAGACCATATCAGGTAGCCATTTGTCCTCTTCTGGGGCTTTTCAAATAACAGTCTAATCCCAGGGAGAGTTCATTGATCCAAATGGGTACATGTTTATAATCACACAAATGTACAAATTCACACTCCCATTCACAAAAGGCATGGTATATACCAGGGTAGCCCAGAATCTGACCTGAATTTTCTTTGAGTTGGCCATCCTGTGTTGAGAACTTTTTAATTTAGGTGCTCTTAGTTAGGACATACAATCTTCATCAAGTGTTTCCCAATCTCCACTATCTCCTATGGCATTATGCCTGGACCTTGGGTATATTGGGAATACTTTACCAATAATCCTAGAAAATGCTGTGAGATTTATACGTATTGGGACAGTCCAGACCTGAGTTGATAACCATAGCCACTGGATTATTTTAGATTATTGGTTCTCTACTGAAGTGAAAAATTGTGAGAGGGTACCCAAGATCATATTATTTCTCAAGTAATCCCCAAGCAAAAAACATGTCTTACATAGAAAGGAAAGACAGAATGAATGCTAAGAGGACAATAAAACAAACTTCATATATAATTATATATATACAATATGCATACATACAAATATATACATATATTTATTAATGTATACAACAATAGATTCTATTTATGGAGTGCTGACTATTTTGCTCCATAAATCTGTACCACAACCCTATGAAGTAGGTACAGTTGTTCTTACTGTACAAATAAGAACCTACAGAGAAACCGAGCCTCAGAGAAGGCAACTAATTTTCCCACGGCCATAAAGCTGGTAACAGAAATGGCTCGGGTTCTGGTTTTGAGACCTTGCTCTTATTCACTGCACTGTAACTACCTTGATACCATAGATGGTATCACCTATAACACCTATAGGTAGAATGGGCCTATTTTGCACTGTAGAAATTACTTTCAGCTACATACCAGTGTTCTCCAAAACTCTCTTTAACTTGGCTCTTAAGAATGTGTCAGCATTTATTGGATACTTCTTGCCAAACATTTTGAGAGAGTATTTCTTTTGCCTGATGCCAGTGGTTCTAATGGGCAGGCTATTCCTACAGGAGGCACCAGACTCAGTTCCCAAGCAAGAACTATCACTAGATGTTAAGCAGGATGAGAGAAAGAATACAGCTCTCAAAGAAAATTTAGAGACACAAAAAGGGAAAAAAAAAAAGTAAACAAATTGTAAGCTAGCTTATCAAAGCAAAAGTAAAGAACAACAACAACAAAAAAAATCACACACTCCTCTTATCACTCACTTGAAGCCAGACATTAAGAAGAAAGTGAGAGATGTATCTGTCCAAACCAAATCAATGACTAAAGGTCTGAAAAGAAATGCATGAAGGGAAAGGAAAGATGAAGATAAAGACTCCACGCTTGGACAGCAATATTACTCAGCCATAAAAAGAAATGAAATTGAGTTATTTGTAGTGAGGTGGATGGACCTAGAGTCTGTCATACAGACTGAAGTAAGTCAGAAAGAGAAAAACAAATACCGTATGCTAACACATATATATAGAATAAAAAAAAAAAAAAAAAGGTTCTGATGAACCTAGGGGCAGGACAGGAAAAAAGACGCAGCCATAGAGAATGGACTTGAGGACACAGGGGCAGATAAGTGTAAGGCTGGGACGAAGTGAGAGAGTAACACTGACATATATACGCTACCAAACGTAAAATAGATAGCTAGTGGGAAGCAGCCACATAGCACAGGGAGATCAGCTCCATGCTTTGTGACCACCTAGAGGGGTGGGATAAGAAGGGTGGGAGGGAGACGCAAGAGGGAGGGGATATGGGGATATATATATACATAGAGCTGATTCACTTTGTTATACAGCAGAAACTAACACACCATTGTAAAGCATTTATACTCAAATAAAGATGTTAAAGAAAAAAAAGACTCCATGCTCTGAAAGACATCAATGAGTGTGATTGGTTTTTTTTTGGGGGGGATGGCGCCATCCTTTTAATGTTTTGGTAGGATCTCCAATTATTATATACATGAGCTCCTGAGTGATGATTAGGGGTAATTTTGGTCACAAGGGTGGAATCCAAAGCCCTTAGTAGATCTCTGTAAGGAGCTAACTAGTGAAGGGCTTGGGGGTGTGTGAGGTGGCAAAATAATCACTAGCCATTGTACACGGTGTTAAAAACTTTTCTGTACAAATACAGACAGTTTCATCTCTGGGTCAGACTATGCCTATTCTCTGAAGACTTTAATTTATCAACCGCAGCTCTTGTTTCTCTTTTCTTCTCAAAGTTATCCAATTTGACTCGTAAAGAAAACATTTTTTAGCACATTGATTCATTCATTTGACAAATATTGAGTATATGCCATGGGCTAAGCATTTCGTCTAGGCAGTGGTGAACAGACAGACAAAGATAATCAAGTAAATAACTAAGTGAACAAGATGACTACAGAGAGTAATAACCGCTGTGAGGAAATTCTGCGGTTGCGATAGAGAGTGACTGGGCATTAGGAGTGGGAGAAGTTTGGCTCATTTAGACGTCATGGTCAGAAATCCCTCTCTGAACAGGACACACCTGAATAATTTTTATTTCATAAGTATTTTTTTCTCCTTAAGTAGATTAAAATTAGGTCTGAGGGAGAAGAAACAAGCTAGGATTCAAATCATGCCCTGCCATTATTTCATTCTTTGATTCACTCTTTCATTCACCCAAAAAGCATGTATTGAAATACACCTTTTGTACCAGTAACTGTGCTAGGCAGTATTTATTCTTTAATTCATTCACACAATACATTTATTGAATGTCTACTAGGTGCTCTATCCTAAGTGTTTGTGACAATCAGTGAACCAAAGAAAGGTCATGACTGATAGTGGCCAGGGATGCGGTTTTGATTGTGTTAAATGGAAATGTTTATTAGACACCCAAGTGCAGGTGGTGAGTAGGTAGTTGGATTTGCCAGTCCAGAATTTGTGACAGAGGCATGGCCAAGAAATCCAAATTTGAGATTCATTAGCAGAGAGATTCTATGTGAAGTCATAATATCATTTGGGTTCACCAAGGGAGTGAGTGTAAAGAAAAGGGTCAATGACCAAACTCGGGGACACTTTAATATTATGAAGAGAGGGAACCATCAGATGAATCTATGAAGGAAGGATCAGTAGAATAAGAGGAAAACCAAGGAACTGTGTTGCTCTGGAATCCAAAGGAAGAAGATGTATCAAGGACATAGAATAACTGTGTAAAATGCTGCTACTAAGTCAAGTAAGGTGAAGACTGAGAATAGATTATAAAATTTAGCAACATGGAGATCACCTGTGACCTTGATATGAGCAGTTTCAATATAGCCTGATTGGAATTGTTTTAAGAGAGAATGGGAAGAGAATAATCAAGAATAATGCATATAGACATGTTTTTAGAAGAGTTTTGCAAAAGAAGACAGCAAAGAAATGGGCTGGAAGCTGGTAAGAGAAACATGATAAAAAGAAGGGTTGCTAAGTGGTGGGGAATAATAGCATGTGTGCACACTGATGAGAATGATGCAATAGTGAGCAAAACATTGATGATGTAAGGATGGTCAATTTCTAGAGAGTTGTTCTGTAGTAGGTGAGAGGAACTAGGATTTAGTGTGCAAGTGGAGGATTAGCTTTGGAGAGGACTATGGATATTTTGTCTATAGGCAGGAAGACAGTGTATGTAGATTCAGATGCTTGGTGCTCTCGTGAAGGGCATCTGCAGAAGTTTTCTTATTGCTGCTTAAATTTTTCCAGTGATGTAGGACACAAGAGGAAATGTTCAGTTCCCATACTGTTTATAGCTATAAAATTTCAAGCAAGTAATTCAATGTGTCTGAAGCTCAGTTTTCTCATCTGTGAAATGGGAATAAAAATATTCATCTCTAAGTACAGTAATAATGATTAAATGTGACATTATATAGAAAAATTACCAGCCTGGGGATCTGTACCATCAATTAGTTTTGGCCAAACTTGAGCTCAGTATGAGCAGAAAAGAATTAGCATCTTAAATAGCATATGTCACCTAGATTTCAGTTAGGGGGACTTGCTTCACTACAGGGAAGCAGCCAATAGCTAACAAGAGCATGAAATGAAGTGGGATTGGCTTAATTATTAAGAAGTTACATTTATAAAACACTCACTACGTCTGTCATCTGGTCTCTGACCAAGCTGAACTCACTAAAATGTTTTAGCCATAATTCTTCCACACACACCTATTGGTACTCACCAGCTTGGAGTGACAGTGATGCACTGAATGGGGAGAAAGCAAATATCAATGTTCAGTCTCCTGTCCCAGGCTAAGTGTTCCAGGCATGTGAGATATCACCCTGATTAAAGTGTCGAATGGCCTCTAATCACATTAAAATGAAATGTGACCACAGCGTACCAAGAAATGAGGCATCCCTGTCACCTTTTCTCTTTTCCCCGTAATAGCAATATCTATCTGCTATATACCAGATAATATGAATGTCTCTTCACATTGTGGGGACAATGAGATGGCTTGCATTTGACAGATCTTATTATGCTGGAAATCAACCACTCTAAAATTAACATAGACTCTTATTAAAAGCGATTATGCAAAACTTCTCTGGTGCCTGAGATTTTCACCAGGCAAATCCCTTCCTCTTATCCTTCCTTACTCACTATCCTCTTTAGGTATTTTTTTAAGTGGGAATAATACAGGGATCTAGTATAGACATAACTAATACCAGGAAGGCTAAAATGTTTATCCACTGCAGATATTTACCATCACACATCGGGTACCCATGATACTAGAGGAGACACCATTGAAACTATAGCTTGAGGGTCTGTGGTGTGTTATGAAAAGAACATTTTTCTTAGTTTTGAGCCTATGAAGTCAACACTATGAGAGTAGGGAGTATACATTGTTCAGTGGTTCTTTTTCAGTCACCCAGAATAATTCCTAATATATACTGAGTACCCAACAAGTGTCTGTTTGGTTAATTAATGTTAATTGATAGTTCTCTGGTGAAATTAAGCCTATCATTAAGACCTGTTTATTAAGAATCATGGGAAAATTACAACCCCTTAGATTAGAATTTTTTTCGAACCTATCTCCAACGAATACCCTGAAGTTACAATAAATGGCCCAGACTCTGTACAACAAATGTCTTTCTCCCTCTTGAAATTATAATTTAGGAATCGCTTCCCTCATTTTTTGACTGATTAAATTCTGAAGAGGGTAAATGTGAAGAAGATAAAATATGTCCAAGACACACCTAAAATCATGGGTATGTCTTTAAAGGGCTGATGGCTCAGTCAACAGCTTATATATGAACCTTGAGTTTTTTAGTGTGGAAGATTAGGTTTGTCCCAACTTGGAATATAGCATAAGTTTGAAATAGCCAAAGTGAAATAAGGATATATAATATTATCTAGTGACTTCAATTTTGACCCTTAAAATTGCCATTTCTCAACTTAAGTCAAGCAAGACTCTCAGATGATTGCCAAAAGGACAATGAGGTGTATGATTTAAGCTAGAGATCATAAAATCAGATGTCTACAAAGAGTAGACCAATGAATATGTGTGTGAGGCTGTGAGGGTAGGAAAATAGTTTGAGTTGAAAATGTGGTGAACAGGCACACACCTTTTTGAAAAGCATTAAAATCAATCAATCTGACTGCATGTCAGAATCACATTTTACAACTACGTACTCCTTACCTTCCCCCATATTCACACATACTTCCACAGTCCCTCTCCTCCCTTCCCCCACCCCAAGATTTTGGTCTGCTAGGTCTGTAGTGGGATCTCTGTTTTTAAAACACTGCCCAAGTAAGTCTAACGCAAGTGGTTTATGGACTGTTATTTGGAAGACTTTGTTTGAAGGTGTATCATCCTTTTAGATACTTAAAATTCATCTGCAACAAAACAGTTTGGAAGTGAAAAATAAAAAAAAAAACCCAGTGTGAGGGGAAGGATGACTCCAATAGTAATAATGGTGTGTCCAGTGAAGAAAGAGGTTAAAATAAGAGAGAGAATTATTCACTGAAATTTCGATAAGTAATGTTTACACTAATGTAAACATTATAGTGTGTAAATATTTGGAGGGGGTGGAATTTTGAATTCATGTATTTATCAAACAAACATACATTTAGTGTTTAATCAGACTGACTACTAAAGGATTTAGAATGTCTCTATTACATGGTATTTGGAAAAAATACAGTCTCACTGTAAGGATGGGAAATAGGCTTTATCTCATACACTAACACTGTTTAATTGGCAGTGGTTGCCTAGAGCACTCTGTTGACAGACTGACCTAGGCTCAACCTAGGCTCAGAAGTGTGCAGTAATCAATTAGTGATGTCTGACCTGGAAATAGAGATGAACGTGGACGCACTCATGACATATGTTCTCTTTTCCTAAGATAGTCTTATTTTTGTATTTGTAAACTATATCAAGAAGATTTTCTTTAATGTTCCCCTTCTACCTCTCGAGTGTACATATTGTAAATTGCAGTGGCACCCAGATAAATTCTAGGCATTGATGCTGAATAATCTGTGTATAGTTGAATTGTTGTGTTCCATTTAATTCTTAATGGCAACCCAACAAATTCTACAATCTCACATCTCCTTGGAGAAAGCCACCATTCTTTATTTCTCTATTCTTAGCGAATATATGGTTGAGAGTGCTTGTTAAGCAGTAAATATTTACAAGCTGGAGAAGTTAGAATTGTTAAATGGTTAGTTGAACATCACTGAACAGCATGGCAGTTTGGGGAAGGATAGCTGAGGCAGAGGTCCCTGCTAGAGACCTGTTTTTTAAAACAATCACAAAGTGATGACAGAATTGCCAACTGAATGCAGGGAGGAAGAAGCAGTAAATGTGCACTGCTGTAAGGCAGCTTCACCTGAGACTGAGAGATTCAAGCTAGTCTCAAGATTGAGGACGTATTGGATCAGAGACCTCAAAAAAAAAAGCAAATGGGCCTTGCTAACTTGTAGTATTATCTGCTCCCTTGCCTGATAACAGAAGCCTCAGAGTCTAGAATACCTGACGTTTTCTCAGGCCCTTTTGACCTCTTATTATCTTTCTAACATACATTTTAACAATTTGGGTAACTCAGACTTGAGAGTGTGTCTGATTTTGAAATACCAATTTTGTTGCTTGGGGAAAGCCAGAGAAATATTATACCAATGTAGAAGATATTTCACCCTTGACTAGATTTTAATGTTGTATTTTTTAGCTCCAGGGAGGAGATTGTGCCATTCATCCATGTGTGGCACCTTGCATGCCTATTGACTTGTAGCTGGCAATGTTATGGTAATTACATGCATATGTTTATATACCTGATTAAATTGTGTCCTACTGAATAACATGGTGAATGGGATTTGATCATTCTCTCCAGGCTGTCGAAAAGGGTTTAGTTGATTAAAACTTGATTGCCTTCCCTCCAACCACCCTGCTTCTTTTTCTCTCATGTTAACATTGTTGTTTCAGGTTAGCAATAAAGTTGAATTACTGAGAAATACCCTGATCACATTTTCCAAAGGACAGAAAAACTAAACATAATAAAGAAGGATGTATTTCAAGCAGGAAATGCTTAGTACAGCTCTGTTAAGAGCAGCCTCTGTGATGGATGGTCTCTCCCAGTCTAGCCCAGGGTTTGAGGCTCAGTTGAGGAAAGTGCAAAATCAGGCTACCCAGTATGTTTTTTCCAGCTAATGAGATCTTTAATTATAGATGTAAGAATAGAAGACTGTGAGAAATAAGCCAGGAGAACGAGGTCTCTGGAGGGGCGCAAGTTTGTAGTAGGGTAGTTGCAGTTCATTTCCTCCAGATGGTGGCTCTGCTCTAAAAGCCTCTCTTGAACTAAGAGTCAGTAGTTGAAGACTAGGTAGGCCACTTTATGTCCATTAGGAAATTGGTGGTATCTCTTACTGACCAGAGGCATATGGCCCAAAGACAGAGTCTAGGGACTATAGAAAATAGAGAATTCATAAAGATTTTTCACTGGAGGCAGATAAATTCAAAGGCTGAAGAATCAAGTAGCAATTTTTTGTATGGCCCCCAAATTTGAAACTGTTAGTCAAAATATAAGTGGATCAGGGGTAAACCATAAAGATCTAAATGCAAAGATTATAAATGGATCATTGTCATGACATCTGGAAAATTGCCTCTGACCAGAAGCCATCAAATACAAAAGGATTTGGCAGTATTTCCAGGCTGGACCTGGGGGTAGCCCAGGGACCACTTGCAGTCAGTGATCTGATTTGGAGGGGTGGTGAAAGCAAACGACTTTCCTGACTCTGAGAGCTCACAACGGGAAGCTGCAGAGTGATTGAAAGACTTAGTAAATTTAGAGTTAGTTAGTAGACTTGGATTATATGACACCAGGAAAGGCAGTTAATGTCTGTGGATGCCATCTATTAATTAGAAGTTGTAATGCTTATTCTGTACCCCTCTCAGGTGGTTTATGAGAATCAAATTGAAAAACAAGTATATGATTAAATTCTATTCAAATCTCCAGTTTTATCTTTTGAAATATTGTAATTAAATGCAGGTTGAATTATAACTTATACTTAGACATTACCACATCATTCCTTCTTTTGCTTGGCTGTCTCCTCAAAATACCTGAGAAATTCAGGAAATTCCCTGGAGGTCCACTGGCTAGGACTTTGAGGTCTCACTGCCAAGGGCCCAAGTTCAATCCCTGGTCCTAGAACTAAAGTCCCACAAGCTGCACGGCACAACAGGAAAAAAAACAAAAACAAAAAATATCTGGGAAATTCAATGAGCTTCGGATTTGATTGTCAACTTATGTCTTGACCACTTGTAAGATGGTCTTTGCTCACCTCTTCTTTTACAAAGCCATCAAATCTTTGAAAATATTAGGGTTGGAATAGTCTGCAGCATTTAGGTCTAACTAATGCATAAATCTAGAGTAAAAAAGAAATATTTTTTTGATATAGAAACAAGAGTAACGTAAGCCCTTCTTCTTGGATTTCAGGGCCCATCACAGTCTAGCCCCCTTCTTTAAATGGTCTGGATCCCCCCACTGTTCCCACAGATAACCTCACTGGCACTACTGGCTCTGTCTACTCAGGAGGTCAGTCCTCAAACTAGACTATGTTTTCAGAATTTTGCCTGTTATTTCTCATTTGTTTTCTTCACAGCACTGCCATGAAGTGCAAGTGAGGGACTTATGTGGGCATGCTTTGTAAACTATAAAGTGCTATACAAATGTAGAGGGAAAGTTAAATCTAAAATTAGAAGATACAGGTTTAAGATCCAGTCCTGGCTGTTAACTGTGTGACTTTGAGGAGACCTCCTTATCTATCTGGATATCAATTTTTTGTTAGGAAGATGGAGGTTAACATTTCTGTCCTGTCAGCCACACAAATGTAAAAGGTGATTTTTGTCATTTATTTATTGTAGAAATCTTCCTGTTAGGAGATACCTATTTACCCTGTTATTCATGTACTTATTTCTCTGATTGCATTCATTCTCCTATTCATTTATTTATTTATTTGAGAATCATTTATTAATTCTCAAATTAATGACATGGATTTATTCAAAATCACTTACTAAAATAATATTATCTAAAATGTAATTTTCAGTGCAATAAACTTTATAGTATATTCTTCAAAACATATTTAGTTGATAATCTAAAGAAACTTTCTGCATGTTTTAATCCTGTCAGACAATTGTATGGGGTTTGGCACCTGAGGAGAGTTCTACAAATTTTAGCTTTTATTTTAAACAGAAATAATCATATTCAGTTTTTCCCAATGGATCCTTTATTCTTAAGGACATTTACATAAATATTTCTGGCATTTTATATTTTACTATGGTACCTACTTCATATGTAGTTATTAGGACTCTACTATTAATAAATTGCTATTTTTTTCAAAAGCATTTTAAATTTCTTTCATTTTTTCTGTCTTCTCCCAAAGTAATTTTCATCTTACCCTTACCTCTGATTATCAGGTATAACCTTGACTATGATGGTCAAATACAATATCTTATTAATTAACATGTGATGTATTATTTGTGTGAGGTTCATAGTCTCCTCTCATAGAACTAGTTTATTATCTTTACTATCTCTATCACCTATAGCCATTTATGCAAATTAGAAGAATGCTGTATTAGTTTTTCAAAAACTTAACTTATTGTATAATCAGAATTAGTCTTTTGGTTATAAAATCTTATTAAAATGATAGATACTCAGACATTTTATTATTCAAAAATAATAAATGCTCAAGTGTTTTAGATTAGTTAACATTAAAAAATGTTTTTAATAAGTGATATTTCCTTTCCCTGTATGTGAATATGATATTATTTTATGTATTCCTGATAGAATATCTCAAGCTGCCATAATCTACCTTAACTTTCTTATTTGATTCCTCATGGTTTTATCATTTGAACTCTGAATATTCAGAAAAGCTGCAGCCCCATCTGGTAAGGGATTGTGTCTGTTATTGAAAGAAGACATATAAATAATACATAATAATAGACAGCATGTCAATCCTGTCTTCTATGTCTCTGGCCACTAACTGGTGATAAATCTTCCAAACCCACTCTTATTTGTTTGACATATAACATATGACATAAATACTTATTTTAGGTAGCTTTGATTTATAGAATGGCATACACACACACACACACACCAGTACAATTCATATTTCCCTTCTTTACTGCCATGCAACCCAATTTTTGAATGCATCTAGAAAGACTTGTCTTTCCTCCCCCTTGGGTTTCTTTACTCCAAAGTCTTGCCTAATTAATAACTCAAGAAAACTCCACCATCCTTCTTCCTCTTTTTGGTAAAGTTTCAATTGTTTCATTTTATACAGAAACCCAGCAGAAGGATTACCTAAATTCATGCTCCTTTTAGTACTATGAAAACCCCAAGTGGTATACAGAATTGACAGATACCTTTAATACTAAAATCAATTAACCCAGAAGTCTTTATTGATTTCATTGGCTGCTAAGTGCTGTGTGGGATCCCTCAGAAAGACAGTGCATCATCTCTGACACTCAGAAAGCCGTTGGTGTACTAAGACCAGCACGTATGAAAGAAATTAGAGAGGTATTTTTTTTCCCTGACACCACCTCCCTATACCTCTAGGCTGGTGGACCAGTAGTGAATCTTAGTCCACAAATAAGTATATTAGAAATATGCATTTCTTCACATAATTCAGTTTATTTTCTATTTGTAGTCTGCAGTCTGAAATGGAAGTAAAAAATTAGTTTCAGTCAATGTGGACCTTCCCCCTTTATTTGAAGGGGTTTTCTTCTTCTTTTTCATCATCATCATCATCACTGAACACATCTTTAAGCCTCATAACAACCTTGGGAGTAAATATTAGTATTGAAATATAAATTACAGAGAGTTAAATAGTTTTCATTTGGTTGGGTTGCAAACCCAAACACTCTGAATTTAGAGCTTGTGCATTAAATCACTCTGTTACACTGTATATTGCCAAGGCATCAGTGTGGCAGGGCAGTATTCAACTGATATGTTAATGTTATCTGTCTACACAGATATTCATTGAGTAATCCATCATGCCATCTGGCCCTGGACCAATCATCTTTATAGGTAACCAAGGAGATATCTCTCATTATCATCTAAATGTTCCCTTTGGGTTCAGCTACTCTTTTCTTTATTTCCATGCTATTCTTGGGCACAAGAATCTGTTTGTCAGCCTCACAGTGAAATTCAGGGAGTCACTGTGACTCTTTCTAACATTATGGCTGTCTAGAACCAATGAAGAGTCGTGTCCTCTCTCTTGGATCTAGTTGGGCTCTACTTTGGAAGCAAGAAACTGCCCTCAGATCCAACACATCCACCAGGGATTTTGTCCTATGAATTAATTTATGGGGTATCTTTCTCTGGGACTCAGATTCCTACATCTAAGGAATCATTTTCTCATCTGGCAGGAGGAGGCCTTTGCTCTCTCCCATGAAGATTTCTTTTGAATCTTTTTTTTTTATGGACCATGAGTCCTTTCTCTTTCCTCAGGGTATGAATATTTGACACTCAAAAGGCAGGAAAATTTAACTCTTCCTCTGCTTTCTGTAGCATCATCCTGTCCTTAAGGAAATGAGAATAGATCTGCCTAGCTGCCTGCATGTGAGGAAAAGTAACATGAAAAGGGAACTCTACCGCATCCAAGATATTATCCTCCATTGAATTGCGTTTCTCTAGTATTAGATTCCAGAGCAGCCTGCACCTGCCCTGTCACAGGTTTCATGCTTTATTTTACATAATATGCTGACTATATTCTTTACCATATTTTAAGCTCTGTGAAGGCAGAAACTATACCTTTATTTTCACTACTTGTGGTAAGCTCTTAATAAATAACTGATGGATAAGTAAATCAATCAATCAGCTAAGCAGAAACCATTGAAGTCTTTTAGCCCAGCTTAATATAAGATCACTATATAATTTAGAAAAACAAAGTGCCTATTTTGAATTGGATGGACTAATTCAACTTGTAGTCATAGCCTTGGTCTCTGGTTCCTGTTTTTATTTGGGTCCAAAATGATGTCTTCTCATTCTAAATGACATCCACTGGAATGGAGTGAGAAGCCCTATATACCAGGGTGGTTGTGAGAACTGAGAAATCTCTTGGCATGAACATTCGATTCAACTCCTGCACTAAGAGACTTTCCCAGACTTAATATGGCTTCCAGCAGTCAAGACCATGTCCCTGGGACAACCAGCCTCCTCGTGAGTTTCTGTCTGGAAAAGCTCACGGCTGGAAAAAGAATTTACTGTTTGTTCTAGCCAACGCCTGATGGTAGGCCCCTGACCTCCCTTTCTTAGAGCATTTACTGAAAAGGGCTTATAATTGGGAGTCCTTTTTCTCTCCCTTTGAGACATGTATGTATCCTCTACCACTCAGAAGTGTCTTTCTATAAGACCTGAAATCCATTCCTTTGAAATTAATCATCAGGAAGGATATGATCTCTGTCTCCCAATCTCTGTGGAAGGATAGCATCATACCCTCCATAACTGCCAGCAAGCAGACCCACTGGCCTAATCACATGTATACTTACTAACCCTTTGCAATTTTTCACTTGAGTCCCCACTCACTTCCCCTCCCTACATCTTCATTCTCCCTTTAAAATGCCCAGTCACCTCAGTGCAAATCAAATCAAATTATGCTCAGCTCTTTCCCCTACTGCCAGTAGTTATTGAATAAAATCTGTTTTCAAGGCTTTAACTAATATCTGGCTTTGTTTATCTTGGACAGTTATCATATCCATACCTATCTATTATGTAGATGAGTAGATGGCCTTGATTTTCAAGAGGATTACAGAGAAGTTAGAAAAAAGGGTTCACACAGTGATAGAGCATCAATTTTAAAGAAGAGTTGGGAAACCTACTGTATTGGAAATATTCCTATAGCTCCTGTCCTGTGTGGCTATGTGGTGTATGTGCCCCATGAAATGCAGAGTATACACAGATAAATAATTTGCTGAGCACATGCTAGGATGATTATTTTTACATAAAGTCCCGATTTCACAGTAATGCCAGTAATAACTAACATTTACCGATTGCTTACCCTGTATATCCCAGGTACTGTGCTAAAACATTTGACATGCACGATTTCATTTAATCTCCCTACAAATCCTACAGTGTAGGTGCTGTTGTCATCCCCACTTTATAGGAAGGAGACTGGAGATCAGGGAAGGCAAGTGACTTTTCCCAAAATCGTATAGTTAGTAAGAGACTAAACCAGTACTTAAACCAACTCTGACCTCAAAGCCCGTATACTTAATCACAAGGCTTGCTGGCTCACTTTATTACTGAGAAATAGACAAATCCACAAATAACAATAATCCAAAGTAGTATATTGTGTGTATCATAGATACAGGAGGGAAAGATAGCACTTGTTCAGGGAACTTTTAATAATCATAATGAGATTAAGGAAGAGGAATTAATTAACACTGTTTCTGGCATCCTTCTCATGAATCTAGAAAACTACCATTTTTTCTGGAGAATCTGAACTTTCAGTTTAGGAATGGACTTAATTATGCTTGTGCTCAATCAGTTATCGGCTAACATTCTATGTACATAATTTCCTCTCTTTTCTATTCCTTCACAATTTCTTCCTCTGAATCATTTTCATATACTTCAGTAAATCTGAAAGCCGACTTTTGGCAAAGCCCACTACTTCAGGAGAGAAATAGAGGTAGATAATAAAGTAGGCTTGAGTCGGGGTGTTACAGCGATGCAGCCAGCCTCAGATGTGGCTTTGATTGTCTGGATTCATCACTCTGAGTGAGCCCTGAGCACTGGGAATCATTATCTTTACTCTCTCTCGACATTAACTGAAGAAATCCAAGTCAGACACTGTCTCTTAGTCAGTGTCAAGAAGTGTTACAATCACTAAACATTCCTTTTATTACTAGTCTCATTGCAAAAAAAAAAAAACACCAAAAAACACCTCCCAAAAAACTCAGGGAGGCTTTGTCTCTTCACATCTGGCATATTTCAAAAGAGTGATTTTTAAAAGCACTTTTCAAGTCACATGGCCTTCAGACCTGGACAAAGATGTACCAGGCCCTATCTCCTTAGAGATTCAGTGGCTTTCTCCATGCAAGTAAGTCCATTAACTGGTTCATTCTGCTTCAGAGATGATAAAAAAAATTCAGCTTGCCATTTACTAAAATCAGCATCAGCAAAGGAAGGTTCTGGAATTTGAGATGTATTCTCCATGTGGGGCTCTATACATTTGTAAAGGCTCTCACAGCCTCAATAGTGATGATGGAGTGAGATAATAGGGTAAGTACTTACTAAAGTAAGGATCAAGAAATTATTTCCTATAAACTCATTTCTGCAGTAGTTGTCAAAGAATGACATAGTATTGAATCTGGAAATAGTCTTAGGACCCTTCTTCAGTCAGTAAGGAGGGAAGAAGAGAAAAATACTTCAATCAGATACATTCTAGCTGGAAGACATGGGGGAAGGTATTTGACTTTCTGAGGCTTAGTGTTCCTATCTATAAAATGTCAATAAATATTGCTGTCTTATAACATTATTAAATTAAATAATATTCAGTACAATACCTGGAATATGGTAAATGCCCAAAAGTTTTAGTTAACTGCTTCAGTATCATCATAATCATACTTGTTACCATCATCTACATCAAACTATAGGCCGCAGGTCAAATCTGTAAATAAAATTTTACTTGAGCACAGTCACACCCAATAGATAACATATTGTCTATGGCTGTTTCTGCCCTACAGGAGCGGGGATGCACGGTAGCCACAGAGACTTTTACAGAAAAAGTCTACTCCCCTTCATCAGTGGTTCTAAATCCCCTGGGAAATGATAGAAAAGCCAAGAAGAAAACTCTGGATTCTACTCCTGCCCATTGTATATACTGGAGTTTTGAACGTGATTTTATTATACAAAAACTTAGGAAAGGGAAAGTAGAAGGACTAAAGTTGAGCAAAGTAGGCTGGTGAAGTTTTTTGATTTTGTTTTTTTCCCTGAAGAGAAAGACTAACCGCTTTGAGTTAGTAGGTATGGGGCAGGAAGAAGGAAGAGAAGGATGTATTGGGTAGGTAGGACTGCCTCAGTAAAGACATACTAGTGCAAAAGCTTTTAAGTTTCATTAGGTCCCATTTGTTTATTTTTGTTTTTATTTCCATTTCTCTAGGAGGTGGGTCAAAAAGGATCTTGCTGTGATTTATGTCATAGAGTGTTCTATGTTTTCCTCTAAGAGTTTTATAGTGTCTGGCCTTACATTTAAGTCTTTAATCCATTTGAAGTTTATTTTTGTGTATGGTGTTAGGGAGTGGTCTCATTTCATTCTTTTACATGTACATATCCAGTTTTCCCAGCACCACTTATTGAAGAGGCTGTCTTTTCTCCACTGTATATCCAGTATACTTTCTTGATTACTGTAGCTTTGTAGTATAGTCTGAAGTTAGGGAGCCTGATTCCTCCAGGTCCGTTTTTCTTTCTCAACATTGCTTTGGTATTCGGGGTCTTTTGTGTTTCCATACAAATTGTGAAACTTTTTGTTCTAGTTCTCGGAAAAATGCCATTGGTAGTTTGATAGGGGTTGCATTGAATCTGTAGATTGCTTTGGGTAGTAGAGACAGTTTCACAATGTTGATTCTTCCAATCCAAGAACATGGTATATTTCTCCACCTATTTGTATCATCTTTAATTTCTTTCATCAGTGTCTTATAGTTTTCTGCATACAAGTCTTTTGTCTCCTTAGGTAGGTTTATTCCTAGATATTTTATTTTTTTTGTTGCAGTGGTAAATGGGAGTGTTTTCTTAATTTCACTCTCAGATTTTTCATCATTAGTGTATAAGAATGCCAGAGATTTCTGTGCATTAATTTTGTATCCTGCTACTTTACCAAATTCATTGATTAGCTCTAGTAGTTTTCTGGTAGCCTCCTTAGGATTCTCTATGTATAGTATCATGTCATCTGCAAACAGTGACAGCTTTACTTCTTCTTTTCCTATTTGGATTCCTTTTATTTCTTTTTCAGATTTTTCATCATTAGTGTATAAGAATGCCAGAGATTTCTGTGCATTTTGTATCCTGCTACTTTACCAAATTCATTGATTAGCTCTAGTAGTTTTCTGGTAGCATCCTTAGGATTCTCTATGTATAGTATCATGTCATCTGCAAACAGTGACAGCTTTACTTCTTCTTTTCCGATTTGGATTCCTTTTATTTCTTTTTCTTCTCTGATTGCTGTGGTAAAACTTCCAAAACTATGTTGAATAACTGTGGTTAGAGTGGACAAAGGAAAAGATAAGCAAGATGAAAAGACAACCCTCAGAATGGGAGAAAATATTTGCAGATGAAGCAACTGACAAAGGATTAATCTCCAAAATTTACAAGCATCTCATGAAGCTCAATATCAAAAAATCAAACAACCCAATGCAAAAATAGGCAGAAGACCTAAACAGACATTTCTCCAAAGAAGATATACAGATTGCCAACAAACACATGAAAGGATTCTCAACATCACTAATCATTAGAGAAATGCAAATCAAAACTACTATGAGGTATCACCTCACACTGGTCAGAGTGACCATCATCAAAAAGTCTACAAACAATAAATGCTGGAATGGGTGTGCAGAAAAGGGAACCCTCTTGCACTGTTGGTGGGAATGTAAATTGATACACACTCTGGAGAATGGAATGGGTGTAGAAAAGAGAACACCCTCTTGCACTGTTGGTGGGAATGTAAATTGATACACACTCTGGAGAACAGTATGGAGTTCCTTAAAAAACTACAAATAGAACTACCATACAACCTAGCAATCCCACTACTGGGCATATACCCTGAGAAAACCATAATTCAGAAAGAGTCATGTACCACAGTGTTCACTGCAGCTCTGTTTATGATAGCCAGGACATGGAAGCAACCTAAACGTCCATCAACAGATGAATGGATAAAGAAGATGTGGCACATATATACAAAGGAATATTACTCAGCCATAAAAAGAAACAAAATTGAGCTATTTGTAGTGAGGTGGATGGATCTAGAGCCTGTCATACAGGGTGAAGTAACTCAGAAAGAGAAAAACAAGTACCGTATGCTAACGCATATATATGGAATTAAAAAAAGCGGTACTGATGAAATTAGGGGCAGGAGAGGAATAAAGATGCAGACATAGAAAACAGACTTGAGGGCACAGCGGGGAAGGGGAAGCTGGGATGAAGTGAGAGAGTAGCAGTGACATATATACACTACCAAATGTAAAATAGATAGCTAGTGGGAAGCTGCTGCATAGCACAGGGAGATCAGCTCGATGCTTTGTGAAGACCTAGAGGGGTGGGATAGGGAGGGTGGGAGAGAGCCTCAAGAGGGAGGGGCTATGGGGATATATATATACATATAGCTGATTCACTTTGTTGTACAGCAGAAACTAGCACAACATTGTAGAGCATTTATACTCCAATAAAGATGTGAAAAAAATAACTAGAAATAAATAAAAAATTAAAGAAAACTCTGCTTTTTATGTAGATGACAAAAACTTGGAGCTGTAAGGGATGCAAAATAAGTTTTTGAATTATGTACGTGAGTGTGTATATATTCTTTATAATCTCTCCCTCTAGGGTAAAATATTCTGTCTTTTAATAAGATAGATCGACTTTTTCCTGTTTTGTAGTTTATATAATGGAAACAAATAGTAGTATGTAGTCTTTTGTGTCTGAGTACTTTTACTCAATATTATGTTCAAAACTTTCAGTAATATTGTGTGTAGTTATCATTTGTTTATCCTCATGGCTTTAGCATATTTTACTATTTAAATATATCATCATTGTTTAAAAACATCTCTTCCACTATTGAATGTCATTTGGGTAGTTTCCAGTTTGAAATTTGAAAAGTATTTGATTGCAAATAATGCTGTTATGAAGATTTTTGCCCATTGTCTTTTGGTGAACATACTTATGCATTTCTGTTAAGTGTATAATTGGCAATAGAATTTCTGGGTCAAAAAGATATGATTTTTCTACAGAGATTTATGCAGTTACCCTCTTGGTTCCATTTATTATTTTTCTATATTCTTATTCATTAATTTGGGCTTGATTATGTTCAGTAGAATTAGGAATGATGTAAGCACATTTGGGGGGGGTGGGAGCTTGGGCTGGTTAACTGTCAGATACTCTTAATAGGTGGTCGTGATGTCCCATTTAATACTTACTTATTATTGGATCCACAGAACAGTGGTATATCTTCCTCCTGAAGACCTCTTTCGTTCTCCTCTGGTCTTCCGCACATCAGTCAGCCTCTGTTCTTGCTGTTGAACTGTTGCAAGGCTCTTGCTCTAGAGAATTACAGCATCTCATGAGGAATCATGTAATCAACCATCCAGCATCTTGATACTAATCACTGAGTTTTCTCCCCTTTATATTAGTGAAACAAAAAGGGGAAAAAAACCCCTCAGGGAAACAGGAAAAATATTCTTTGCCCTTCCCCCTTTAAGGGACATTATCTCGTCCTCTGCGTGGATATATATTTTCATAATTACTTTGCATTTCTGTGTTCTCAATTGTCTTAGGTATTAGAATACTTTTCTTAAGGGCTGGTACAATCTTAGCTGAAGACTAGTCTTAAGCCTCCATGGATATGCATATAGACTGGGATAGAGAATTATCATTAGCATTTTGTACCTAAACATCTAGATAGTTTAGGATTTTTAAGGCACACCAAGGGTTATCAAATGTCTGGTCTTGGCTTATTTGGAAATCTAAGATGAAACAAGACACTTGCACAACAATAAGTTTATTCCTTTGCTCCACACATTAATATGAGAAAGATTGAAATATCAGGGACTAGGAGACATTTGTGTAAAATACTGAGGTACTAGCATTTATAAAATAGGGAGAATTTTTCTAGCTGAGTCAGGGCTGGGGAAAAAAAAAACCCTATCTCATTGCAATATTCTGGACATACTGTATACCCAATAGAATCATCTAAGATTTACTGAATAAATTTTATCTGTGATAACATTTTAAAAAGAGATGGAAAGCAGTTAAACTATGTTGTTTAAAAATGGTAGATGAAGGCAGGGCTGTCTTCTCTCTGTTTCTATTACCTAAAATTTTGAGACCATGACTACTAAGTTGGGCTCCTTTAAAAATGAGAAAATGATGGGGAAAAATCGTATTGTTATTTGTTCTCTGCAATGAGTCCATGTCATTTTAAAAAGAAGGAAAAAAAGATTTGTACTTGATTGGAAGAATGGCTGGGGAGAAAACAACTAGATGCAAGGTATTGTCTTGGATTAGATACTGGTGTAGATAAGCTATAAAGATTATTTGGGATCAGTTGGGAAATATAGAATGTGATCTAGATATCAAAGCTGTAAAAATTTACTAAAATGGAAAGGTTGAAATTAATTAATAAAAAAGGAGGTTGTAGAACAGTATGTACAATATAATGTTACTTCAGAGTATAAAAGTTACATGTGTATGTGAGCATGCTCGTGTAAGAAACCCAGAAAGATATGAGCTGAAGATGTTATCAACAGAGATCTTGGCATGGTATAAATATAAGTTTGTATTTGATTGTTATTATTTTTAATAATTTTTCTTGTGTTTATTTTCAACACTTCTATAGTGTACAAGTTCTTATTATGTTAATAAAAAGGATGATTTTACATATAAATAAATAGATAAGTAAATAGTTAAGGCATTCAGCACCACAAATTACATTATAGTTGATAATGCAAAAGGCTAATGTAGTAATAACAGTAGCAGTTAAAAACTATGTTAATTAGCATTGATTAAGTGTACCAGGTGCTGTGATAAGTTTTGTACAAACATCACGTCAGTTGATTCTCACTAAAACCCTATGAAGTAGGTGCTGTTATCATTTACATTTTATAGATGAGGAAACTGAAGATCACAGAGATTTACCAACTTTCCCAGAAACACAGCTAGTAAGTGATAGGTGAGATTTAAGCCCAAATCTGTCGGAATCCAAGTCATTCTCACTTAATTACCACTTACATTGCCTCTGATCATCTTATGACCAGCAGCATCGTCTCACTAGCAGTCCCAATGATAGTTTCTCTATTCTATTAGCTATAGAGACTACTTCACAAATTACCAAATATAGCGTGTTAGATTTAAAAACTGTTAGATCCTTGAATATAAAAATTAGGAAATTTGTTTTTTTGTTTTTTTTTTTTTTTTGTGGTACGCGGGCCTCTCACTGCCGCGGCCTCTCCCTTTGCGGAGCACAGGCTCCAGACGCGCAGGCCCAGCGGCCATGGCTCACGGGCCCAGCCGCTCCGCGGCACGTGGGATCCTCCCAGACCGGGGCGCGAACCCGGCTCCCCTGCATCG
>NC_041221.1:140064216-140069221 GCF_002837175.3 Physeter macrocephalus
TTTTTTTTTTTTTTTTTTTTTAAGGAACCAAACATTTGTCTTGCTGTTGAACAGAGGTATCTTCCCCACTCACTCCTTCTCAGACTGAATTAATTCACCAAAGAAGTTTCTGACACCATTGTGCTAAAATAGTAAGCATTCTAGAGTTACAGGTATCTTATAGCAGGTGTGTGCCTTAGGAATGAGTAGTAGAGATACTTAATCTACTCATTTTTTTTTTTTACTGTACGCGGGCCTCTCACTGCTGCGGCCTCTCCCGTTGCGGAGCACAGGCTCCGGACGCGCAGGCTCAGAGGCCATGGCTTACGGGCCCAGCCGCTCAGCGGCATGTGGGATCTTCCCGGACTGGGGCACGAACCTGTGTCCCCTGCATCGGCAGGCGGACTCAACCACTGCGCCACCAGGGAAGCCCCTAATCTACTCATTTTTTTATATGTAGATAACACTCCAGAAGCTAGGCATGCCTTCAGTTCTTACTGGTACGGAAGAGATATTAGAATATCTCCAACATGTTTGGATTCTACCTTCTCGGCTATTTAGTTGTTGTTGTTTTCTTAATTTAAAGGCATTCCCTATTCTATAGAAAATCATGTTTATAGCAAAGCAAAAGACTCAATCCTGTTCATTTGCTTCTAGAGATTCCTAGAAATAGTCCTTCTGCCACCATGATGCATGTTATGAGCAAATACAATGCTCTGGTTTGTATTACACAGACATTTTCTGTGATAAAACATGAACAATGAGAATATAAGAGTGCAAACTTGGGAGTCACATTTTCTGGGTTCAGCACCTGTCTCCACACATTTACCTGTTGTGAGATTTGGACGAGTTTATTAATCTTTCTTTCAGTATCCTAATCTATAAAATTGGGGTAAGAAGAGTACTTCATAGGTTTATTTTATTTATTTATTTTTATTTGTTATTATTTTTAATAGATTACAAATCTCTTGTGGACATAGACTTATACACCCTTATACACCCTTTTATCTTCATTTTAGTATAATACCTTCTACTTAGAAGATAATTTTAAAATTTATTTAATGAAATATAGGACTAAATAAAAATGGGTATATATTAAAACAATATGATTTTCTTTTTTTTAACATCTTTATTGGAGTATAATTGCTTTACAATGGTGTGTTAGTTTCTGCTGTGTAACAAAGTGAATCAGCTATACATATACCTATATCCCCATATCTCCTCCCTCTTGTGTCTCCCTCCCATATATCTCCGTATCTCCTCCCTCTTGCGTCTCCCTCCCATCCTCCCTATTCCACACCCCTAGGTGGTCACAAAGCACTGAGCTGATCTCCCTGTGCTATGCGGCTGCTTCCCACTGGCTATTTTACATTTGTTAGTGTATATATGTCCATGCCACTCTCTCATTTTGTCCCAGCTTCCCCTTCCCCTTCCTCGTGTCCTCAAGTCCATTCTGTACATCTGCGTCTTTATTCCTGTCCTGCCCCTAGGTTCTTCAGAAACTGTTTTTTTGGTTTATATTAAGGATTAAATGAGTTTAAAAACATTTAGAGTAGTAAATGATACATAGTCTGTGTGTTTTAAACATTCATATCCATCAATACATAGTGTTCTAATAAGTAAATATACTGTCATTGACTTTGCCATTCAGTTGCCCTATTTGATGGATTTGCTTGTAACTGGGTTAGTCAATTTGATATATCAGTTATATTAGCCTTTTGGTGTATCAAAATTAACCAGAAAACAATGCTCAGATTACTAAAATGTTCATATATTTTAGACCTTTTCCCAATTGTGTATAAAAATTTGGGGGTTATTTTCAAGCAAAGAAACAGAAATAAAGTAATAAAGGTAGCCATCTAGACAGTCTATCTGAAGAATATTACTCTTGTCCAAAATAAACAGTACCTTGATAATAAAATATGACCTTGATAACAGTAACTAATCAAAGTAATATTTTCAGTGAGTCACTTTAAGCTTGTGGAATTATATAAACTCTAATTACAGCGAGTCAAAAGTTTCTCTCTGTTGAAGGTAGAACATTTTTCTAAAAATATAACCCCTAAAAAAGCATTGATTAGACATGTAGTACTAGGTAGGTGGATTAACTTAACATATTTGGAACATGAATATATCAACATCTGTTCTATAGGCACATTGCTTTAGCAATATTATTATAAGTTTATTTACAAAAACTGTAGATTTAGTCATTTGTCCAAATTTTAAAAGTTGATTAGCTTTGCACATCGTCTTAGAACTTGCCGAATATAGTAGACTTTTAAGGAGGAAGTCTCAATAGGGTTTTTGTGTTAAAATACTCCAGTTGAGTCACTAAAAACTCATGTTTTCTCTGTAAATCAGTTGTATACAAGAGGGAATATGAAGTGTAGGACTGGGCAAGTTTTATTAAGTTTGAGAAATGTAGATGTCAAATAATATCAGGTTTTCTTTAACTGGAAGCTTTGTCTGTGAATTATTAAAACTACTGCCTTCAATGTTTGGATCCCTTTGTGTTTACCTAGTCTATATTAATTACATTAAATGGACGGGCATAGATACAGCCAGGTCCCACTAACCCTATTAATTGGATTATAATGAGTACCAACAACTATACTGACCTGCATCAGATAATTCAAATGGATCACGTGCTATTATTCTAACCTGGAATGAAAGTAATAAGATCCAAAGACAATAGAGAATGTTCTCCTTTCCCACATATGATATAAAAGAGGAAGTGTGAGCAAATATTTTTTAAAAGCCACAGTCGCCATGGGCAGACATAATATTTGGAAGACATATAGGACAGGTCCCTAAATAGAATCTGAGACTTTCCTGGGATGATTTTTCTCCCTCACAGGAAGAGATGGTACTAACAGATTGTGCCTGTTGTTCAAAGCCAAATATAACAGGTCTTTGTGCCTCATCTAAAAGATGAACTGTTTTCTTGCACAATGGAGGAGAACATACACTACATGGAGTTGCTGAAAGACTTTTTGATGAGAAATTGTACTTTCTTTCTTACACTTTCTACTTTGTAGGCAGTCATATGTGTATATGGAAAAATGTAACTTTTATATACTGAAAAAAGGTTTTTAAAAAGCAATAAATAGGGCTTCCCTGGTGGCGCAGTGGTTGAGAGTCCGCCTGCCGATGCAGGGGACACGGGTTCGTGCCCCGGTCCAGGAAGATCCCACATGCCGTGGAGCGGCTGGGCCCGTGAGTCATGGCCGCTGAGCCTGCGCGTCCGGAGCCTGTGCTCCGCAGCGGGAGAGGCCACAACATTGAGAGGACCGCGTACCGCGAAAAAAAAAAAAAAAAAAAAAAGCAGTAAATAGATGTAATTAAGTACCAACAAACTCTGCTGGGGAAAGTAAGACAAAGGATAAGAACTTTTCTCCGTTTTCCTTGAACACTCTCTCATTAGTACATACATGGAGTTTGGCTAGTGCCTGTGCTAATTACCCCTTAATTGGCCATCCGCACTCGCCATGTCTAGAGCCCAGAATAGCTCATATAATTGAAAATTCCATCCTTCAGATAGACAGCTAAGAGTGATTCTGCGAGCTTGTTATTACTTGGTCCAAATTTAATCAGTGCTTGTAAGAGTGTTTTATCTGGAGACTTTGAAGACAGGGAAATTATACTTGGGTTTACTTATAGACTGTGATTGGAAAATGCCTATGTGACACACTAAACCTGTCCATTTATCTTTGAAGATATGTGAAAGCAATGCCTACACCCACTGCCAGAGTTACATTATGTACATGCAAAATCTGGACCAGACTGAGGAGCTTAAACCACTCATCCAAAGGCAAATTAAATGAAAGGTATAGAATTAGTTGCCAAGAGACTCTTGGGTCATTGGGAATAAGTCCAAATCCTATCACATACCAAATAGTTCACACATAAACTTGGAACTAGACAGATGGGGGATGGGTGCCCTTAATTCCTGAGAAATGAGTACTGACAACTCATAATGGTGGGATGCTTGACATTAAACTCTGAAGACTTCTCCAATACTACTTCTAATAAGCCAGAGTTCTTTGATTATAAGCAACAGAAAGGAAGTCACTACATAAGAAAATTGTTTTGTTCTCTATTTTTTTAGTGAACACAAATTTATTGTAAAGATTCAGTGTATCTTTTTTTTTAAACATCTTTATTGTAGTATAATTGCTTTACAACGGTGTGTTAGTTTCTGCTTTATAACAAAGTGAAACAGCTATACATATACATATATCCCCAAAACTCTTCCCTCTTGCATCTCCCTCCAATCCTCCCTATCCCACCCCTCTAGGTGGTCACAAAGCCCTGAACTGATCTCCCTGTACTGCTTCCCGGTAGCTATCTATTTTACATTTGGTAGTGTGGCTGCTTCCCGCTAGCTAGCTATTTTACATTTGGTAGTGTATGTATGTACATGCCACTATCTCACGTTGGCCCAGCTTACCTTTCACCCTTCCTGTGTCCTCAAGTCCATTCTCTACATCTGCGTCTTTATTTCTGTCCTGCTCCTAGGTTCTTCAGAACCATTTTTTTTTTTTTAGATTCCATATATATGTGTTAGAATACGGTATTTGTTTTTCTCTTTCTGACTTACTTCACTCTGTATGACAGACTCTAGGTCCACACACCTCACTACAAATAACTCAATTGCATTTCTTCTTAAGGCTGAGTAATATTCCATTGTATATATGTGCCACATCTTCTTTATCCACTCATCTGTCAATGGACACTTAAGTTGCTTCCATGTCCTGGCTACTGTAAATAGTGCTTTCTGCCCATTTTTGGATGGGGTTGTTTGTTTCTTTGATATTGAGCTGTATGAGCTGCTTGTAAATTTTGGATATTAACCCTTTGTCAGTTGCTTCATTTGCAATATATTCTCCCATTCTGAGGGTTGTCTTTTGGTCTTGTTTATGGTTTCCTTTGCTGTGCAAAAGCTTTTAAGTTTCAGTAGGTCCCATTTGTTTATTTGTGTTTTTATTTCCATTTCTCTAGGAGGTGGGTTAAAAAGGATCTTGCT
>NC_041221.1:140077432-140079100 GCF_002837175.3 Physeter macrocephalus
TGGGATTGCTGGGTCATATGGTAGTTCTATTTTTAGTTTTTGAGGGAACCTTCATACTGTTTTCCATAGTGGCTGTATCAACTTACATTTCCACCAACAGTGCAAGAGGGTTCCCTTTCCTTCACACCCTCTCCAGTATTTATTGTTTGTAGATTTTTGATGATGGCCATTCTGAGTCCTTTGTCAGTTGCTTCGTTTGCAAATATTTTCTCCCATTCTGAGGGTTGTCTTTTGGTCTTGTTTATGGTATCCTTTGCTGTGCAAAAGCTTTTAAGTTTCATTAGGTCCCATTTGTTTTTTTTTGTTTTTATTTGCATTTCTCTAGGAGATGGGTCCAACAGGATCCTGCTGTGATTTATGCCATAGAGTGTTCTGCCTATGTTTTCCTCTAAGAGTTTGATAGTGTCTGGCCTTACATTTAGGTCTTTAACCCATTTTGAGTTTATTCTTGTGTGTGGTGTTAGGGATTGTTCTAATTTCATACTTTTACATGTAGCTGTCCAGTTTTCCCAGCACCACTTATTGAAGAGGCTGTCTTTTCTCCACTGTATATCCTTCCCTCCTTTATCAAAGATAAGGTGACCATATGTGTGTGGGTTTATCTCTGGGCTTTCTATCCTGTTCCATTGATCTATATTTCTGTTTTTGTGCCAGTACCATACTGTCTTGATTACTGTAGCTTTGTAGTATAGTCTGAAGTCCAGGAACCTGATTCCTCCAGGTCCGTTTTTCTTTCTCAAGATTGCTTTGGATATTCGGGGTCTTTTGTGAAATTTTTTGTTCTAGTTCTCCGAAAAATGTCATTGGTAGTTTGATAGGGATTGAATTGAATCTGTAGATTGCTTTGGGTAGTATGGTCCTTTTCACAATGTTGATTCTTGCAATCCAAGAACATGATATATCTTTCCATCTGTTTGTATCATCTTTCATCAGTGTCTTATAGATTTCTGCATACAGGACTTTTGTCTCACTAGGTAGGTTAATTCTTAGGATTTCATTCTTAGTTGCAATAGTAAATGCGAGTGTTTCCTTAATTTCTCTGTCAGATTTTTCATCATTATTGTATAGGAATGCAAGAGATTTCTGTGCATTAATTTTGTATCCTGCTACATTACCAAATTCATTGATTAGCTCTAGTAGGTTTCTGGTAGCATCTTTAGGATTCTCTATGTATAGTATCATGTCATCTGCAAACAGGGACAGCTTTAATTCTTCTTTTCCGATTTGGTGTATTTTATTTCTTATTCTTCTCTGATTGCTGTGCCTACAACTTCCAAAACTATGTTGAATAATAGTGGTGAGAATGGACAACCTTGTCTTGTTCCTGATCTTAGAGGAAATGGTTTCAGTTATTCAACATTGAGAACGATGTTGGCTGTGGGTTTGTCAAATATGGCCTTTATTATGTTGAGTTAAGTTCCCTCTATGCCTACTTTCTGGAGGGTTTTTACCATAAATGGATATTGAATTTTGTCGACAGCTTTTCCTGCATCTATTTAGATGATCATACGGTTTTTCTCCTTTAATTTGTTAATATGGTTTATCACATTGATTGATTTGCGTATATTGAAGCATCCTGGCATTCCTGATATAAATCCCACTTGATCATGGTGTATGATCCTTTTAATGTGCTGTTGGATTCTGTTTGCTAGAATTTTGTTGAGGATT